>NC_135232.1:690140977-690451477 GCF_051348905.1 Ranitomeya variabilis
AGGGGGACAAAGAACCTGCACCAGGGAGACGATCCAAAACTTCACACAAATGTACAGTCTGCGCAAATAAAGTTGATTCTTCCTTTAAGAAACCCTTATGTAAAGAATGTACTGAGAAGATCATCAAGGAGGAACAACCTTAATGGAAGAGATCAAGGGCATAGTTTGCCAGGAAATCAAAACTTCCGTGGCCTCTTTCTCCCAGCCCACACCCTCCCCCTGAATACACCCAGTGACTAAAAAAAGAATGATTAGCCTGGAAGAGGAAGAGGACGATGACTCTCAGGATGAAATGTCCATTCCAGAAGAACTTCTGGAGGAGTTCAAGCTAGATCTGGACCCTGAGACTTCCCAACAGGAAAAATACTACTTCTCCTCAGAGAACACGGAAGAGCTCCTTATGGCAGTAAGGAGAACTATGGAGGTAGAGGAGGCGAGAACTTCCCATTCAGTACAGGAAAAAATGATTGCCGGTCTCCGGTCAAGGAAAAAACAAGTATTTCCTATCCATAAAAATATTCAGGACCTAGTACTAGAGAAGTGGGAATACCCAGAAAGAATCTTGAACACTCCCACTGAGATGATAGATTCCTCGTGGATGATGAGACGGCTGTATACTGGTCTGAGATACCAAACATAGACATCCAGATTGCACCAGTAGCCAAGAAGACTACCCTGTCATTTGAGCATTCCTCGCAGCTGAAGGACCCCCCTAGAACGCAAGATGGAGGAACTTTTAAGAAACTCTTAGGAGACCTTGGTGGCATTACTGAATACCAATACCGTCTCTACTTGTGTAGCACGATCTATGTCCCGTTGGCTTATGCAGCTCGAAGAACACCTGTCTACTGGTACTACTAGGGAGGACATTCTAGCTTTTCTACCTCTCCTCCAGAAGGCAACGGGGTTTCTGGCAGACACGTCGGCAGAATACATAAGAGTGGCAGCAAGGTCATCAGGTTTGTTGAACTTGGTGAGACGGGTGCTCTGGTTAAGATCTTGGAGTGGGGATGTAACTTCAAAGATGAAGTTGTTCTCTATTCCCTTTAAAGGGAAATTGCATGTTTGTTTCTGCCCCTGATGACTTACTAGAGAAGGCCTCGGACAAAAATGAAAACCCTGCCTGAACCTAGAAGTTCTAGGAAGAGACCCTTTTGTTCCCCCCCCCCCCCCCCCCCCGGGGAGCCTACTTCTCAATAAAGAGGGAAAGGCAAGTCGTTTTGGTGGAGCTACCCGAAAGGTGGACGAGGAAGAAATCTTTTTCTTCCCCACACTCAGCATCAAAGTAAACCATGACGCCAAGATAGTTGGGGGGTCACATCTCAAGGTTCCTTTCCCAGTGGCACATGATGTACACAGACCCTTGATCTCTACAGTAATATCAGTCAAAGAGGGGATAAAAATAGAATTATCCTCCTATGCCCCAGAGACTAAAGACAACACTACTCTCCTCTCCAGAGCTGCAATCCACCTTGGTAGCGGGAGTAAAAAGCCTGCTATCCTCAAAAGTAGTTTCCCTAGTCCCAGAAAGGGAAAGGAACAGAGGTCACTATTCCAATCTCTTCCTAATAAGTAAGCCAAAAGGATCTCATCGGGTTATAATCAACTTGAAACCCCTGAATCAGTACATAGCATAAAGGAAGTTCAAGATGGAATCGGTCAAGTCAACAGTCCCTATGATAGGTCAAGACTTTGTCATAACTACGATCGATCTACAGGATGCATACTACCATATCCCTATTCATCAGACCTATCGGAAGTTCCTAAGGTTCGTGGTTGTCCATGAAGAACATACAGTACACTATCAGTTCAATATTCTCCTGTTCGGAATATCATCTGCACCACGGATCTTCATGAAGATCATGTCTGAAGTCATGGTGTACATCAGAGGTCAGGATATCTGCATAATTCCGTACCTCAACAACTTTTTTTTAAATTCGTTTATTAAAACACTAAATTCACATGAAAATACACAATTTACATATTTCCATGTCAGTGCAGGTACATCATAAAGATATATTCATCAACATAATACTTTATACACCGATCGAGTCATGCAAATTTGAAATATAATAGTATGTCACATATACTGAAAATCCTAAAACTCAAACTATCTTACTGCCTAAACAAAACAAAACGGTCTCCATCACCTTAGCATAGCAGTTTTAACGTTCAGCGTGAAACACTCTGTTTCTCAAGTCTTTACTATACAGAATCTAGGCTCTCAACTACGTGATGACACAGTGAGGTATGACGAGTTCCACATGTCCCAGATTTTATTAAATTTGTCCAAACAGCCTCTATTTTGGTATAGAGTGCGTTCATATGGCACGATTAGATTTACCAATTCTATCCAGGCCCTAAGAGACGGATGTGAAGTGCCCATCCAATGCAAGGCAATCAATTTTCTTGCCAGGAAAAGCGTTTCTCTCAAAAAAATTTGAACATGGTGGCCCCACATCTCCTCCTCCAGTATCCCAAACAAACACACTGATGGGGTCAGGGGAACAGGAATTTGTACAAGGGAAGTCAACAACGAGGTCACCTCTTTCCAATAAGTCATAATAACTGGACATTCTTATATCATGTGTATGAAATCCGCCTCCTCCATATGACATCTAATACATTCTGAAGACCGGGACCACCCAATTTTAAATAGTCGCAGAGGGGTTAGATATGATTGATGCAAAATATATAACTGTATCATTTTATTGTTAGCCGAGGGCGACACCCTAGTTGGGGACTCAAGGGCCATCTCCCAGTCCTCACCCTGCAGATCGGGTATCAGGACCCTCCACTTTTCCCTTATCGGCAGTAAGGTAGCATCAGCACCCACGGACAACATATAAGTATACAATACGGAGATAAGACCCCGGGGTCCCTGCGACTTGAAGATCCCTATCAGTGGGAAAGAGGACATTACTTGCGCCATTTCCGCGCTACGAAACTGTGACTGAATCGCTGATCTGAGTTGAAGATATCGAAAGAACTGAGGTCTCGGTATATCATATTTATGCTGCATTTGTTCAAAGGACATTAGTGTTCCCTGTTCATAAAGATCATTAAGCGACGAAACACCATGCAGTATCCAGAATTGAGCGGAGGGGTGATTCAGCAAGCTCGGGAAATATTCATTATCCCATAATGGCAGTTCAGCTACAATACCATCAAAATGAATTACCCTTTTCACTTGTCGCCAAATCAATCTTGCCAGCTGAAGCAATGGCAGTAATCTAGAGACAGAGGGTTTGTTCACCTCCAAGAAACCCAACGGGCAGCTGATCTTGGCAGCCTGAGCCAGATGGTGTTCTGAGTTCGGTAAATCTCCCCCCGGCATCCATTTTCCCAGAGCTCTAAGTTGTCCAGCTAAGTAGTATAAGAAGAAATCTGGCAACGCCGCCCCTCCCATCTGTTTAGATCTATGCAAGGTGGATAATTTAAGTTTGGGTCTAGCTCTTCCCCAAATAAAAGATGTAGTTAATGAGTTCAAATTGGCAAAAAAGGATTTGGGGACCGGTACCGCACTATGTTGGAGGGAGTAATTAAGCTTCGGGAGAAGTATCATTTTTATCAAATTTATGCGGCCCGAGACAGATAAAGGCAGTTTACTCCATATTGCAAATTTATGTTTAACAAGCTCCAGCAACGGGAAAACATTAAACTGTAGATCAAGTCTACTACATCTTGGTATAATTATTCCTAGGTATTTAAAGCTAGTAACTACCGGTAATGGGGATAAAGTATTGAGGTGTGTCACCGAGCCTTGAAAAAGGGGCATCAAGGCAGATTTGTCCCAATTAATATATAATCCTGAACGCCTACCGAATCCCTCTATAGTGTTAATCACATGTGGCAAGGTCTCCTCCACCTCATCAAGAAACACCACCATATCATCCGCATATAGACCAATAGTATCCGTGCGGTCTGCTATCGTAATACCCCTAATAAGCGGGGAGGACCTCATACGAATCGCCAAGGCCTCTATTGCAAGGGCAAACAAGGCCGGAGATAGAGGACATCCCTGGCGAGTCCCCCTCTCCAAGGGGAATGATTCAGAAATAGAATTATTAATAATTATCCGAGCTCTTGGTTTCAAATATAATGCTGCAATCCATTTTTGGAATTTGGGACCAAATTGAAATCGTTGTAAACATGCAGATAGGAAGGGCCATTCAAGAGAATCAAATGCCTTAGCCGCGTCCAGCGAGGCCATGGCCCATTTATTCTCAGGTACCAACGTACTATATTGAGCTATTGACTGAACCCTCCTGATGTTAATAGAGGTACTCTTGCCCGGCATAAAACCCGTCTGGTCCGGATGTATTATATCTAATATTACCGTATTTAACCTAGTAGCTAGAATTTTAGTGAAAATCTTATAGTCCACATTAACTAGTGAAATAGGGCGATAAGATCCACAGTCTAGGGGGTCCTTCCCTTCCTTTTTTAAGACTATGATATTTGCTTCATAATAAGAATCCGGCAAGGAACCACCCTCCCAAATCCCCTGAAACACTTTCAAAAGAATTGGAACCAGAGCATCTCTATATTTTCTATATACTTCTATAGGGAAACCATCCGGGCCTGGCGCCTTGCCAGAAGCCATATCTGTTATGGCGCTGTTTACCTCGTCAAGAGTAAAGTCTGCGTCTAAAAAGGCTTGCTGTGCAGCATTCAACGTAGGGAATACTAAGTCTGATAAATAATGTAGGCATTCCAAAGTATCAGAATCTCCTTTGGAACTATATAGTTTTTTATAATAATCACAAAAGCATTGGAGTATGTCATCTGTCGAGGTCACTACAGAGTCGTCTGATTTCCGGATTTTAAGTATGGTGTTGGATGTATTGTGCTGACGCACCATATATGCTAGGAGTTTACTGGACTGGTTTCCCAGTTCAAAGTAAGTCTGCTTAGTAAAAAATAATTTACGCTTGGATTTAGTGTCCGTATATTGACTATGAAGTCTGTGCAAGTGTAACCACTCCGTCCTGTTCTCACTTGTCTGATTAGCTATATAGGCCGCCTCCGAGTCTCTCAAACGCCTATCCATGTCATCATCTTCCTTTGAGGTCAAGCGCTTAATATATGAGATGGTAGAGGACAAACAACCCCTCAGATATGCTTTGAGGGCATCCCAAAGAATAGTAATATTTTGCGGCATAGGGTGGGATGTAATGAAACAGTCCAGTTGGTCAACAGTCCGGTCTTCCGGGCCTATTAACTTCAGCCAGAATGGATTCACTTTCCAATTTATAATGTTCCTCACCCGACTCAGCTTAAGTTTAAGAATCACTGGACTATGGTCTGAGATACCTCTATTCCCATGACACACCTCTCTCACCCGTACCGCCAGGCTACTAGAGCCACATATACACTCACCGGCCACTTTATTAGGTACACCATGCTAGTAACGGGTTGGACCCCCTTTTGCCTTCAGAACTGCCTCAATTCTTCGTGGCATAGATTCAACAAGGTGCTGGAAGCATTCCTCAGAGATTTTGGTCCATATTGACATGATGGCATCACACAGTTGCCGCAGATTTGTCGGCTGCACATCCCAAAGATGCTCCATACAAGGCAGGATGGATCCATGCTTTCATGTTGTTTACGCCAAATTCTGACCCTACCATCCGAATGTCGCAGCAGAAATCGAGACTCATCAGACCAAGCAACGTTTTTCCAATCTTCTACTGTCCAATTTCAATGAGCTTGTACAAATTGTAGCCTCAGTTTCCTGTTCTTAGCTGAAAGGAGTGGTACCCGGTGTGGTCTTCTGCTGCTGTAGCCCATCTGCCTCAAAGTTCGACGCACTGTGCGTTCAGAGATGCTCTTAGGCCTACCTTGGTTGTAACGGGTGGCGATTTGAGTCACTGTTGCCTTTCTATCAGCTCGAACCAGTCTGCCCATTCTCCTCTGACTTCTGGCATCAACAAGGCATTTCCGCCCACAGAACTGCCGCTCACTGGATTTTTTTTCTTTTTCGGACTATTCTCTGTAAACCCTAGAGATGGTTGTGCGTGAAAATCCCAGTAGATCAGAGGTTTCTGAAATACTCAGACCAGCCCTTCTGGCACCAACAACCATGCCACGTTCAAAGGCACTCAAATCACCTTTCTTCCCCATACTGATGCTCGGTTTGAACTGCAGGAGATTGTCTTGACCATGTCTACATGCCTAAATGCACTGAGTTGCCGCCATGTGATTGGCTGATTAGAAATTAAGTGTTAACAAGAAGTTGGACAGGTGTACCTAATAAAGTGGCCAGTGAGTGTATAGTCCAAGCGAGATAAAGTGCGTCTGACAGATGAGTGACAAGTAAACTCCCTTACGTCGGCGTGGCATGTTCTCCAGAGATCTAACCAACCAGTACCTTCCATGAATATTGACAATCGAGATGGTGAAGGATTTACATCTGTGATCTTCCCATCAAGCCGAAGTCTATCCATACATTCATCCATTAGCATATTGAAATCTCCCATACACAGAACATGCGCATCTGGATAGTTTAAGGCAAAATCAACCGCCTTCTTGACAACCGACATCTTAGCAGGGGGAGGGTTATATATACATATTATAACATAGTCCTCTGAATTCACAGTCGCGTACACAAACACAAAACGACCTTCCGGATCTCTCCGAACCTCTCTGACCTCCCATCTGATATCCTTATGAATTAACAGAGATACTCCTCTAGAGTAACTAGTGTGGAATGCATGCACAGACCATTGTACCCAAGGTTTTTGCACATAACGGGCTGAGTCCCTAGTCAGATGTGTTTCGACCAAAGCTACTATATGAGGGTGATAACGTCGTATCTGAGAAAATACTTTGACTCTCTTACGAGGCGACCCAAGGCCCCTTACATTCCACGTCATGCATGTTATGTCAGACGCCATATCTCATCAGTCTAGAATGTATAGTGTCACGTCGAACTTCTGCTACACCTGTAGTGGAGAAAAACATGGCAGTAATTTCTAAGTAACTAACAATAAACAAAATCAAAACATTGATAAGCAAGAAGTGCTTCATAAGGGAGCAAAAAATCGTGCTCCACATAACCCAGTTCAAAAAAGGGGATACCATCTCTGAACACAGAGTTCGGTAAAGTTGTTTCCCAGGACGCTGGCAAAGGAGCTCCCCTCCCCGTCAAGGAAAATCCGGCGAGAAAGTTCCAAATTCTAGATAGATGAAGACAGCGGTCCTCTTAGGATTTCTCTCCTCCCCCGCCCGCCCCCACAAACGACCGCATCCACTCCTCAGCCTCAGCTGGAGTTGCAAAAAAGGAAGAAGAGCCTTGGTATACCACTCTGAGCCTGGCAGGGTAGAGCATTGAATATAAGATGTTTTTCTCTCTGAGCCGTTTTTTAATCTCCATAAATTGAGATCGTTGTCTTTGCAATTCCATGGAGAAATCTGGAAACACAGAGATAGTGGCATTGTTATACTTGATAGGACTTTTTTGTCTAGCCAAGCGAAGGACAGTGTCTCTGTCCTTGCAATTAAGAAGACGTGCCAGAAAGGGTCTCGGTGGAGCGCCGGGAATGGGAGGCTTTGTCGGCACTCTATGGGCTCTTTCCACAGAAAAGGTGGCTGAGAATCCATCTCCCAAAGTATCCTTAAGCCAGTCCTCCAGGAATGTTTCGGGGTGTTGACCCTCCGACCGCTCCGGCAGGCCAATGATGCGAATATTATTCCGTCGCAGTCTGTTTTCAAGATCGTCCGCCTTCTGTTTCCATGCATTTATAGAGCCAGCTACCTTTGTCAATTTAGTCTCCATAGGCCCATAATTATCTTCCAAGCGAGACGCACGTGATTCAACCTCTGTAATACGTCCTCCCATGGTCTGCATGTCCTGTCTGAGGCGCCCCACTTCAGAGTGCACCTCCTCTATCTTCCCCGATAGTGATGTCCTGGTCAGTGATATAGCTTGCATCAATTGCTCGGATGCCTGTTTCAGTGTCAAGTCCTCCTGATCTCCATCCTCCTCACCGTCAGAGGCATAGTTTTTTGATTGGTTGTCAAGTTTGCTCACAGGCGAAGGAGAAGTTTTTTTTGAACGTATACTATCAGGTGGATCCAGTCGTGCAAACTTTTTAAGTTTATCAGCTGTGCCCGAGTTTTTAGAGCGGCTCATAATGAGTGTTAAGGAGTAAAATATCACTGCAGCAGAATATGGCTTAGTCGACAAGCCACCAAGTCACAATGCACAGCTGGCAGGGTCCTCCCTGTGCAACCTCGCCAAAGCAGCAGTATAATGCAGAACTCACCGCTATAGATACAAAGGAGGGGAGAGTCCCAGGAGCAGCCCCCACCACAAATAAGGCTCAGTTTCTTATATTAGTTGTAGGCTCTATCTCCCAGAGCGCAAGTTGTAGGGTCGGCTGTCTGGAGATCACGGCGAATTTATAACTCCTGTCTGGGTAGCCGTGCAGGGGAGAGGTTTTAATGTTATGGGCGGCACCGGAGCCAGTCGGCTCTATATAATATAGTGCGGAAGCAACAAGGGGGGAGTACGGGGTCCGTCTTCCAGGACTCACACCGCACAATTCCCCTCAGTACCTCCGTGAGTTGTGGCGAGTTTCAGCCAGCTCCCTCCTGAGCCCCAGGGCACACTTCGCGCCTTCCGACTCCACCGCGCGCTGCAAGGAAAATGGCCGCCGCCTCCTGTCTTCTCTGTCCTTCGTCCGCGTGTCTCGGGGATCTCGCCCGACCGAAGCCGCACCTCGCGCCCTCTCAGAAGCCGGGGACCCCCAGGCACCCAGAGGATTCCAGCGGTGCTCACCGAATCCCTCCGGGGTAAGTATATATCGCAGGATTTTGCAGGATTATGGGAGCTCCAGCCTGGCGCGTCTATTCAGCTCCGTTACATCGCCACCCCCCTTACCTCAACAACTTTCTGCTGGTGGCTCCCACAATACCGATTCTCCAGGAACATCTGCAGATAACGACTCATATCCTGTCATCTCTGGGTTGGCTAGTGAACCACAAAAAATCAGACATGGTTCCCTCCACAACAAAGACATTCCTGGGGGTTCTGTTAGATTCTTGCAAGCAAACATCTTTTTTATCCAAACATAAACGGATCTTAAGATCAAGGATGAACACTGCAAATCAAGAAAGCAGTGCCTATAAGGTGTGCCATGTGAGTCCTTGGATCCATGACATCTTGCATCCAGTTTGTAGCATGGGCGCAGGCACATACAAGAACACTACAGACTCATATTCTTGCAAATTGGAATGGATTCCCAGAGTCTTTAAACAGAAAGATCCCAATACTACCTCTGGTAAAATCCTTGTTAGCTTGCTGGCTCAGCCCAAATTGCTGAACAAATGAGTCCTTTGGATTCAGAACCCCATGACCACTATAAAGGTAGATGCAAGCAGAAAGGGATGGTGAGCCTTGATTTTCCAAGACGTATTCCAAGGACTCTGGTCAGAGAAGATCAGCCAACAGTCCTCAAACTTCAGAGAACTAAAGGCAGAAGAGGAAGTGCTCAGAGCCGTAGTAGCTCTAATTGAAAATACCCATGTGAAGATCTGACAATGGTAGCCCACTTCCATCACCAAGGGAGCACGAGACACAAGGAACTAAAATTAGTTTCTGCATAATATTCTCCTGGGCCGAAGAACACCTTCTGTCAGAAGATATGGAAGACCTTCATTTCACGGAGTGCGCCCGAAGATCCAGACCCACATCAGCCAAACATTGCACGAATCCTGGATTTCCTACAGGAATGTCTCAAATCTAGTACCCTCAAGGTCAAAGTGACAGCGCAAAGTTCCTATTTTGACCAGATCCTCTACGACCAGCGCTGAGTAAAGAGATTTAAAACAGCAGCATCTCGCCTACATCCCAGACTCACAAATCTAGTCCTCTCCTGGGACCTCAATATTGTCCTTAAAGAGATCACGCTACCACCCTTTGATTCCTTATCATCTATAGAACCGGACAGACTTTCCTGGAAAACAGCCTTTCTTGTAGCATTAACTACAGAAGAATGGGCGAATTACAGGCGCTCTCAATAAACGAGCCCTACATGAGGATTCTGGAGGACCGACTCATTCTTTGGGTAGACCCATCGTTCCTACCTAAGGTGGTTTTGGAATTCCACAGGTCTCAGGAAATTATCCTTCCTGGCTTCTGTCAGGATTCAATAAATGAATGAGAAAAGGAGTTCCACACTCTTGACGTACGGAGAAAAGTTCTTCACCATCTCCAGGAAATGAGAAAGTATAGGAAAGGCCAGAATCTATTTATCTATCTTCAGTGTCAGAATAAAGGGAAGAAAACCTCCATCTCCACAATCGCCAACTGGATCAAGAGAGCAATTACTGAGGCATACCAGATCCAGAGCGTTCCACATCCGGAGAAGTTCAGGGGTCACTCTACCAGTGCGGTATCGGTCTCCTGGGCTGAGAAAGCCAGCGCTTCCTTCAAGCAGATATACAGAGCTGATACCTGGTCTTCGGTCTATACGTTCTCCTGATATTACAGACTAAATTTTTAATATATGTTAAAGATTTAGCCTTTGGGATAAAAGTCCTCCAGTCTACTGTCCCTCCCTAACATTGCTTTTGGTTATTTCTCCGATGTGCTGTTGTGGGGGGTTATTAGAGAAAATAGAATTAGACTTACTAGTAATTCGGTTTCTAATAACCCACCACGACAGCAAGGGTAATTCCCTCCCCTTGCTTATTATTTTTTGCTTTATTAAAATAAGGATAATAAAATTTAATTTGAAGCATTCATACTCCTGTGGTCCTTTATAATACTGAAGGGAGGATGTGGGAGGGGCTATTTGACCTCTTCTGTGTTTTCTGTCCCTATAAGATAACATATGGGGTTACATTCTCAGGTATGCTGTCATGGTGGGTTATTAGAAACTGAATTAATTGTAAGGCTGCAGTCACACTATCGGTATTTGGTCAGTATTTCTCATCAGTATTTGTAAGCCAAAACCAAGAGTGGGTGATAAATCCAGAAGTGGTGACGTGTTTCTATGATACTTTTCCTCTGATTGTTCCTCACCTGGTTTTGGCTTCCAAATACTGATGTAACATACTGACCAAATACTAGTAGTGTGACTGTAGCCTAAGTCTAATACTATTTTTTGAAGTACTGTCCCCTTTTTCCCAATTTATTGTCTATTTATTGTCCATGGAAACAGTTGATCGTTCCTTTGCAGGCATGAACAATTATTTGGCTGGGTTCACAAGAGAGTATAAAAAATAGTCTAGAACATTCCAACAATTTTTTTCAACTTATCAAATGTATGCATTCCTTTTTTTTTTACAGCAGCAGTTATTAATGTTATGTGTGCTATTAATACATATATTAATACAAGACCATTTCCTATGTGAAAAAAAGTATAGTAGATCTGTAAAAAAATCAAAAACATTCTATACAAATGTCCTATATAAGACTTGAATGGGTGACTCTGACCTGATGCCTGATGTACAGACGAAACGAGTCCATGTTGCGTTTTTTTTTTTTACATGCAGATTTGGTCTTTGAAAAAAATCGTTAATCAGCACTGCCCCATTTGGTATGATTGGTCCAATTTTGTGGGTTTTTTTCTTGGACAGCTCTTGTACTGAAAATATGCACTTGTGAACCTATCCCTTGTTTGATTTCTTTTCTAGTGCTGCTCTCTTTTTTTTCTTCTTAAAAACTTACATGAGATGTCCATATTTTCTTTTCAACATTAAACTCTAAAGTATTTGATGGCTTTAAGACATATTCAGTGTGAGGCATGAAATCTAAAGCAGAAATATCATGGCCAAATAGCATGAGTATTGTCACAGGGTTACCACAACACTGCAGAGCCAGAAGACCGCAGCGTCTGATTGCTCCTACTCTGGCGCTGAGAAGCACTTCTTCATTTTAAATGTGTTTATTTCTTCTGGCAGAACAGGGGTTAATCGGCCATGTTAGAAATCCCCCTGTTCATAGCTGAGCTCAGTTAGCCACTCTTTTCCCCTTTATAATCTGGGCTCTGTTACAAATCCTTGTCAGTGCAAGCATTTGTTGCATGGCTAACGGAGGGAGAGGAGTTCATATGAGAAGGAGAGTTGGAGGAGTTATCTGTGACTGTTGTTTGGTTTGTATGTGTGGTAATTACTTATACTTCTCTATTTTGGTTTATTCCCCTACCTCCATGCCCCTCTGCATTCCTCTGTTATATATGAGTGAATATTTTGTATGCCTGGAGTTTTCTGTTAACCCTTGTTTGTGTTGCCTTGTTTGTCGGGTTGGTGTACTAAGGTGCACATTAGCACCCCTCTTCCCTGGGTGGGGGGAGAGAACAGATGAAGAGCTAACTCAGGAGATAAGGCAAGGGTGGACACCCCAGCATCTTCACCCTTCAGAAGTATCCGGGGAGTAGTGTGAGCTAGGGCATCCTCTAGTGAAAGGAGCCAAGATTCCTCATCTCCTGTTTTCCTATTACAGCCCCGTGACATTTGAGGTGTAGTACTCCCATCTCCCCAGCATACCATATTGGAGCCCAAGATAGCTTTGCCTGACAGGTTCTCTGGGTGGCATGACAAGTTTGCTGTGTTCCGGGAGGCCTGTAAACTGTACGTCAGGTTACTTCTGGTTTCCTCAAGTACAGAAGATCAATTTGTGTGGATAGTTATCTCGTTCCTCCAGGGGGACCAAGAAGCATGGGCCTTTTCTCTCCTGTCTGATTCTCAGTCACTTCAGATGGTAGAGGGATTTTTTCTGGCACTGGGTTTTATATATGTTGACCCCGATTGTGTCTCCTTAGCTGAGTCCACACTGTGCCAACTTCAGCAAGGAGACCGGCCGGCGGAGATATATTGCTCTGAGTTCCAGAGGTGGGCCACGGACACCAAGTGGAATGACCCCACACTCCATAGTCAG
This sequence comes from Ranitomeya variabilis, assembly GCF_051348905.1. Taxonomy (NCBI): domain Eukaryota; kingdom Metazoa; phylum Chordata; class Amphibia; order Anura; family Dendrobatidae; genus Ranitomeya; species Ranitomeya variabilis. The sequence goes on from NC_135232.1 coordinate 690,153,867, forward strand.
TTCTGTGAGTGGCTTACAGTAGCTCTGTATGAGACTCCTGACTCCCTTGAGGGAGCCATGTCTCTGGCAATCTGGATTGATCGCCGTCTTTGCCAGAGGCATAGGGAATCACCACTGTGTGCGGGAGGTCCGGGGTCAAGGGAGGTCAGCACTGAGCCTACTGAGGAACCCATGCAGGTGAAGGCGGCACCTCACTCTAGTAAACTACCTTGTATCCGGCGTAAGGGGCGAGTGTGTTTCAGTTGTGGTAAAAAGGGCCATTTCTTGGGCACATCTCCCTCCCGATCACATAGTAAACAACTGCCAGGAAAACTAGATGGCTCATGTTGCGGGGAGATAAGCAACCCAGGTGTCCTCATCACCTTTGTGGGTAGGACACAGTTTTTTCTACCAGCCATAATCCATGTGGGTGGAATTAAGGTGAACGTGTCTGCATTTCTGGACAGTGGGGTGGGGTTTAATTTGATTGACACTAATGCAACGCCCCCACTGCCGCAGGGCCGAGGGGTACCCGGTACCGGGCCTCTGAGTCTCTGCTCTGGGGTTGTCACGGTGGCTAGGCCCGGTCCGTGACCCTGCCGAGGGGCGTACGGTGATAGGTATAACGGATGATGGTGATGGTGAGGCTGTAGTGGTGCGGTGCAGTAAATAACGAGGACACCAGGTTGCAGTCTCTTTACCTCTTTACTGAAGATCTCTGGGTCCTCAGTCCAGAATCTGGATAACCAGGCTGCGCAAGTCCGGCCGGTCCAATGGCACCTCCAGACTTCTCTTAGCAGGTGGAAATCTGTGCCTTCCTTCTAGCGCTATGTGTTGCGGTCCTTCCCTGCTGTGCTTACGGAAAGTCCCCACAACTGTTGTGTCTGTTTCTTAAGTTCCCTCACAACTAGATTAGATGATGTTCTGCTAATCCTCCGTCCCTCCCTGATGTTACGGTTGGGACGGCACCCGTTTGACGGGTAGGCTCGGAGCTCTTCCGGGACCCTAGAGTCGCCCCTCTCCACAAGTTGCCCCCCAAGACTGCATAGGTGATTTAAGTGAGACAGCCCGCCTTAGACTGACTGTCCTGCCGCTGTTTAGAGTGTCGCTTGAAGCTGGATGTTGTAATACTCCCTCGGCGTTCCGGCCACCGGTAGTGCGCCTCAGTAGGGTGTTGCCTCGGTCTTACGGCACGACCCCTACTGGTATTCTCCTATTGCCTTGATCTCGTTTCTCACTCAGCACAATCTATCTCGCTTCTCGTCCTTCCTTGGGCACCGCCGCTATCCTGAGCAGGCACGGTCCCGTTACGTTCGCTCAAGTTGCCAAGTCCCTGTCAGGATCCCACCCCTGACAGAGACCCCACTGTATCTTCCCCCACAACACCCTCTGCCACAAGGTGTTGCCTGGTTCCAACCCAGTCAGCTTTCTAAACTAACTTCCTGCCTGACCCCCAGTTTACCCACTATGGTGGGGAGTGGCCTAGTGAATAGAACCCTTAGCTCCCCCCGGAGGCCCGACTGTGAAATGTATTGGTGTCTGTGATACCTGATCAGATGAACTCCTTCAGTGCCATCAAACGTACCATAGCTCCCCATAGTGGCGGAGCCACAGTACTGCAACGACCAGGACTCTGGGGCGCTGCACTCCCCCCTGGTTAAACACAGTACTCCGGGACTGAGAAGAAAACAACAATACAAGTTAGCAAAAAGACATACAGTTTTGTTGAGTGCAATAACAATAAGTATATTTAAACAGAGCTTCCCTTTATGGGAGGTGAGGACACTTGAACGTTACCAACATGGTTAAATATCATAGCAACATGCTATAAATAACTTTTCTTACCCAACCGGGTATTCTACTAGTACAAACTTGTTGAACAATAATTTAACATTGCCTTTAAGGACGTACACTCTGAATCCGCTAAAGACCTTCTTATAATCACATTATAAGGCAATTTAACTTTTACATTCTCCTTCTTTAAATCTGCAGGACCGCCTGTCCTAACGGCGCCAGACCTACTGCCTCTCCTTTCTTTCAGGGAACATCATCAGCATTTCTTTACAATTAACTAGTTGGATACATATAACTTTCTCACATAAACATTATCATCACGTTCTCTTTATCGAAACATTATTGCTATCTCTCAGTCTTAAAGCAATACTATTCTCTAAGTGCAACACATGAACGTCCCCTTTAAGAGGGGACCAAGTCTCTATGAGGTAGCATGTCTTCTCAAGCTACCAGTCTGTACTCAACAAAGGTTCCAGTGTGGTATCTTCACAAAGAGTCCTTTTTGAAGTAAAACCAGTAGGGAGCACCTTTAATAAGGTGCAAACTATTTACAAAAAGTTTGTATCATGCACTGTTCATGATTGCGGCAGTTCTGGAAACTTTGCAAAAACTCAGAAAAAAATAAACAAAACAATAGGGATCCCGGGTCAACAAAGGGATCCCTTTAAAAGTTAACCCTGAACGGGTTTAGCAGCAAAACAGGAAACAAACAAACAGTTAAGAAACTATGTACATATTTTAAGAGTAGTATTATCTTACTCATCTTGTAATGTGGGGGGTGGTCTTCTTCCGGGCCTCACCCGGCCAACGGGTCGCCTTGGGGTAACAAGGGCCGGTCCTGGCTCCAGCAGCGACAGGATCCCACGCCGGGATGCCCTCCTTGCTTGTGGCCGAGCGCGACCCAGAGGCACGCGGTGGACCCGGACCTCCTGAGATTCCTCGGGGGCTGGTTCCGGCTTCTTCTCTGCAGAAGGCTCATCTTCCATCGTTCCGGTAGCAGCCTCCAGGGCGACGCACCGCTGGACACCCCGAGCTATCCAACCTGTTCCACCCGCTTCCCTCTTCCACCGGGTGTAGGTCACGGCATCGCCAGGTTCCAGGTCGGCGTCATACCTTCCTCCACAGGGCTCGACTTCTTCACGGTCAATGCGAACCTGCAGTGGCTCCCCGATCTCTTGGATAACTCCCTTCCCATGTCGGGAGTTAAAGGAGACCACCACACCCCAGTGGGACGGTGGAGTTTCTTCCACACTGGTTAGATCAACCTGAGCGGCAGGCTGAGGTCTCTTCCGCCAGGCTGCCATGAGGCGCCGCAGATGTTCGGCCTCCGGCAGGATCCTCAGGCCCGATGCGCGCAGTTCACACTCTGCCGCGGCCTGGATGGAGGAGGCAGGGGACACTGGAGACAGGCGGACCTCCGTAGGCTGGCCCAGCCGAGCGATCACGCGGGCATCGGCTTCCAAGCGGTAGGCTATCCGCCGGGCTTCAGCCGCGGCCACGCACTCCTCGGACGGCGGCCGGGGAGGTCGGCCCATCGTTGGCTCTGCAAGGGTCAGCTCTCGCAGTGACGGCGTATCCTGGGCTGCATCAGGTTGCACAGCCTCTCACCGAGTCTGGTCATTCCCATGCGGTGTTCCTGGTGTCGCCATTTTCGCTTCTCCAGTGTCCTCTTCCTGCGGTCTCTTTCGTGGGCGGCCCCGTCTCCATGGTCTCCATCCTCCAAACAAGATCAGGAGGCGGACCTCGGCTGTTGACGGACACGTCCTCAGGACACAAAAATATTTAGACTGGGCGGCCATTGTTTTTCGCGCTCTTCAGCCTTTCCACGCCTACTCCACGCCCCTCTTCTTCTCCTGCGCTTCTCCTCAGCGCTGTAATGGCGGCGGATTTTGGCGGCAAGTGGCACAGCACAGTCTTTGCAATAAAGTACAGTCCAAGCACAATAAATCACAGTTCCAAGGCACACATGACCTGATTTTTCAGGCTTAAGTAGATCCTGTTCGTGACGCCAAATTTGCAACGCCCCCACTGCCGCAGGGCCGAGGGGTACCCGGTACCGGGCCTCTGAGTCTCTGCTCTGGGGTTGTCACGGTGGCTAGGCCCGGTCCGTGACCCTGCCGAGGGGCGTACGGTGATAGGTATGACGGATGATGGTGATGGTGAGGCTGTAGTGGTGCGGTGCAGTAAATAACGAGGACACCAGGTTGCAGTCTCTTTACCTCTTTACTGAAGATCTCTGGGTCCTCAGTCCAGAATCTGGATAACCAGGCTGCGCAAGTCCGGCCGGTCCAATGGCACCTCCAGAGTTCTCTTAGCAGGTGGAAATCTGTGCCTTCCTTCTAGCGCTATGTGTTGCGGTCCTTCCCTGCTGTGCTTACGGAAAGTCCCCACAACTGTTGTGTCTGTTTCTTAAGTTCCCTCACAACTAGATTAGATGATGTTCTGCTAATCCTCCATCCCTCCCTGATGTTACGGTTGGGATGGCACCCGTTTGACGGGTAGGCTCGGAGCTCTTCCGGGACCCTAGAGTCGCCCCTCTCCACAAGTTGCCCCCCAAGACTGCATAGGTGATTTAAGTGAGACAGCCCGCCTTAGACTGACTGTCCTGCCGCTGTTTAGAGTATCTCTTGAAGCTGGATGTTGTAATACTCCCTCGGCGTTCCGGCCACCGGTAGTGCGCCTCAGTAGGGTGTTGCCTCGGTCTTACGGCATGACCCCTACTGGTATTCTCCTATTGCCTTGATCTCGTTTCTCACTCAGCACAATCTATCTTGCTTCTCGTCCTTCCTTGGGCACCGCCGCTATCCTGAGCAGGCACGGTCCCGTTACGTTCGCTCAAGTTGCCAAGTCCCTGTCAGGATCCCACCCCTGACAGAGACCCTACTGTATCTTCCCCAACAACACCCTCTGCCACAAGGTGTTGCCTGGTTCCAACCCAGTCAGCTTTCTAAACTAACTTCCTGCCTGACCCCCAGTTTACCCACTATGGTGGGGAGTGGCCTAGTGAATAGAACCCTTAGCTCCCCCCGGAGGCCCGACTGTGAAATGTATTGGTGTCTGTGATACCTGATCAGATGAACTCCTTCAGTGCCATCAAACGTACCATAGCTCCCCATAGTGGCGGAGCCAGAGTACTGCAACGACCAGGACTCTGGGGCGCTGCACTAACTTCGTCCAGGTCCAAACCCTCATGACATATACTCTGTCCAGATACATAGCCATTATCACCATTGACTCTGCCCCTTGAGACAGGGGCATTTTACTCAAGTCGTCCAAAACTTACAGCTTCAGGTGGGGGCCGTGCACACTGAGGTGTTAGACTGTTATGTGCTAGAGGGTCTGCCCTTGCCTGTGGTACTGGGACTTCTGTGGCTTGCTTTGCACAATCGTGTAGTAGATTGGCAGGCTCAGGAAGTAGTAAAATGGAGTGGGTATTGTCAAGGATACTGCTTGGGTACCCAGTTTTCTAGGGTGGATACCCAGTCTGTGCCTAGTTACCTGTCAGATTTTGGGGATCTGTTGTTGGAGCAGGGGTGCCAAGAACTCCCTCCTCATCGTCCTTATGATTGCGCCATAATCTCATTCTTGGTGCCAAACTGCCCAAGATCAGACTTTATGATATCTCTGGTCCAGGGAGACAAGCCATGAATATCTACATCGCAGAAAGCCTGGATAAAGGTCATATCAGACCATCCTCATCCCCCATTGCCGTGGGGTTCTTTTTTGTAAAGAAAAAGATGGGGGTTACGCCCTTGACTGGATTTCCGTGAACTCAATACGATCACTGCCTGTGATTCTTATCCGTTCCCTCTGATTCTAGACCTATTTAATCAAATTGTAGGGGCAAAATGGTTAACTAAGACGGACCTCAGGGGGAGTATAATCACATCTTCATTAAAGAGGGGGATGAGTGGAAAACAGTCTTCAATATGCCCGAGGGATACTATGAGAATCTGCTGATGTCTTTTGGGTTGACGAACACGCCCGCCGTCTTTCAACACTTTATAAATTACATCTTTAGTCACCTGGTAGGCAGATTCGTGGTTATCTATCTGGATGACATATAAATTTATTCACCTGACCTTGAGTCACACCAGTTACATGCCAGGTAGGTCTTTCGTATATTCCGAGACAATAAATTATGTCAAACCTGAGAAGTGAATGTTCTCGGTTGAGGAGATCCCTTTCCTAGGATTTGTTGTCCTCCACCAGTTTTCGTATGCATCCAGTGAAAGTCCGGGCGGTATTGGATTGGGATCGTCCTGAGGATCTTTGAAGGTGTTACACAGGTTTTTAGGTTTTGCCAACTGCCATAAATCCATAAAGAACTTTTCTGTAGTAGCCAAGCCTCTTACAGATATGACCAGGAAGGGGACGGACTTCTCAAAGTGGTTCATTCCTGCCAGGGAGGCATTTGATACATTGAAGAGGTGTTTTTCTTCTGCGATGATCCTTATACAGCCTGTCGTCTCTGAGCATTTTATCGTGAGGTCGATGCGTCTGAAGTGGGAGTGGGGACTGCTTTGTCGCAGGGTGCGTCTCCTGGTAAATAGCAACCATGTACTTATTTTTCTAAAAAACTGTCACCTGCTTATTATGACATTGGTAACAGGGAACTCTTAGCAATCAAATGGGCTTTTGAAGAGTGACGTTACTTTTCGGAGGAAGCTGTTCATCCAGTTATGGAAATCATGGATCATAAGAATCTGATATATTTGGAATCGGTGAAATGTCTAATACCTCGAAAGGCAAAATGAGCATTGTTCTTTGCAGGCTTAACTTTTTTGTAAAAAACTAAAACATTATGGAAGATGTCTTATCTAGGGTTGACAAATTCAAAAATCGCCGACTTTCGGCAAAGTCGGATTTCATGAAACCCGATTGGGTGTGGGACCGGCCATGAGGTCGGCAATCTGCGCGCAAAAGTCGCATTTCATATGACGCTTTCAGCGCCATTTTTCAGCCAATGAAGGAGGACGCAGAGTGTGGGCAGCGTGATGACATAGGTCTCGGTCCCCAGCATCTTAGAGAAGGGAATGACAGGGATTGGCTTGCATTCTGCGGCGTCACAGGGGCTATAAAGGGGCGTGCACGCCGACCGCCATCTTACTTCTGCCGATCTTAGCATAGGGAGAGGTTGCTGCAGCTTCATCAGAAGAAGGGATATAGTTAGGGAGGGAAGATTAACCCCCAAACTGCTTGTGCTGTAGCGATTTCCACTGTCCAACACCACCTTTTTTTTGCAGGGACAGTGGAGGCTATATTTTTGTGCATCAGCTCTGTAGCTTATTAGGCTGCCTTATAAGGCTCCCTGATAGCTGCATTGCTGTTTGCACGCTGCTGTGCAAACCAACTGCTTTTTTAAAAGCAAAAATCCTGTTGCTCCTTTCTGCACAGTTATCTTGTTTATTTGTCCACACTTTGGTGTGCAGCAGTCCTTTTTATTGCTGCCATACTTGTCCTGAGATCATTGTACGGAGATTGAAATTGTACTACAGTCCTTGTATTTTTTCATATATCTTCCAGCCACTTTCTGCCACTTAGATTGCGTTGTTATATACACTGGGCCTGAGTTTTGGTTCAGTCTCCCCCCCAAAAAAGTGAGATTCAAATTCTCACAAAGTGGATATACTTTAGTCCTGTTAGTTTGTCGTATATCAGCCAGCCACTTTCTGCCACTTACATTGTGTTGTTTAATACACTGGGCCTGAGTTTTGGTTCAGTCTCCCCCAAAAAAATAGAGATTTAAATTCTCAACAATTTTATATACACCTTCTACCTTGTTTTACAGTACCATATAACGGTTGTCATTTTGGTTAGATTTTCCAAAAAATGAGGAAGTCTGGTGGAAGAGCCCGTGGGTGGTGGTTCAATACTGACCGAAAAAAGGTCAGTGCTGCTGGTTCAATACTGACCAAAAAAAGGACACGTCTGGCTACCCAAAATGTTGATGATCTAACCTTCATTAAAATGAACCAATCATGGATTTCAAATTATTTTGCCCCACCTTCCCCTGCTGACACCTAGCTTGCCTGAAAAATGTCTTGCTTTTGGCCTCCTCTTACTGACTTCTCCAATTCCTCCATTTGCAGCTGCTGAATGTCCACCATAGGCCATTTTTATACCTCCCTAAATGGGCTGACTCCCGCCACAGGGCCATGGTTACCACCTGGCGCAAGCACCCGTGCGAGTGCCGTTTGCCTGGACTGGTGGGTGGGCCCACTCTTGGGCGACGGCACTGGCACAGGGTCCCTCATAGTACAATGAAGTGTCTCTGATGGTGGTGGTGCACAACCAACGTCAGACACACCGTCGTAATATGAGGGGCCCTGTGCCAGTACCGCCGCCCATGAGAGTGTCCCCCCCAGCTCGAACAGAGCTCTACCACTTGCAATACTTACCTCTCCCTGCTCCACCACTGTGTAGTCTGTGCTGTTAAATCCTTCAATGGCACTGCCAATACAAATTTGTTGAAATGATAGATGATAGTCAAAATATACAGTGGCCCTAGCCTCCTTTTAGACCAGTTAATACTTTGCGCCTACTACCACTGTCTGCTACTCAGCAGAGGAGCCCACCCCTGTACCTAGCTATGCCACGTGTTTATTTATGAACAATTTTTTGGCAGACATTTAGCCCACTTTATTATTTGGGCCTACTAACTTAGTCTGCTACTCATTACAGCTTTCCTCCACTGAACAAAGCAATGCCGCCTGTTTAGTCCTGTTACCACATTTGAACTGCATTTAGCCTACTTTATTATTTGGGCCTACTAACTGTGTCTGCCACTCATTACAAAAAGGTAACAAGGGTGCTCACTGTCCGTAGTGGGGGGGTGCTCAGGAGAAATTAGAATCCAATATATTGTATAACTCCGGCACACCAAATTGTTTCAAAATTATGTTGCTTTTATTAATTATTTCTCATTTCAAAAAAATGGTGGGATACCATACAAAAAAGGAAAAAGGTCACAGTTTGTAGACATATGAGAAGAATCCCCGACGTTTCGGCGCTTATTGCCTTTCTCAAGGGGTTTCTGTCTATCTGTAATATACATAGATGTAAGTAAATACACAAAATAATATAATATATGCGAAATACTTTTTTTAGAGCCACGCCAACACTGACCCAACAAAGGAAGACGAGGAGGGGGAAACAGCTACGGAACAGAACAACGCAGAATGGCGACCAGATCACAGGTACCAACGTTGACACCAACATTATTTACAACATCTCATCTAGGTGCCTTTCCCCTCCGGAAATGACTTTGTTACAAAAGGGACTAACATATTGTCCAGTTCCTAGATTAAACACCTTCCGGTTAGATCAGGAGTTACATCGCTTCTTCAGGAATATAAGACTGAAAGCTCATTTTTCCAATATTCCAGATAATACTACCCAATTACCAGACTCTATTGGGTCCACATTCTTCCTGCGCAGTCTTAATCTACGTATTCCTAGTCATTACCAACCGCCTTGTACTTACCATCCGGTAGAAACTTACATTGATTTTGTAAAGAGGGATATTAAGAGAGATCTTGAGTCTATAGAAAGAGGACATTTGCACCTTAAACATAACCTCACTAATGAGGAGCATAGAGCTCTAATGACATTAAGGGATGACAAGGATATAATAATAAAGCCGGCGGATAAAGGGGGTTCAATTGTAGTGTTAGATCATAGCTATTACATGGAAGAGATCAGGGCTCAACTCAATGACCATGATACGTACCAACCCATTACTCATAATCCAACATTTGAGATTACTAGAGAAATTAAGAATCTTGTTACTCGTTACACACCACTGGGAGTTATAGATGCTAAATTGGGAGAGTTCTTAATAAATCAACATCCGGTTACCCCGGTATTTTATACCCTCCCTAAGATTCATAAACATCCTACTAGACCCCCTGGACGCCCAATTGTGGCTTCCACAGATTCCCTATTATCCCCTTTGGCCATTACGCTAGATAAAATTTTATCTCCTCTTATACCAGGTATCAAATCGTTTCTTAAAGATACCACAGACTTCTTGACATCCCTTCGTACTCTTGGTAGGTTACCCCACGGATGTAGGTTGGTAACTATGGACGTTAACAGTCTGTATACCAGCATCAGACATCAAGGCGGTATTGAATCGGTTATGTCTTTTCTTTCCAATCAGACCCGGTTTTCTAATTACCAAAAAGACTTTTGTAGGGATTTACTTACATTGGTATTAACCCGCAATTTTTTCATCTTCGAAGATCAGTACTTTATACAAAAGAAAGGCACCGCTATGGGGTCCAATATGGCACCCCCATATGCTAATATTTTTATGGACCACTTCGAAACATCTTACGTCTATGTACATCCTAGTTTCACATCACATGTGATATACTGGCGACGTTACATAGACGACATTTTTGCAATTTGGGTGGGAGACGTCGAAACCCTACATACCGTATATACTCGAGTATAAGCCGACCCGAGTATAAGCCGACCCCCCTAATTTTGCCACAAAAAACTGGGAAAACTTATTGACTCGAGTATAAGCCTAGGGTGGAAAATGCAGCAGCTACCGGTGAATTTCAAAAATAAAAATAGATGCTCCATACCGTTCATTATGGACCCATAGCTGTGCCATATAGTGCTCTGCACCGTTCATAATTGCCCCATAGCTGTGCCATATAGTGCTCTGCACCATTATTGTCCCATAGATGTGCCATATAGTGCTCTGCACCATTATTGCCCCATAGCTGTGCCATATAGTGCTCTGCACCATTATTGCCCCATAGCTGTGCCATATAGTGCTCTGCACCGTAATTGCCCCATAGCTGTGCCATACAGTGCTCTGCACCATTATTGCCCCATAGATGTGCCATACAGTGCTCTGCACCATTATTGCCCCATAGCTGTGCCATACAGTGCTCTGCACCATTATTGCCCCATAGCTGTGCCATACAGTGCTCTCCACCATTATTGCCCCATAGCTGTGCCATATAATGCTCTGCACCGTTGCCCCATAGCTGTGCCATATAGTTCTCTGCACCGTTGCCCCATAGCTGTGCCATATAGTGCTCTGCACCATAATTGCCCCATAGCTGTGCCATACAGTGCTCTGCACCATTATTGCCCCATAGCTGTGCCATACAGTGCTCTGCACCATTATTGCCCCATAGCTGTGCTGCTGCTGCTGCAATAAAAATAATAAAACACATACTCACCTCTCTTGCTTGCAGCTCCTCGGCGCCATCTTCCCGGCGTCTCTCCGCACTGACTGATCAGGCAGAGGGCGCCGCGCACACTATATGCGTCATCGCGCCCTCTGACCTGCACAGTCAGTGTGGAGAGAGAGAGACGCTGGGAAGATGGAGACAGCGCCCGGCGTGTGGAACGAGGACAGGTGAATATGCGATACTTACCTGCTCCCGGCATCCCGCTCCTTCTCCCGGACAGCTGGTCTCCGGGTGCCGCATTCTCTTCCTCTGTCAGCGGTCACCGGCACCGCTGATTAGAGAAATGAATTATGCGGCTCCGCCCCTATGGGAGGTGGAGCCGCCTATTCATTTCTCTAATGAGCGGTCCCACGTGACCGCTGTACAGGGGAAGAGCTGCTGCACCCGGAGACCGTGGGACGGGGAGGGGGAGCGTCAGGATCGCCGGGACTAGGTAAGTATGCCTCAGCGCCCTCTCCCCCTCACCCGCCGACCCAGCCACAGACCGTGACTCGAGTATAAGCCGAGGGGGCACTTTCAGCCCAAAAATTTGGGCTGAAAATCTCGGCTTATACGCGAGTATATACGGTAATTTTCATTCCGACCTTAACTCTTGTGTACCAGGCTTATCATTCTCCTTGTCCCATGATCCCATCTCCATTAACTTTTTGTACATTATGATCATTGTTAATACGGACATGAGTATTGAAACTGACCTATATGTGAAACCCACAGATAGAAATAGCCTATTGATGTACGATAGCTGTCATCCACGACATATAAAGAAAAGTCTCCCAAAATCCCAACATGATAGGGTAGACAGGATTGTATCTAATCCCGAGACTTGTCGCATCAGACATCAAGACATGAATGATAAGTTCCGCGATAGGGGATATCCTTCTCACATCCGCTCCACATCTGAGGCTACTAGATCTAATAGAGGACTTAAATCACCTCTCATAGCCTTTGTCAGCACCTTTCATCCTTTTAACCACCTTTTCAATAAAAGTATTCTTCGGCATTGGGACATTCTCAAGCATGCATACCCTCAGGTTAAGGAATTTGGCTCACAACCACTTATTAGCAACAAGAGATGTACCAACATCAGGGACCTACTTGTTAGGGCCGATGTTGGCCCCAGTAATCTGGGATTAACACAAAGGGTCTTTTCCTCACCCCGCAATGGGACGTTCCCGTGTTTAAGTTGTCAACAATGTTCCAATGTCTCCAAAGGGGATTCCTTTACACACCCTCGATCGGGTAAAAGGTTCCCCATCAAGGGTCATTTCACATGTAATTCATCCTTTGTCATATACCTTATCAAGTGCCCATGCGGTCTCGGATATGTTGGGGAAACTACCCAGCATATCCGAGACCGCATCTCCCAACATAAATCTATTATAAGGTGTGGTAGGATACTTCTTCCTATTCCGTCTCATTTTGTACAAAATAACCATAATGTCGCTCAGCTAAAATATCAGGTCATAGACCATGTGCCGTTGGCCAGAAGGGGAGGGGATAGGATTAAAAAATTAAAAGAACGTGAATCATTTTGGATTCACACATTACAAACCTTGTCTCCTTTGGGGCTAAATATGGAGTATGAAGTCGGTTTTTGAGGTGTTTTTCCTTATGGGCCCTAACGATGATATGCCCACCTGATACGCCTACCTATTAGAATTTATTGTCATATAAACACTGTGCCTCATCTATTTACTTTGTGTTTTTCTTATTAGGTTCTCATTGAGTTCTTATCTCCAATATTGCTGTACATGCCACATCAGGTTTTCATGTATTACGTCTTCATATGTTATTGCTATTATTTACTTCGTTGTATAATAAGGCATTGCAAGTTTGTGGTCATACACATATATTTCCTCTGTACTGTTAACAATTGGGTTCGCCACCTAATAACACTTACCATTTTATTTCCCCTTTATCTGACAGCAGATAAACGGGAGCAACCTAGTTTTTCAACTATCTCACCAGTGCGCATGCGCCTATTTCTCTTCGGCACTTTTCGGCTGTCTCCGCTATGCTCACAGAACTTTTCTAGCACGTGATCCACCTTTCACCCGGAAGTACCAACTAGGTACGTCCCGGCTTTGTGTAAGAAGCGGCTATTTGACACATGGTGTTCACCTGCACGCGGCTACCCGTCCTCACTTGGAACCATACACCGGACGCCGGAAAGTCTATACTATTAAGGTAATGTCACTTATTTGGCGTAACGCGCCACTTAACATGCCCTCACAGTTTTGGACCATAATAGGCTTATCCAGCATATTGTCTCCCCTTGCAGTGGGAGCCATAATTCCTTGCCGGTCATATACAAGTAAAGTATTCCCTTATGTCGGGCACTATTGGTGACTTTATACGTCCATTCACTGTTCAGGTTCTATGTATCTGCATGCTATCACTCGGTAGAGTATTTTTTATCCTGGTATGGCGGCTCCCAAACCTTACACATTTTTCTCATAGTTATCAGCTCTTGGAGCTCGGTGTACACATTGTAGGATGTGTTTTTTCTATTGTTATTCTTCTTTTCTTTTCCTTTTATAGATGTCCTCTGGATTTATTGGAACTTTATGTCACTTATGTGCATTGTGTAAACTCTATACTATATGGACCCCTGTCTACATATATATGCAGTCTCATGTGGATGGTTGGATACATATGCTTCATCAGCATAAATATGATGCTTTTTCTTTTTTTCATTTATTCTCCATATGCATTGTATTCATTTTTGTATATAGTATTTCGCATATATTATATTATTTTGTGTATTTACTTACATCTATGTATATTACAGATAGACAGAAACCCCTTGAGAAAGGCAATAAGCGCCGAAACGTCGGGGATTCTTCTCATATGTCTACAAACTGTGACCTTTTTCCTTTTTTGTATGGTATCCCACCATTTTTTTGAAATGAGAAATAATTAATAAAAGCAACATAATTTTGAAACAATTTGGTGTGCCGGAGTTATACAATATAATGCCACTCATTACAGTTTTCCTCCACTGAACAAAGCAATGCCGCCTGTTTAGTCCTGTTACCACATTTGAACTGCATTTAGCCTACTTTATTATTTGGGCCTATATCTGTGTTTCCTCCTCATCCTGCCCATTGCCCAGCCACTGCTAGATGAGTCTGCTGGTACATTGACCCAGACCTGTTGTGAATTCGGTTTGTGGGCTCCCCCGGTGGTCTGTTATGGTAGTGTCTCTTATGTGCCTTCCTCCATCTCTGATTACCTGTCGCCACCCTCTAGGGGAGTTTCCTATTTAAGGCTGCTTGGCTGTTAGTCACATGCCGGCCAACAATGTGCTAGTAGCATTCTGTTGCATTCACCTGCCTCAAGTCCCAGTTCAGCTAAGTTGAATTTTGTTTCTTGTTTTGCTATTTTTGTCCAGCTATCTGCAATGTGACTCTTCAGTGCTGGAAGCTCTTGTGGACAGAAAATTACTACTCCAGTGGCATGAGTTGTCACTGGAGTTTAAAGTAATTTCTGGATGGTGTTTTTGAATAGTGATTTTTAGGTCGACCGTGAAGTAACTCTTTCCTGTCCTTCTGCTATCTAGTAAGCGGACCTCACTGTGCTAAATCTGCTGTTCATCCTACGTATGTCATTTCCTCTGAACTCACCGTCAATATCTGTGGGGGCCTACTATCATCTTTTGGGGTTCCTCACTGGAGGTAAGGCAGGCCTGTATATTCCTCTTATAGGGGTAGTTAGATCTCCGGCTGGCGCGTGGTGTCTAGGGCATCGTAGGTACATCCCCCGGCTACTGTAAGTGTTGGGTCAGGTTCAGGTCACGGTCGACCTTAGTTTCCATCACCCGAGAGCTAGTCCGTTTTGTATTTTTTTCCCATGGTCATTGGGGTAACCATAACAGTTTGGCCGGCCCATAAAAAATCTATGTGTTAAAATATGCACTAAAGTAGGAAGGAGAAGAAAAGGTTTTTTTTTTCTGTGTTTGAAAGTGCACCTTAGTTTGATCATTTGTATTCCTTGCTTAAACTGCAGTCTTCAGCCTTTTTTTTTTTTCTCCTCTCCTCTTAACCTCTGAATGCTTGGGTTACACCCATTTGAAACATGGATCCACAGAGTTTAGTTGCAGGTTTGAATAACCTTGCGACAAAAGTACAGAACCTACAAGATTTTGTTATACGTGCTCCAATGTCTGAACCTAAGATTCCTCTGCCTGAATACTTTACCGGAGACAGATCCCGTTTTTTGAGTTTCAGAGAAAATTGCAAATTGTTTTTGTCTCTGAGATCTCACTCTGCTGGTGATCAGACTCAACAAGTTAAAATTGTTATCTCTCTACTGCGCGGCGACCCACAAAGTTGGGCATTTGCATTATCGCCAGGAGATCCTGCGTTGTTAAATGTAGATGCGTTTTTTCAGGCTTTGGGGTTGCTTTATGAAGAACCTAATTTGGAGATTTTGGCTGAGAAAGCCTTGATAGCTCTTTCCCAAGGGCAAGATGAAGCTGAGATATACTGCCAGAAATTCCGTAAATGGTCGGTGCTTACTAAATGGAATGAGTGCGCTTTAGCAGCTAATTTCAGAGAAGGTCTCTCTGATGCCGTGAAGGATGTCATGGTGGGGTTCCCTGTGCCTACAGGTCTGAATGATGCCATGAAATTGGCTATCCAGATTGATCGGCGTTTGCGGGAGCGCAAATCTGTGCACCATATGGCGGGGTCTTCTGAGGAAAAATCTGTGCACCATATGGCGGTATCTTCTGAGCAAAAACCTGTGCACCATATGGCGGTGACCTCTGAAAAGGCATTAGAGCATATGCAATGCGATCGTGTTTTGTCTAGAGGCGAACGTCAAAATTACAGGCGCAAAAATGGATTGTGCTTCTACTGTGGAGATCCAGCTCATGTTATATCAGCATGCTCTAAACGTATAAATAAGGTTGATAAAAAGGTTGATAAATCTTTTTCTACAGGTACCTTGCAGTCAAAATTTCTTTTGTCCGTGACATTGATTTGTACCTTATCATCTGTGACTGTGAATGCTTATGTGGATTCTGGCGCCGCTCTGAGTCTCATGGATTGGTCCTTTGCCAAGCGTTGTGGGTTTGATTTGGAGCCGTTGGAAGTTTCTATTCCCCTGAAGGGTATTGATTCTACACCTTTGGCTAGCAATAAACCACAATATTGGACACAAGTGACTATGCGTCTTACCCCAGACCATCAGGAGATTATTCGTTTCCTTGTATTATATAACCTACATGATGTCTTAGTGCTTGGATTGCCATGGTTACAGATTCATAATCCTGTCTTGGACTGGAAATCTATGTCTGTGTTGAGCTGGGGATGTCGGGGCATTCATGGGGATGCACCTTTGGTTCCTATTTCTTCATCTACTCCCTCTGAGATCCCAGCATTTCTGTCAGATTTTTATGATGTCTTTCAAGAGCCTAAAGTTGATTCTCTCCCTCCTCACAGAGAGTGTGACTGCGCTATTGAATTGATCCCCGGTAGTAAGTTTCCTAAGGGTCGCTTGTTTAATTTGTCTGTACCTGAACATACTGCTATGCGGGAGTATATCAGAGAATCCTTGGAAAAGGGTCATATTCGCCCCTCGTTGTCTCCACTAGGGGCAGGATTTTTCTTTGTAGGTAAAAAGGATGGTTCATTGAGACCTTGTATCGACTATCGACTTTTGAATAAGATTACAGTTAAATACCAGTACCCGTTACCTTTACTGACTGATCTGTTTGCTCGTATAAAGGGGGCTAAGTGGTTCACTAAGATCGATCTACGTGGTGCGTATAATTTGGTGCGGATTAAGCAGGGGGATGAGTGGAAGACCGCATTTAATACGCCTGAAGGCCATTTTGAGTATTTGGTAATGCCTTTCGGTCTCGCAAATGCCCCTTCCGTTTTTCAGTCCTTTATGCACGATATTTTCCGTGAATATCTGGATAAGTTTATGATTGTGTATTTGGATGATATTCTTGTTTTTTCGGAGGACTGGGAATCTCACGTTCAACAGGTCAGGAGAGTTTTTCAGGTTTTGCGAGCTAATTCTCTTTTTGTAAAGGGCTCAAAGTGTAGTTTTGGAGTTCAGAGAATTTCCTTTTTGGGATATATTTTTTCCCCTTCATCTATGGAGATGGACCCTGTCAAGGTCCAGGCTATTTGTGATTGGATGCAACCTACTTCTTTGAAGAGTCTGCAGAAGTTCTTGGGTTTTGCTAATTTCTATCGCCGATTTATAGCGGGTTTTTCTGCCATTGCTAAACCTTTGACTGATTTGACCAAAAAGGGTGCTGATGTTGCTAATTGGTCCTCTGCGGCTGTGGAGGCCTTTCAAGAGCTTAAGCGCCGCTTTTCTTCCGCTCCTGTGTTGCGCCAACCTGATGTGTTACTTCCGTTCCAGGTTGAGGTGGATGCTTCGGAGATCGGAGCAGGTGCAGTTTTGTCGCAGAAAGATCCTGACTGCTCAGTAATGAGACCATGTGCGTTTTTCTCCCGAAAGTTTTCGCCCGCTGAGCGAAATTATGATGTGGGAAATCGGGAACTTCTGGCCATGAAGTGGGCGTTTGAGGAGTGGCGTCATTGGCTTGAGGGTGCTAGACACCAGGTGGTGGTCCTCACTGACCACAAGAATCTAATTTATCTTGAGTCGGCCAGGCGTCTGAATCCTAGACAGGCGCGCTGGTCGTTGTTTTTCTCCCGATTTAACTTTGTGGTGTCATACCTGCCTGGGTCCAAGAATGTGAAGGCGGATGCCCTCTCTAGGAGTTTTGAGCCTGACTCACCTGGTGATTCCGAACCTACCGGCATCCTGAAGGATGGGGTGATATTGTCAGCCGTCTCCCCAGACCTGCGGCGTTCTTTGCAGGAGTTTCAGGTGGATAGGCCTGATCGCTGTCCGCCTGGTAGACTGTTTGTCCCTGATGATTGGACCAGTAGAGTTATCTCGGAGGTTCATTCTTTCGCGTTGACAGGTCATCCTGGAATTTTTGGCACCAGGGATTTGGTGTCTAGGTCCTTCTGGTGGCCTTCTTTGTCTCGAGATGTGCGCATGTTTGTGCAGTCTTGTGATGTTTGTGCTCGGGCCAAGCCCTGCTGTTCTAGGGCCAGTGGGTTGTTGTTGCCCTTGCCTATTCCTAAGAGGCCTTGGACGCACATCTCTATGGACTTTATTTCTGACCTTCCGGTTTCTCGTAGGATGTCTGTCATCTGGGTGATTTGTGACCGTTTTTCCAAGATGGTTCATTTGGTACCTTTACCCAAATTGCCCTCCTCCTCTGAGTTGGTTCCTCTATTTTTTCAGAATGTGGTGCGTTTGCATGGTATTCCTGAGAATATAGTGTCTGACAGGGGTACTCAGTTTGTGTCTAGATTTTGGCGGACGTTCTGTGCCAGGATGGGTATCGATTTGTCTTTTTCGTCTGCATTCCATCCTCAGACTAATGGCCAGACTGAGCGTACTAATCAGACCTTGAAGACTTACTTGAGGTGTTTTGTGTCCGCTGATCAGGATGATTGGCTTGACTTTTTGCCATTGGCAGAGTTTGCCCTTAACAATCGGGCTAGTTCTGCCACTTTGGTTTCTCCATTTTTTTGTAATTCAGGGTTTCACCCTCGGTTTTCGTCCGGTCAATTGGAGTCTTCGGATTGTCCTGGAGTGGATGCTGTGGTTGATAGGATGCATCGGATTTGGGGACAGGTTGTGGACAATCTGAAGTTGTCCCAGGAGAAGACTCAACAGTTCACTAATCGTCATCGGCGTATTGGTCCTCGTCTTTGTGTTGGGGACCTGGTGTGGCTGTCTTCTCGATTTGTTCCTATGAAGGTCTCGTCTCCTAAGTTTAAGCCTCGGTTTATCGGCCCTTATAGGATTCTGGAGGTTCTTAATCCTGTGTCCTTTCGTTTGGACCTCCCAGCATCTTTTAACATCCATAATGTTTTCCATCGGTCATTATTGCGGAGGTATGAGGTACCGGTTGTTCCTTCTGCTGATCCACCTGCTCCTGTGTTGGTTGAGGGTGAATTGGAGTATGTGGTGGAAAAGATCTTGGACTCCCGTGTTTCCAGACGGAAACTTCAGTATCTGGTTAAGTGGAAAGGTTATGGCCAGGAGGATAATTCTTGGGTGACAGCATCCGATGTTCATGCTCCCGATTTGGTTCGTGCATTTCATAGTGCTCATCCAGGTCGCCCTGGTGGTTCTGGTGAGGGTTCGGTGCCCCCTCCTTAAGGGGGGGGTACTGTTGTGAATTCGGTTTGTGGGCTCCCCCGGTGGTCTGTTATGGTAGTGTCTCTTATGTGCCTTCCTCCATCTCTGATTACCTGTCGCCACCCTCTAGGGGAGTTTCCTATTTAAGGCTGCTTGGCTGTTAGTCACATGCCGGCCAACAATGTGCTAGTAGCATTCTGTTGCATTCACCTGCCTCAAGTCCCAGTTCAGCTAAGTTGAATTTTGTTTCTTGTTTTGCTATTTTTGTCCAGCTATCTGCAATGTGACTCTTCAGTGCTGGAAGCTCTTGTGGACAGAAAATTACTACTCCAGTGGCATGAGTTGTCACTGGAGTTTAAAGTAATTTCTGGATGGTGTTTTTGAATAGTGATTTTTAGGTCGACCGTGAAGTAACTCTTTCCTGTCCTTCTGCTATCTAGTAAGCGGACCTCACTGTGCTAAATCTGCTGTTCATCCTACGTATGTCATTTCCTCTGAACTCACCGTCAATATCTGTGGGGGCCTACTATCATCTTTTGGGGTTCCTCACTGGAGGTAAGGCAGGCCTGTATATTCCTCTTATAGGGGTAGTTAGATCTCCGGCTGGCGCGTGGTGTCTAGGGCATCGTAGGTACATCCCCCGGCTACTGTAAGTGTTGGGTCAGGTTCAGGTCACGGTCGACCTTAGTTTCCATCACCCGAGAGCTAGTCCGTTTTGTATTTTTTTCCCATGGTCATTGGGGTAACCATAACACAGACCACTACATTCCCCTTGCACTCTACACAGCCAGAATCTGACCCTGCTGAGAGTCAGGTTCCCCTTCCCGCATACTATACCACCTTACACGGGGACAAAGAGGAAGGTGCAGATGAAAGCGCAGGTTCCTTCATCAGGTGGGGGGGGCAAACTCGCTGGCGACGTCACTGGCACAGGGCACCTCATAGTACACAAAAGTGTCTCTGCCAGTGGGAGGCGCCACCCGCCGTCAAACACACCGCTGTACTATGAGGGGCCCTGTGCCAGTGCCAACAAGTGGGCCCCCCCTGCTTGCTCAGGATCACAGCACTTGCAAAGTTGGAATACTTACCTCTCCCTGCTCCACCGCCGTGATGTAGTTCCTGAGCCCACGAAAATCTTGAGCCAGCCCTACCCCCCCACAACTTTAGTCAAATGACCCCCAGTTTTCAATGCCTAACTATTATTATAAAGTAAATTAAGATTGACAAGCTTAAGTAATAAGAATTGATGTTTTGGGCATTAAAATGGGCACTGTAGGTGTTTTCCTGTCCTCCACTCACTGCCGACTTTGATTCCCCATTGACTTGCATTGGGTTTCGTGTTTCAGTTGGCCCCCGACTTTTCGCAATAATCGGCCAATTTCACCTGACCCGACTTTTGACAAAGTCGGGGTTCGCGAAACCCGACTCGATCCGAAAAAAATAAAAGTCGCTCAACTCTAGTCTTATCCCGTTACTTTCCTGGGGAAGGAGATAAGTGGGAATTGGTACCTATTCTTCAAAAAGGTTTGGTTATGGCGTCTACATGCTCCAATCTGAAAAGAGAAGTTGTTGACACTCAGGGGGTCACCCCTGCTGCCTGTCCACTTGGTAAACTCTTTGTTACTGTTAATCTCACGGATCTTCCCTTGTCGGAAGGGAATACTGTAATACTGGTGGTGGTAGATAGATACAGTAAAATATCTCATTTTATCGCTTTACTAAATGCCAAATCCTTGGTGAAAGTTTTGTCAGGAAAATAATTATAGTAGATTGCATGGGATCCCAACCGATATCGTTTCTGATTGGGGAGGAGCAGTTTGTCTCCAAGTTTTGGAGGGCACTTTGAACCTGTCTGGGGATTAATTGTCATTGTCATTTGTCACTTTCTTCCGCTTTTCACCTGCAGTATAATGGGCAGACTGAAGGGGTTAACCAGAATCTCGAGATGTACCTAAGGTGTTTTGTATCTGAAAATCAGGAGGACTGGGTTACCTATTTACCGTTACCTGAATTCGCTGTAAATAATCGTTGTCAGGAATCGACTGGTAAGTCCCCGTTATGGGTTCCATCTTCAGTTTATGTAATTTAATAGTAATCGACCTTCTGGATTACCAGAAGAACGGTTTTCATCTTCTATTACTACCATATGGCAGGGGGATATGAATAATTTGAGGAAGATGGGATCCAAATATAAGAGTGTGGCTGATCGGAGATGTTTGGTGGCTCCGGACCTGTGTATTGGTGACTTGATGTGGCTGTCCTCTAGGAACATTAAGTTAAAGGTTCCATCTTGGAAACTGGGTCCCAGGTTTATTGGTCCTTATAAGATCGTAGCCATGGTCAATCCCGTAGCATTTTGACTTGCTTTACCACCTACTTTTAGGATCGATAATGTATTCCATCGATCTCTACTCAAAATATGTTGCATCTTCAGTACCAACACCTCTACCAACGTCTCCTGTCATTGTCTATGGAAACTTGGAGTTTCAGATTGTGAAGATCTTGGATTCCTGTGTTGTTTGTCGGTCACTTCAGTATCTGGTACACTGGAGGGGGTACGGTTGTGAGCAGAGGATGTGGGTACCAGCATCTGATGTTCATGCAGCCAGACTGGTCTGGCCTTTTTACGTGGCTCACCCCGATAGGCCTGGTCCTGAGTAGAAGAGGGGGTACTGTCATGGGGTTACTGCGATAGTGTGGAGCCAGAAGACTGGAGTGTCTGATTGCTCCTACTCCAGCACTGAGAAGAAGCAATTCTCCTTTATTTTAAATGTGTTTATTTCTTCTGGCAGAACAGGGGTTAATCGGCCATGTTAGAAATCCCCATGCTCATAGCTGAGCTCAGTTAGCCACTCCTTTCCCCTTTATAATCTGGGCCCTGTTACAAATCCTTGTCAGAGCAAGCATTTGTTGCATGGCTAACGGAGGGAGAGGAGTTCATATGAGAAGGAGAGTTGGAGGAGTTATCTGTGACTGTTGTTTGGTTTGTATGTGTGGTAATTCCTTATACTTCTCTATTTTGGTTTATTCCCCTACCTCCATGCCCCTCTGCATTCCTCTGTTATATGTGAGTGAATATTTTGTATGCCTGGAATTTTCTGTTAACCCTTGTTTGTGTTGCCTTGTTTGTCAGGTTGGTGTACTACAGTGCACAGTAGCGCCCCTCTTCCCTGGGTGCAGGAAGAGAACAGACGAAGGACTAACTCAGGAGATAAGGCAAGGGTAGAGGCCCGGGCATCTACACCTTCAGAAATATCCCGTGTAGTAGAGCGAGCTAGGGAGCCCCTGGTGTTAGGGACAAGGAAGTTGCCACTGGTCCCGGGTCACCTGACAGCTGCGTCGAGACAGGTATTTCTGTGCAGGTTTTTTAGTAAAAATGTTGCAAACAACAAAGGGTAGATTTATTGGAAGGCAAGGAATGAAGGGAATGAGGAAGATGCAAACAGGGGTAAACAATGGCAACAGACAATTTACAAGAGTAATAAACTTTATCTTTTCTGTAAAATAGCATGGTGCTACAACTATTACAGACTCAAAATATGTCTAACAAGCAAATGTAAACAATAACCAAGTGATGATGCTACTCTACGTATAACCTCCCTGGCTTTTACTAAGCAGGCCACACGGCTCCCGTGTACTGACTATTGAAGCCTACACTAGGCCCTAACAGGTGCACCAAACAGGAACAAACTCACGGTGATGTTGGAGAATCAGCTCCAGTCCCAGGGGGGCCTCCAGCAGTCTAATACGGTGGTGCGCACGGCTTTCTGTCAGCTCTGTGAAGCGTGGTCTTCTCCTTGCTTCTGGATCCTAGGGATGCTCCTGGAAACTGTAAATCCCTTTCTCTGTATCTTCGTGGCTCTCTTGCAGCTATATCAGGACACAGTTCTTCTCTCTTTCAGCTATCAGCACAAAAAGTCTTCTCTGCAGCAGCCTCAGCTCACACACGCTGCTCCAGCTCCACACCTGCACTCTGCACCGACTAGTTCATTACAACGATTATTACAGGGGAGAAGCAGAACATTCCATCACAGAGGGGGTGCAGCCTCTTAAAGTGACAGTGTGTTCCTACTGTCCATAACAGCACCACCCTCTTACTTGCCTCCCTTCTTAATGATGGTCGTCCTTGGCCATCTCAGCATCAGGTGTTATGATGACCTGGTGGTTAGGAGCACTAGGAATGACCAGATGAGCAAACTAGTAATACAGGACAAGCTCTGGGAAGTGGGAGCTCTGCTGACCGCAACCCCTAATCCTATCACAAACAACTAGAAATAGCCGTGGAGCGTACCTAACTCTTCCTAGACGCCTCTTCACAGCCTAAGAGCTAACTACCCCTAAAGATAGAAAATAAAGCCTAACTTGCCTCAGAGAAATTCCCCAAAGAAATAAGCAGCCCCCCACAAATATTGACTGTGAGTTAAGATGGAAGTCACAAACACAGGAATGAAATAGGTTTCAGCAAAGGAGGCCAGACTTGACTAAACAGACTGAGGATAGAAAAGGTATCTTTGCGGTCAGCATAAAAAACTACCAAAAAAACACGCAGAGTGTGCAAAAGAGACCCTCGCACCGACTCACGGCGTGGAGGTGCCACTCTGCATCCCAGAGCTTCCAGCTAGCCGGACAAAATCATGATAGCAAGCTGGACAAGAAAAACAGTGGTAAACAAATAAGCTAGCAGGGACTTAGCTTTTGCTGGAGTAGACAGGTCATCTGAAAGATCCAAGAGAGAACTGAACCAGTACTAGAACATTGACAGCTGGCATCAAGTAACGATCTAAGTGGAGTTAAATAGAGCAGCAGCCTAGAACTAAACGAGGTCAGCTGAGGAAGGAACCTCAGAGCCAGCAGCTCCATTCACAGCCACCAGAGGGAGTCCATGGACAGAACTCACCGAAGTACCATTCATAACCACCGGAGGGAGTTCGAGAACAGAATTCACAACAGTACCCCCCCCTTGAGGAGGGGTCACCGAACCCTCACCAGAGCCCCCAGGCAGATCAGGACGAGCCAAATGAAAGGCACGAACAAGATCAGCAGCATGAACATCAGAGGCAACCACCCAGGAATTATCCTCCTGACCATAACCTTTCCACTTGACTAGGTACTGAAGTTTTCGTCTCGAAATACGAGAATCCCAAATCTTCTCCACCACATACTCCAACTCCCCCTCAACCAACACCGGGGCAGGAGGGTCGACGGAGGGAACCATAGGAGCCACATATCTCCGCAACAACGACCTATGGAACACATTATGGATGGCGAAAGAAGCTGGAAGGTCCAAACGAAATGACACACGATTAAGAATTTCCAAAATCTTATAAGGACCAATGAAACGAGCTTTAAACTTAGGAGACGAAACCTTCATAGGAACATGACGAGAAGATAACCAAACCAATTCCCCAACACGAAGTCGGGGACCAACACAGCGACGGCGGTTAGCGAAACGCTGAGCCTTCTCCTGGGACAATGTCAAATTGTCCACCACATGAGTCCAAATCTGCTGCAACCTGTCCACCACAGAATCCACACCAGGATAGTCCGAAGGCTCAACCTGTCCTGAAGAAAAACGAGGGTGGAAACCAGAATTACAGAAAAAAGGCGAAACCAAAGTGGCCGAGCTGGCCCGATTATTAAGGGCGAACTCAGCCAAAGGCAAGAAGGACACCCAATCATCCTGATCAGCAGAAACAAAGCATCTCAGATATGTCTCCAAAGTCTGATTGGATCGTTCGGTTTGGCCATTTGTCTGAGGATGGAAAGCTGAAGAAAAAGACAAATCAATGCCCATCTTAGCACAAAAGGACGGCCAAAACCTCGAAACAAACTGGGAACCTCTGTCCGACACGATGTTCTCCGGAATGCCATGTAAATGAACCACGTGCTGGAAAAATAATGGAACCAAATCAGAGGAGGAAGGCAATTTAGGCAAAGGTACCAAATGGACCATCTTAGAGAAGCGATCACAAACCACCCAGATAACCGACATCCTCTGAGAGACAGGGAGATCTGAAATAAAATCCATGGAAATATGCGTCCAGGGCCTTTTCGGGACCGGCAAGGGCAAAAGCAACCCACTGGCACGAGAACAGCAGGGCTTAGCCCGAGCACAAGTCCCACAGGACTGCACAAAAGAACGCACATCCCGTGACAAGGAATGCCACCAAAAGGATCTAGCCACCAAATCCCTGGTACCAAAGATTCCAGGATGACCAGCCAACACAGAACAATGAACCTCAGAGATAACTCTACTAGTCCATCTATCAGGTACAAACAGTTTCTCCGCTGGGCAACGGTCAGGTCTATCAGCCTGAAACTCCTGCAGCACCCGCTGCAAATCAGGGGAGATGGCAGACAAAATTACCCCCTCTTTGAGAACACCAGCCGACTCAGGAACTCCCGGAGAATCAGGCACAAAACTCCTTGAAAGGGCATCAGCCTTCACATTCTTAGAACCCGGAAGGTACGAAACCACAAAATCGAAGCGGGAGAAAAACAGCGACCATCAAGCCTGTCTAGGATTCAACTGCTTGGCAGACTCGAGATAAGTCAGATTCTTGTAATCCGTCAAGACCACCACGCGATGCTTGGCTCCTTCAAGCCAATGTCGCCACTCCTCGATCGCCCACTTCATGGCCAACAACTCTCGATTGCCCACATCATAATTGCGCTCAGCAGGCGAAAACTTTCTAGAAAAGAAAGCACATGGTTTCATCACCGAGCCATCAGAACTTCTTTGAGATTGGAGCAGGGGCTGTTCTATCTCAGAAGCATCCACCTCGACCTGAAACGGGAGCGAAACATCTGGCTGACACAACACAGGGGCAGAAGAAAAACGACGCTTCAACTCCTGAAAAGCCTCAACGGCCGCAGAGGACCAATTGACCACATCCGCACCTTTCTTGGTTAAATCAATCAATGGTTTAACAACACTAGAAAAATTAGCGATGAAGCGACGGTAAAAATTAGCAAAGCCCAGGAATTTCTGAAGGCTCTTCACAGAAGTAGGCTGAGTCCAATCATAAATGGCCTGAACTTTAACAGGGTCCATCTCGATAGTAGAAGGGGAAAAAATGAAGCCCAAAAATGAAACCTTCTGAACTCCAAAGAGACATTTAGACCCCTTCACAAACAAGGAATTAGCACGAAGGACCTGGAACACCATTCTGACCTGCTTCACATGAGACTCCCAATCGTCCGAAAAAACCAAAATATCATCCAAATATACAATCATGAATCTATCCAGGTACTTTCGGAAGATGTCATGCATAAAGGACTGAAACACAGATGGAGCATTAGAAAGCCCGAATGGCATCACCAGGTACTCAAAATGGCCCTCGGGCGTATTAAATACTGTTTTCCATTCGTCGCCCTGTTTAATACGCACAAGATTATACGCCCCTCGAAGATCTATCTTGGTGAACCAGCTAGCCCCCTTAATCCGAGCAAACAAATCAGACAGTAACGGCAAGGGGTACTGAAATTTGATGGTGATTTAATTGAGAAGGCGGTAATCTATACAAGGTCTCAGAGAACCATCCTTCTTGGCTACAAAAAAGAACTCTGCTCCCAACGGTGACGACGACGGGCGAATATGCAATTTCTCCAAGGACTCCTTTACATAACTCCGCATAGCGGCGTCCTCTGGCACAGATAAATTGAACAGTCGGCCCTTCGGAAACTTACTACCAGGAATCAAATTAATAGCACAATCGCAATCCCTATGAGGAGGTAGGGCACTGGATTTGGGCTCATCAAATACATCCCGGTAATCTGACAAGAACTCAGGGACTTCAGAAGGATGGGAAGACGAAATTGACAACAATGGGACATCCCCATGTACCCCTTGACAACCTCAACTGGATACAGACATTGATTTCCAATCCAATACTGGATTATGGACCTGTAGCCATGGCAAACCCAAAACGACCACATCATGCAGATTATGCAACACCAAAAAGCGAATATCCTCCTGATGTGCAGGAGCCATGCATATGGTCAATTGAGTCCAGTACTGAGGCTTATTCTTGGCCAAAGGCGTAGCATCAATTCCTCTCAATGGAATAGGATACTGTAAAGGCTCCAAGAAAAAACCACAGCGCCTGGCAAACTCCAAGTCCATCAAATTCAGGGCAGCGCCTGAATCCACAAATGCCATAACAGAATAGGACGACAAAGAGCAGATCAGAGTAACGGACAAAAGAAATTTTGGTTGTACCGTACCAATGGTGGCAGACCTAGCGAACCGCTTAGTGCGTTTAGGACAATCAGAGATAGCATGAGGGGAGTCACCACAGTAAAAACACAGCCCATTCTGATGTCTGTATTCTTGCCGTTCAGCTCTGGTCAAGGTCCTATCACATTGCATAGGCTCAGGCCTCTGCTCAGAAGATACCGCCAAATGGTGCACAGTTTTGCACTCACGTAAGCGTCGATCGATCTCAATGGCCAAGGACATAGACTCATTCAGACCAGCAGGCGTGGGGAATCCCACCATAACATCCTTAAGGGCTTCAGAAAGACCCTTTCTGAAAACTGCCGCCAGGGCACACTCATTCCACTGAGTAAGCACAGACCACTTTCTAAACTTCTGACAATATACCTCCGCTTCATCCTGACCCTGACACAAAGCCAGCAAGATCTTCTCTGCCTGATCCACTGAATCTGGTTCATCATAAAGCAACCCAAGCGCCAGAAAAAACGCATCTACATTACGCAATGCAGGATCTCCTGGCGCAAGGGAAAATGCCCAGTCTTGAGGGTCGCCACGTAGCAAAGAAATAATGATTTTTACTTGCTGAATGGGGTCACCAGAGGAGCGGGGTTTCAAAGCAAAAAACAGTCTACAATTATTTTTGAAATTCAGGAACTTAGATCTATCCCCAGAAAACAAATCAGGATTTGGAATTCTGGGTTCTAACATTGGGTTCTGAACTACATAATCTTGAATGCCTTGTACCCTTGCAGTGAGTTGATCCACACAAGAGGACAGACCTTGAATGTCCATATCTACACCTGTGTCCTGAACCACCCAGAGATTTAAGGGAAAAGAAAAACAAAACACGCTGCAGAGGAAGAAAAAAAATGGTCTCAGAACTTCTCTTATCCCTCTATTGAGATGCATTAACACTTTACGGGCCAGCTGTACTGTTATGATGACCTGGTGGTTAGGAGCACTAGGAATGACCAGATGAGCAAACTAGTAATACAGGACAAGCTCTGGGAAGTGGGAGCTCTGCTGACCGCAACCCCTAATCCTATCACAAACAACTAGAAATAGCCGTGGAGCGTACCTAACTCTGCCTAGATGCCTCTTCACAGCCTAAGAGCTAACTACCCCTAAAGATAGAAAATAAAGCCTAACTTGCCTCAGAGAAATTCCCCAAAGAAATAAGCAGCCCCCCACAAATATTGACTGTGAGTTAAGATGGAAGTCACAAACACAGGAATGAAATAGGTTTCAGCAAAGGAGGCCAGACTTGACTAAACAGACTGAGGATAGAAAAGGTATCTTTGCGGTCAGCATAAAAAACTACCAAAAAACCATGCAGAGTGTGCAAAAGAGACCCCCCGCACTGACTCACGGCGTGGAGGTGCCACTCTGCATCCCAGAGCTTCCAGCTAGCCGGACAAAATCATGATAGCAAGCTGGACAAGAAAAACAGTGGTAAACAAATAAGCTAGCAGGGACTTAGCTTTTGCTGGAGTAGACAGGTCATCTGAAAGATCCAAGAGAGAACTGAACCAGTACTAGAACATTGACAGCTGGCATCAAGTAACGATCTAAGTGGAGTTAAATAGAGCAGCAGCCTAGAACTAAACGAGGTCAGCTGAGGAAGGAACCTCAGAGCCAGCAGCTCCATTCACAGCCACCAGAGGGAGTCCATGGACAGAACTCACCGAAGTACCATTCATAACCACCGGAGGGAGTTCGAGAACAGAATTCACAACAATCAGGGTCAAAGTGTAATGGAGGAACGTGTAATGCAGAAACAGCACCTATAGAGGAGGCAACAAAGTTGTAAAAACAGACAGAGCACACTGTTCTACATATCGGACTGGTGGAACCTCTGCATTAGACCTCTGGGATCTCTGAAGCTCTTGGCTGTCAGGCAAGGCTTGACTATCTTCCAGAGGAACACTTGTTGCAGGAGACATTGTGAGCTCTTGTCTGGTCTCTTCCTCACATGGCGGTGCTGGTACATCCATGGGATTACCGTCTCCGTGCGACTGAGAACCCCCTACTGTGTCAGGGACGGTCCACCACTCATCACCGATTTCACCATCAGGCATGACAGATTCAGGAAGTGGAGTAGCACCTTCAGGCGACAATGGCGTAGAACAGACCTCAGACGGGCAAGGCCGCAGCATATTTCTGTGATGTACTCTAGGGGCGGATGCCCCAGTCTCAATCTGTACCTTGTAAACAGGGCCATTAGCATACACTCGCTCGATAACTTTGTATGGCTGTATTTCCCATCTCTCACTTAGTTTTCCCATGGGGCGTTTCTCTCTGTCTAATACTCGGTCTCCAGGTTGGAGCGGTAACTCTTGAGTCGGTTTGCGGCCCGTATGTTCTTTTTCTTGCAGCTGAAGGTCCGCCAACCGCCGTATCGTTTGCAATCGTTGCCGATGCTCTTTCACCCATGAGGTGACAGTTCGCTCCATCAGCTCCTCTGGCTGTTCCAAATTCAGCTCAATGATCTCTCGTCCAGCTCTTCCAAACAACAGTAGATAGTGGGTATAACCCGTGGTGGAGTGGACCCGATTGTTGTAGGTCCAGACCAATTCCGGCAGATAGTCAGGCCAACACGCCTTCTTATCCTCCTCCAACGTTCTCAGCATTTGAAGTAAGGTTTGGTTGAAGCATTCACAAGCTCCGTTACCTTGAGGGTGGTAAGGGGTGGTTCGGGACCGCTCGATGCCATACATACGATACAATTCTTCCATCACCTTGCCTTGGAAACATGCGCCTTGGTCGGAGTGGATGCGCTTTGGGCACCCATACACCCGGATGAAGTCTTGGCAGATGGCTCGCGCCACCGATTCCGCAGTCTGATCTCTAGTCGGAGTGACTACTGCGAACTTAGAGAAATAATCAGTCATCACCAAACAGTATTGCAGCCCCCGGGCCGAGTGTCCCACGAGGAGATAGTCGATCATCAAGACTTCTAGCGGTTCCTTAGTTTGTATGGTCTGGATGGGTGCCCTCTGTTCGGTACTCTTAATGAGGTCACATACTCGACATTGCCGGCAAACCTCTTCCACCACAAACTCAAACCGGGGGCAATACACATACCGCTGTAACCATTGGTAGGTCTTTGTGTGGCCGAAGTGCGCTCCAAATTCGTGGGCTTCTTTAGCTACTTCTTGAGCCATTCTTCCTGGGATGACAACTTGCCACCTTACTTCCATATCTTTTGGCTGTTGCCTCTTACGATATAGCACTGACTCTCGCACCTCCAGTCTATCCCACTGATGTAACACACTTTTCATTTCAGAGTCCAGATCATCTCTCTCTTGTTTGCCAGGCTTCCACTTTTGAATTACCCACCATTTCATCTGTCTCAGCCCTTCGTCTTCATCCTGTACGTGTCCCCATTCCTCATTGGTTCTCCCCAGGGACCGGGGTAATGTGCAGGCCACCCTTCTTGACTAGGCTGCAACCATTGGGGGCTTAAACTTGTGAAAGTCTGGGGTTTCCTCCTCTTCGAGTTGTTCATCAAGATCCCCCACTGGAGTCTCCACAGTCACTCTTGACAGCCCATCAGCATTTGCTTTTCCGGTAGCAGAGCGATAACGGATGGTAAAGTCGAACTTAGCTAGGCGAGCCACCCACCGTTGTTCTAAGGCCCCCAATTTAGCATTCTCAAGGTGGGCCAGGGGATTATTGTCTGTTAGAACTTGAATCTTGGTACCTGTCAGGAAGCCTGCAAACTTTTCTGTCATGGCCCACACCAGGGCCAGGAGAGCTAACCGGAAGAAGCTGTAATTGTGAGGGTTTCTTTCGCTGTCTCGCAGGGACCTGCTGGCATACCCGATGACTCTCTCATGTCCATCCTGTATCTGAGAAAGTACTGCACCGAGTCCATGAAGGCTACCATCTGTGTACAACAGGAACGGTTGATCGAAGTCTGCGTAGGCCAAAATCGGGGCTGAAGTAAGGGCATTCTTTATAGCCTGGAAGGCCTCATCTTGTCCCTGTGCCCAGGGGATGCGCTGGGTCTTCGGCACTCCAGCGGTCCCCCTCAGCAACTCATTGAGAGGACCCGCCACCTTCGCGAAGTTCTTAACAAACCGGCGGTAGTACCCAGCGAGTCCCAGGAAGGCCTGGAGTTCTCTCACTGTTCGAGGGACTGGCCACTTCTGGATAGCAGCCACTTTTTCTGGCGAGGGTAGAACTCCATCTTCTGACACTATGTGGCCCAGGTACTCGATCTCTCTCTTGAAGAGGTGGCACTTCTTTGGCTTCTCCTTCAGGTTATGAGCACGCAGTCTTCTGAGTGCCTGTCCAAGCCAGGCAAGGTGTTATTCAAATGAGGCCGAAAACACAATGATGTCATTCAGATAGATCAGGGTAGCCTTAAAATTTAAGTCTCCCAAACGCTTTTCCATCAGCCATTGATATGTGCATGGAGCATTGGAGAGCCCGAAGGGCATCCGGTTAAACTCGAACAGCCCCATAGGGAGGATGAAGGCGTTTTTTCTCTTTGTCTTTCTCTGCCACAGCTACTTACCAGTATCCACTTGCTAGGTCCAGGGTGGAGAAGTACTTGGCTTTCCCCAACGCTGTCAAGGATTCCTCGATGCGGAGCAACGGATACGAGTCACTAACAGTGCAGGCATTGAGTTTCCTGTAATCTACACAGAACCGGATGGTTCCATCCTTTTTCTTGACGAACACCACGGGGCTGCCCAAGGGCTCTGACTACTCTGCACCACTCCTGAATCCAGCATCTGCCTCAGTAATGTTTTCACCTCTTGATACATCTTGGGCGGGATCTGACGGTATCATTCTCAAATTGGATGAGCTTCCCCAGTCGGTATCTCATGTGTGATGGTTTCAGTACAGCCGAAATCTTCAGCGTGACGGGCGAATGCGGCCTGATTTTCCCACAGCATAGTTTCTATTGCTTGCACACGCTCAGGGCCCAGAGCCTTCACATCCACTTGCATTTGACCAAGGATGACCCATCCACTCCACTCCGGGGATGGCATCTCTTCGTCCCCCACAGCAACTGCTAGGGTCCACCCCATGCCTTCTTTCGGTGATAAAGACATCTCCTTCTGACTCACCACTTCACCCTTATGTAGGTACACCAGGGCCAGATCTGTCCCTCGTGGCAAGGTGACCTCCCCGGGGCCCACATTCAAAGCTCTTATAGGGACATGTCCTCGCTGGGCCACAGCTATCGTACGAGCTATCATGACTTCTTGGTCCACTCCTCCGCCTACCACAGGCTGAACAACCACTTCCAACCCGTCAAGGTTGCGATGAGTCCCCACTGGAAGGTATACTATAGTTTCTCGCTCGGTAGGTAGGATTACAGGTTCTTTACCAGGAGCCCTGATGACCCCTACCGTCTGATAAGATGGCACACTCTTCTGCGTCCCACAGACGTGGATCAGTCATTGAAGGGCTTCTTGAGTAGGCTTATGTGTAGTAGCCTTCTTCCAAAATCCAGGTCCCCGTTTGGTAAACATAATCTGATCGAGTTCACGTAGGATGTTCATTCTCAGTACTACAGGCACATCTTCCTTGATAGGCTCAGGGACTAGCAGGATCCCTTTTCTCCCAACTTCTTACCCACAGATTTGAATATTCATCCACACGACCCCTGTGACCGGGATCGGTTGTTGGTTGGCATCAAACAATCGGATCAATGTCTCTTTTTCTGGCTTGGCCAGGTTCTGGAAATGCTGCTTGAAATACACTTCTGGCATCGTTGTCACTTGTGACCCGGTATCTATCAGGCAATCCACTGGAACTCCTTCGAATTCAGCACGAAGGATGGAGCTCCCAGCAATCAAGTGTTCGTTATGATATGGAGCGGCCTCTCTCCTCGCCTCCCCCGCAGAGTGCCGCACTACTGCGGGGGCAGGTAGTTTAACGGCGGCTTCCGCTGGCCTTGAGTATAGTTCCGGCAGTCTCTGGCAAGGTGCCCCCATCCTCCACATTCCCAGCATTGGATGCCTCCTCCTCACCGGAGGGTACCTCGAGCCTGTCCTCGTGCGTCCGATGCCTGACTGGAGGGGACTTGCTCCCACTGATCCCTTATCGGTCGGGCTGAAGTATGGTTGCATGAGTACAGTGGGTCAGACTGTTGTAGTTCCCCCACTCTTCACTCCATCTGGATCAGTTTCTCTTGCACGTTGACAAGGGACCGCTGCAACCCTTGCACCACCTGGACCAGCACCTCCTGATGGTTTGGGTCCACTCTGGTATTGGCACCCTGGACACGCATCACCCCAGACGCATAGCTCTCTTCTTTACTTCGGGCCACTGTTTCCTCCAGGATTTGACAAAATGTAAGAGCCGGATCTGCCCGGACCCGTTCTGACAGTGCTTGCCTCAAGGATGTGCTGTGCAGTCCCAGAATGAATTGCTCCCGGAGTATCCGGTCTTTAGAGCCCATGCCGCCAAATCCATCCACCTCCTTTCTCTGCACCTCTGCTAACACTTCTTGCAGTGCTGTTGCATACTGAGAAATTCCTTCTTCTTCCCGCTGCAGCCTAGAGAAAAATTTGGCGCGAAGATGTCCGGCGCTAGCAGTTTCGCCGTAGATCTCTTCCAGGATCTTCACTAGCTCCTTCAGGGTACTGCGGGTGAGTTCTGGTTGTAGGCAGACGTTTCTATGGGATTCTCCCTCTAGGGCAGTTAACGCAATGTCCACTTCAAGGTCTGGGCTGATGTTATAAATCTTCAGGGTGCTTTGCAGCCGGGACACCCAGTCGGACAGTGGCATATTCTTGCCACAAACTTTGGTAGCACACTAAATATGGTTCCCATAGGGAGTGTCCTTGCAGGGGTTCCACCAATGCCCACATCATCTCCATTAACATTAGCATTCCCGCCATTGCTGTCTGCTGCCTCCATCTTGGTGACCGTACCCTACTCGCAGCGCCACTTGAAGCGATGGCCGGGGGACCACCACGGTGCAGGAAGACGACTGTACACAAGATGAGGTGCAAACAACAAAGGGTAGATTTATTGGAAGGCAAGGAATGAAGGGAATGAGGAAGATGCAAACAGGGGTAATCAATGGCAACAGACAATTTACAAGAGTAATAAACTTTATCTTTTCCGTAAAATAGCACGGTGCTACAACTATTACAGACTCAAAATATGTCTAACAAGCAAATGTAAACAATAACCAAGTGATGATGCTACTCTACATATAACCTCCCTGGCCTTTACAAAGCAGGCCACACGGCTCCCGTGTACTGACTATTGAAGCCTACACTAGGCCCTAACAGGTGCACCAAACAGGAACAAACTCACGGTGATGTTGGAGAATCAGCTCCAGTCCCAGGGGGGCCCCCAGCAGTCTAATACGGTGGTGCGCACGGCTTTCTGTCAGCTCTGTGAAGCGTGGTCTTCTCCTTTCTTCTGGATCCTAGGGATTCTCCTGGAAACTGTAAATCCTTTTCTCTGTATCTTCGTGGCTCTCTTGCAGCTATATCAGGACACAGTTCTTCTCTCTTTCAGCTAGCAGCACAAAAAGTCTTCTCTGCAGCAGCCTCAGCTCACACACGCTGCTCCAGCTCCACACCTGCACTCTGCACCGACTAGTTCATTCCAATGATTATTGCAGGGAAGAAGCAGAACATTCCATCACGCCAGACAAGGGAGTGCA
This sequence comes from Ranitomeya variabilis, assembly GCF_051348905.1. Classification (NCBI taxonomy): domain Eukaryota; kingdom Metazoa; phylum Chordata; class Amphibia; order Anura; family Dendrobatidae; genus Ranitomeya; species Ranitomeya variabilis. The sequence goes on from NC_135232.1 coordinate 690,188,908, forward strand.
GCCTCTTAAAGTGACAGCGTGTTCCTACCCTCCATAACAGCACCACCCTCTTACATAAGCAATAGACTTGCACGTGTAAAAATTTCTGTGTAATACAGTAGCAGCATTGTGTTTTATTTTACTGTGTAAACCTTCTACCAGATCATTAATAAATATGTTGAAGAGAATAGGTCCCAATACCTACCCCCACTGGTCACAGCGACCCAGTTAGAGAATATACTATTTATAACAACCCTCTGCTTTCTATCACTAAGCCAGTTACCCATTTACACACATTTTCCCCCAGACCCAGCATTCTCATTTTTGTGTATTAACTTCTTGTGTGGCATGGTATTAAGTGCTTTGGAATAATCAAGATATACCACGTCCAATGACTCACCTTAGTCCACTCTTTCTTTTTGCAGACAGTTTTCTTTTTACAGAGAGAAAATAATGTCTTGTGAACGTAGTCATATGTTGCAGAGTACAAGCAATTATCACCTGTCCACGTACTAGGTGATGAATGCTGGACCAGTGGGAGTCTGACCACTGTGCTCCCCAACATTTGCTCAAAGTCCTCCATTTTCCCTAACCACAAAGGGTGTAGTGGATACATTGCATCAGGGTCTGGAGCATAAGGGGCTCAAAGTGAGTAAAAATGTGCAGTGCAATATATTGGGGATTTCTCCATAATAAAAGAGTAACAATATATTGTATATATATATTTTTAAGTATAGTCAACTCATGTAAAATCTAGCATCTTTGTAATATCTCCATGACCTGTTGAGGGTTTCATTTATTTTTCAGTGGTAAAAAAAGTAAAATCTTTTTGCTTCACAATTTGCTTTGGACTGATCTGTCCTTTTTATGTGTCACTATTTAGTCATATATGAGTGCTTTGTTGTCTGAAGACATCAATATCACATAGAGCCAGACTCCTTGACACCTTACTCATTATAAGGCCGGGATTACACATACGCGAGATACGGCCGAGTCTCGCAGGTGAAAACCCAGCTCTGGCGCCGGCACTCCGGAGCGGAGCGTGCAGCCGCACAGCAATACATGGAGCTGCACGCTCCGCTCCCAATTGCCGGCGCGAGAGCTGGGTTTTCACCTGCGAGACTAGGTCGTATCTCGCAGATGTGTTATCCCGGCCTAAGTGCGTATTCATATGTGTATTAGCCTATTTGGATGTGAATGAGCTGAAAAGCAGAGTGCAATAAGTTACAAACACCCATAAGGGTAAAAACAAAGCCATGGTGAGATGTGTCAACAGCAGCTAACTATCTTATTGAAGGTTCCAGGTAGCAACAGATTCTATATTGCAGAAAAATGAAAGAACTAGTCTACTTCACAACTATTCACAAAGAGCAGGGGTAGACTGGCCCATTGAAGAGTATCTAGATTGGTGAGAATGTTTGCAAAGTGGTTATAATAGTCAAAAATTTTACAGTGTAGCTTTAACATTAAATGGTTTGACTCATCATTACTGATGGTTAAAATTGCAAAATGTTGGAAAAAAACAAGCAAAAGCAAGTTAGCAATTTTAATCTTATTAACAATGTTAACAATTCTATCCATTCTCAAGAACATAGGTCCATTATTTTTTTTGTTTAAATGCTCATTGTCTAGGTTACCAACCACCGCTGTAGTCTTCCTGCATGGGTAAGCATGTGCAGTGTTTATAGACTCATTTTGATAGAGCCCTGTAAGCACCCATCTAAAGATGGCTGGATCGCTGAAGCTTTATTGTTCTGGAGCACCTCCAATGCTGCAACAGCATCGGAGAGTGCAAGATTCAAGCCAGCAGTACAAACTTTTAATTTTCGGTGCGCACCACCCCCAGCAAACAAGAAGCCATGAGGCAAGTGAGCAGTGTTTCAGAGATTCCCATTTTAACCATTAGGACTCACACTCATCTGCATTCAGTAAATGGAACCAATGTTGGTCCTGAAAAGTCGGATGAGGGTAATGCGATTTTTCTCACCTTGCATCCATGTGACATACTTATGCAATCTTATGTAATGCATTTTTAACATCAGCTTTTACATACAGGAATTCTCTGTAATTTCAAACTAGTTTACTAACTAATAAAGCAATTTTGGATACAGATAGATAGATAGATAGATGTCATTGAGATATATAGTTCATGCTTTTAGCTAATAATTAAATAAATTAAAGAAAAAAGTGGTGTGGGGTCCCCCTACTTTTTCATAACCAGCTGAGAGAATGCCAGGAGCTGAAGTTTGTAGCCTCGAAAAAGGGTAATGAACATGGAGCTTCCCATGCTAATAATATCTGCTCTCAAATGTCTATTTAGCTTTTACTTATTATTAAAATGTGGGTCCCCCAAAAAATATGACGTGGGGTCCTTCTATTAATAATAACCAGCAAAATCTAGGTAAACAGCTGCCGGCTGATATTAATAGGCTAGAAAGGGGCCATGGATATTGTACTCCTCCGAGACTAAGAACATCAGCCCTCAGCCGCTCCAGAAATGGTGCATCCATAGGATGCGTCAAATCTGTCTCTTAGCCTCCCTCTTCCCTCTTGCTTTGGTGTGATGGCAAGTGGGGTAATAGGGTTGGGGTTGATGTCAGCTGTTTTATGGCCTCTAGCATCAAGTACAGGGATTAGTAATGGCGAGGCATCTATATGACACCCCCATGACTAACCCCATAGTCATATTGTGAAAATGCACAGCCATAATAAAGTCCTATAATTGAAAGAAAGACACAGACTCTTATATTGTATAAATATGAGGTCCTTATATTCAAAGCAAACCCATCACTGTAAATCTGATTATATAAATTAAGTTTAAAAATGTAATTATTTACACTTTAGATATGCTGTAACGCTACTCAAAATTACGTGTTTGTGTAAAGTGTGAAAAAAAGAACAAGGCGCTTTGTATTTTCAAAATAAATTTTAATAACGGTAGATAACAAAATAAAAAATAACATAGGCATATTAATGTCAGGCCTGGATGTTGAAAAGGTTGGGGGAGCAGCAACAAGAGTGGATATATAGGGAGTCAGTGAGCATAGCTCCCAACCGTCCCTCATTGTGCGGGACTGTCCCGTTTTTGAGCCTTTGCCCCGCTGTCCAGCACGGGACGCTCTGATCCCGCAGACAGCAGGAGATTCAACCGACATGCCCCCTTGTGTTAAGCCATGCCCCGGGCCCTTACCCTTCCGTATGGCTGCCTGCTTTCTGTGCACAGGACCTGTGATGAGGTCACAGGAGGGGAGGAGTCAGGGGTCACATGATCGGGACCTCTGTGGCTTGCAGGACTTGGCTGCCTGTGCTGGTTGCCAACTTGCCATGTGGACGGTGCTTCAGCCGCAGGATAAGGTAAGTAATGCCTTGTGTGGGGTCAGGAGGTGTACAGTGTGGATGTAGCAGAGCCGTGTGTGTACGAGGTGTATGGAGCGGAGCCGTGTGTGTGCGAGGTGTATGGAGCGGAGCCGTGTGTGTATGAGGTGTATAGAGCAGAGCTGTGTGTGTACGAGGTGTATGGAGCTGAGCCGTGTGTGTGCGAGGTGTATGGAGCGGAGCCATGTGTGTGCGAGGTGTATGGAGCAGAGCCATGTGTGTGCGAGGTGTACGGAGCGGAGCCCTGTGTGTATGAGGTGTATGGAGCAGAGCCCTGTGTGTATGAGGTGTATGGAGCGGAGCCCTGTGTGTATGAGGTGTATGGAGCAGAGCCGTGTGTGTATGAGGTGTATGGAGCGGAGCCGTGTGTGTGCGAGGTGTATGGAGCGGAGCCGTGTGTGTGCGAGGGGTATGGAGCGGAGCCGTGTGTGTGCGAGGTGTATGGAGCGGAGCCGTGTGTGTGCGAGGTGTATGGAGCGGAGCCGTGTGTGTGCGAGGGGTATGGAGCGGAGCCGTGTGTGTATGAGATGTATGGAGCGGAGCCGTGTGTGCAAAGTGTAAGGAGCGCAGCCGCGTGTGTAGGAGTAGCTATGTGTGGCCATTATATGGTACGAAGTATCATGTGCGGTCATTATACAGTATGGAGCATCATGTCTGGTCATTATACAGAATGGAGCATCATGTGGGGCCATTATACAGTATGGAGCATCATGTGCGGTCATTACAGTATGGAGCATCATGTGCGGTCATTATACAGTATGGAGCATCATGTGCGGTCATTATACAGTATGGAGCATCATGTGTGGTCATTATACAGTATGGAGCATCATGTGCAGTCATTATACAGTATGGAGCATCATGTGTGGCCATTATACAGTATGGAGCACTGTGTGACCATTATACAGTATTGAGCATCATGTGTGGCCATTATACAGTATGGAGCACTTTGTGGCCATATTTTTTTGTTTATAATTATTGTATATGAAACAGTGTGATCAGCAGTGCTAAATGGGTGTGGTTGGGACGTGGATATGGGTGTGACTAATTATGAATGGGTGTGGTCAGAGGCGTGGCCTAAAATTTGCCGCGGCGCGCGTTGCGCACCCCAAACTTTGTCCCTCTTTCGCATATTAAAAAAGTTGGGAGGTATGAGTGAGGGAAAGGGACTAAACAGGGGTAGACCCCATGGTCTGGAATTATGGGTAGGAAAGGGGTTTCAGATCCAAATATACCTCCCTCCTCCTCTGGTTCAGGTGGCTTCTGTGGCATCTCAACACAGAAATTCTCAGTTAGATATCTCCCTCGGCCATTGCCCTCTGTGTTTTGCCCCACATTCCAACCACACAAAGGTGTTTGTGGCAGAAGACATGGTGGTGAAGGGTGTGTTGGGTGCCAAGATTGTTGGACTGGAGGAGTTTGCGGTGGCTTTCGGATGGGTGGGACTGGACGAGTTTGTGGTATCTTCCTTGTGGCTGGTACAGGAGGAGGTGGTGGTGTATTCCGGGTGGCTGGCATTGGAGGAGGTGGTGCTGGCTTCCCAGTGGTTTGCACTGGAAGAGGTGGTGCTCTCTGGTGTGAGGCTTGCACTAGAGGTGGAGGGTGTCTGGCAATTGGCTCGGCTAAGTGGTTCTCTTTGGGGTCCAAAGGCCGGCTTTGTTTTCTTCTGAAAAATGACACCTTTCTAGGAATTCTAAAACTGTCACTGGACAATTTGGAGATCTTGCGGCACTCAAAACGATTTGTAGAGCAGCCCTGGTCCTCCGCCTCAAACAAAAGGGGACATGCAAAAATAGTGGGCTAGACTATGACAGAAATCCTCATCCCCACTATCGCTCACAGCAACTTCCATGTCCTGTACAGCAGTAATGGTGTGTAGGGGCCCTCCTTTGCCTGCAGGGTAGCTAGATTGGGGGAGGTGTCGATGGTCTGTGGTGTGGTGGTTGGCACATCTTTTTAACAGTTTAGCACAACAGCATGTGGGTTAGTTTGCAATTTAAAGAAAGATAACTATGAATTGCCTAAGTGTTTACCACTGGAAAACATTTTACTCATTTCCATACATAAAAACGGAGCCCAGTCAAAATTTTAAACTTACTTCTCCTACTATATTACCAGCTTTTTCCTTCTATGACATAACATGTTTGTGATTCTGTCCACTATGATAGCGTTTGATACTGTGCCACACAAGAGGTTGGTACACAAAATGAGAATGCTGGTTCTGGGGTAAGATGTGTGTAAATGGGTAAGTAACTGGCTTAGTGATAGAAAGCAGAGGGTGGTTATAAATGGTATATTCTCTAACTGGGTCGCTGTGACCAGTGGGGTACCGCAGGGGTCGGTGTTGGGGCCTATTCTCTTCAGCATATTTATTAACGATCTAGCAGAAGGTTTACACAGTAAAATATCAATATTTGCAGATGATGCAAAACTATGTAAAGCAGTCAATACAAGAGAAGATAGTATTCTGCTACAGATGGATCTGGATAAGTTGGAAACTTGGGCCGTGAGGTGACAGATGCGGTTTAACAATGATAAATGTAAGGTTATACACATGAGAAGAAGGAATCAATATCGCCATTACACACTGAATGGGAAATTACTGGGTAAGTCTGACATGGAGAAGGACTTGGGGATCCTACTTAATGATAAACTTACCTGGAGCAGCCAGTGCCAGGCAGCAGCTGCCAAGGCAAACAGGATCATGGGGTGCATTAAAAGAGGTCTGGGTACACATGATGAGAGCATTATACTGCCTCTGTATCTCTGGTTAGACCGCACATGGACTACTGTGTACAGTTTTGGGCACCGGCAGGGCCGTATTTGCCACTAGGCACTTGAGGGCACGTGCCTAGGGCGGGGACAATGCAGGGGGCGGCACCTAAGTAAGGTTTTTTTTTTTATAAGTCCTGGGTCACCTCCCGATCGACCAAAACCCCCTCCCACCCACCCTCCTTGAAGACGATACTCACCTTGCTCCAGCGATGCCTGGTCTCGGCGTACACAGCTCGTCCTGAATGAGCGGTCACGTGGTACCGCTCATTAAGGTCATGAATATGCGCAAATTCATGACCTTAATGAGCGGTATCACATGACCACTCACGCAGGAGGAAGGTGCTGCGCCGGGAGTTGGGACAGAGCGAGAGGGATGTCGGCGCGGACGCGCGATGTGGGACAGGTGAGTGTGGGGGACGGGGGGATGAAGGAGGACATAAGCCAGCGCGTCATGCAAGATGGGAGCGGGGGGGTGGAGAGATAAGCCATGCATTCAGGGGGGGGGATATGAGCCATGCATTGAGGGGGGGAATATGAGCCATGCATACAGGGGGGAATATGAGCCAAGCATTCAGGGAGGGGATATGAGCCATGCATTCAGGGGGGGAATATGAGCCATGCATTCAGGGGGGGGGAATATGAGCCAAGCATTCAGGGGGGGATATGAGCCATGCATTCAGGGGGGGATATGAGCATGCATTCAGGGGGGGGAATATGAGCCATGCATACAGGAGGGGGGATATGAGCCATGCATACAGGGGGGGAATATGAGTCATGCATACAGGAGGGGAAATATGAGCCATGCATACAGGAGCAGGGATATGAGCCATGTATATGGGATGGGAGGGAGATGAGCCATGCATACAGGAGGGGGGGGGTCATTATACAGTATTGAGCATCATGTGGCATCATTATACAGTATTGAGCATCATGTGTGGCCATTATACAGTATGGAGCATCATGTGTGGCCGTTATACAGTATGGAGCATCATGTGTGGCCAATGGCCATTATACAGTATGGAGCACTGTGTGGCCATTATACAGTATGGAGCACTGTGTGGCCATTATACATTATGGAGCATCATGTGTGGCCATTATACACTATGGAGCATCATGTGTGGCCATTATACAGTATTGAGCATCATGTGTGGCCATTATACAGTATGGAGCACTGTATGGCCATTATACAGTATGGAGAACTGTGTGTGGCCATTATACAGTATGGAGCATCATGTGTGGTAGCCGTTATACAGTATTGAGCATCATGTGTGGCCATTATACAGTATGGAGCATCATGTGTGGCCATTATACAGTATGGAGCACTGTGTGGCCATATTTTTTTGTTTATAATTATTGAATATAAAACAGTGTGATCAGCAGTGCTAAATGGCTGTGGTTGGGACTTGGATATGGGTGTGACTAGTTGTGAAATGGGTGTGGTCAGGGGCGTGGCCTAAAATTTGCCACGGCGCACTACGCGCGCCACAAACTTTATACCTCCTTCCCTTCTTCAAAAGTTGGGAGGTATGGTACCGCATTTGCCAGATCATGGCAAGTGCCGCAAATCCCATAGGGAATAAATGAGGCCAAACGCAGTGTTGCCGTAAGTGATCCGTTACGCGGCAGATGCAGAATAACTGCTGGATCTGCTGCAAAGGGTGACTTTCATATCAGCGATTCTTGCCAAAGTCACTGCCGATAGTGTCATACTCACCAAAGGGGGACGCAGCACTACAAGTGCCTAGGGCAGCAGAAACTCTAAATACAGCCCTGGGCACCGGTGCTCAGGAAGGATATAATGGAACTAGAGCGAGTACAAAGGAGGGCGACAAAATTAATAAAGGGGAAGGGGGAACTACAATACCCAGAGAGATTAGCAAAATTAGGATTATTTAGCCTAGAAAAAAGACGACTGAGGGGAGATCTAATAACCATGTATAAGTATATAAGGGGACAATACAAATATCTCTCCAAGGATCTGTTTATACCAAGGAAGGTGATGGTCACAAGGGGGCATTCTGTGCGTCTGGAGGAGAAAAGATTTTTCCACCAACATAGAGGAGGATTCTTTACTGTTAGGGCAGTGAAAATCTGGAATTCCTTGCTTGAGGAGGTGGTGATGGCAAACTCAGTCGAGGGGTTCAAGAGAGGCCTGGATGTCTTCCTGGAGCTTAACAATATTGTATCTTACAGTTATTAGGTTCTTTAGAAGGACGTAGATCTGGGGATTTATTATGATGGAATATAGGCTGAACTGGATGGACAAATGTCTTTTTTCTTTTGTCTTTTTTCTTGCTAACTATGTTACTATGTTATCTTTCTATGACTTTGGGCCAATTCCTAACCTACTTGTTTGGTTATAATGCAGCTGCTGATAAGAAGTGTAATGACTACCCAATAAAATATGCATGAGGAAAAATCAGGTCTGGTCCACGGTGCTATAGCAGCCCTTCGATGTACCTTTCTAAAACGTATGCTCTTTTTTTCTTTTTTTTCTTTTTTGTATCTCTTCCTCCTGCCAAAGTTTTAAAAAAAAACCCAGACTATATCACTTTAACATTTGCAGATGTTCATGCATTGTTTTCTTTTCTATAAAATTATGTAAAAACAAGTACAAATACTAGTAGTTAGCAGTATCGGTCAGCTTATTCAGGATAGGGGACCCAAAAGTTACTGATCTATGTTCAACACTATGTGGCATGTAAAGCTATGCCTCAAAACTTTTCTCTTTCATTCTTTTTATGCACATGGGTTTGTTTGCTGCAAATAAAAGATAATATTGACATAAAAATATCAAATTTTTAAATAAACCTGAGTCGCTATGTAGCGTTTACACTTGACCTTATCCCTCATTGTGTACAGTTAAACAGTGGCCGACCTGCAGTATCTATTCCAGTAATCGTCTCACTGTATAAATGCATAAATATTTACTCTGTTAATTATTATTTAGCTGCAACATTGAGCTACCGAGATAAGAAGGCTGTGATTTTCCTACTCTATATTCCACAGCCAATTAAAATGACACTATAATAAAGATCCATTTAAGACTGTCGTGAACGAGTGTGCCTAGGCTAATCTTACAGTCTAAATAGGCTGACGATCACCAGAGGAACATGTAAAATGTTCCTTTGGCGGGTGAAATATCGTTCAGGCTGCACAAAATATCATCGCTCTCGGCCGCGCATTGTTTAACACTACTGCCTATTTTGGAGGGAGTCCTCTAGACAAGTATGTATTTATGTACATGTTTGAAAATAAATATATATATATATATATATATATATATATATATATATATATACAGTTAGGTCCATATATATTTGGACAGAGACAACATTTTTCTAATTTTGTTTATAGACATTACCACAATGAATTTTAAACAAAACAATTCAGATGCAGTTGAAGTTCAGACTTTCAGCTTTCATTTGAGGGTATCCACATTAAAATTGGATGAAGGGTTTAGGAGTTTCAGCTCCTTTAACATGTGCCACCCTGTTTTTAAAGGGACCAAAAGTAATTGGACAGATTCAATAATTGTAAATAAAATGTTCATTTTTAGTACTTGGTTGAAAACCCTTTGTTGGCAATGACTGCCTGAAGTCTTGAACTCTTGGACATCACCAGACGCTGTGTTTCCTCCTTTTTGATGCTCTGCCAGGCCTTCACTGTGGTGGTTTTTCAGTTGCTGTGTGTTTGTGGGCCTTTCTGTCTGAAGTTTAGTCTTTAACAAGTGAAATGCATGCCCAATTGGGTTGAGATCAGGTGACTGACTTGGCCATTCAAGAATATTCCACTTCTTTGCTTTAATAAACTCCTGGGTTGCTTTGGCTTTATGTTTTGGGTCATTGTCCATCTGTAGTATGAAACGACGACCAATCAATTTGGCTGCATTTGGCTGGATCTGAGCACACAGTATGGCTCTGAATACCTCAGAATTCATTCGGCTGCTTCTGTCCTGTGTCATATCATCAATAAACACTAGTGACCCAGTGCCACTGGCAGCCATGCATGGCCAAGCCATCACACTGCCTCCGCCGTGTTTACAGATGAGGTGGTATGCTTTGGATCATGAGTTGTACCACGCCTTTGCCATACTTTTTTCTTTCCATCATTCTGGTAGAGGTTGATCTTGGTTTCATCTGTCCAAAGAATGTTCTTCCAGAACTGTGCTGGCTTTTTTAGATGTTTTTTAGCAAAGTCCAGTCTAGCCTTTTTATTCTTGATGCTTATGAGTGGCTTGCACCGTGCAGTGAACCCTCTGTATTTACTTTCATGCAGTCTTCTCTTTATGGTAGATTTGGATATTGATACGCCGACCTCCTGGAGAGTGTTGGTCACTTGGTTGGCTGTTGTGAAGGGGTTTCTCTTCACCATGGAGATTATTCTGCGATCATCCGCTACTGTTGTCTTCCGTGGGCACCCAGGTCTTTTTGCATTGATGAGTTCACCAGTGCTTTCTTTCTTTCACAGGATGTACGAAACTGTAGATTTTGCCACTCCTAATATTGTAGCAATTTCTCGGATGTTTTTTTTCTGTTTTCGCAGCTTAAGGATGGCTTGTTTCACCTGCATGGAGAGCTCCTTTGACCGCATGTTTACTTCACAGCAAAACCTTCCAAATGCAAGCACCACACCTCAAATCAACTCCAGGCCTTTTATCTGCTTAATTGAGAACGACATAACGAAGGGATTGCCCACACCTGTCCATGAAATAGCCTTGGAGTCAATTGTCCAATTACTTTTGGTCCCTTTAAAAACAGGGTGTTACATGTTAAGGAGCTGAAACTCCTAAACCCTTCATCCAATTTTAATGTGGATACCCGGAAATGAAAGCTGAAAGTCTGAACTTCAACTGCATCTGAATTGTTTTGTTTAAAATTCATTGTGGTAATGTCTATAACCAAAACTAGAAAAATGTTGTCTCTGTCCAAATATATATGGACCTAACTGTATATATATATATATATATATATATATATATATATATATATATATATATATATATATCTCTGCTCAAAAAAAAATAAAGGGAACACTTAAACAACACAATATAACTCCAAGTAAATCAAACTTCTGTGAAATGAAATTGTCCACTTAGGAAGCAGCACTGTTTGACAATCAATTTGACATGCTGTTGTGCAAATAGGATAGACAATAGATGGAAATTGTTGGCAATTATCAAGACACACTCAATAAAGGAGTGGTTCTGCAGGTGGGGACCACAAACCAAATCTCAGTACCAATGCTTTCTGGCTGATGTTTTGGTCAATTTTCAATTTTGGTTGTGCTTTTACACTTGTGGTAGCATGAGACGGACTCTACAACCCACATAAGCGGCTCAGGTAGTGCAGCTCATCGAGTATGGCACATCAATGCAAGCTGTGGCAAGAAGATTTGCTGTCTGTCAGTGGAGCGCCCCCCTCCATGCAAGGGCAATGGGGTACTCGGCACAGGGTCCTTCAGTTCGGTAGGGATGTCACGGTAGCCCGACCCGGTCCGTGGCCCTTTTGAGGGGCGTCCAATGAAAGAAAGAGTTTTTATGGTTTTGGGAAAGGTCTTTAAAGGGGTAGTTCGTGACGCCACCTGTGGTATTCGGTCAGGGTGACAGACGCTGCTTAAGAGTCCGCTGGGGTGATGTGATGGCAGCTAGATGTTATACCTTCCTACAGGTGAAGTGTATCCCCAGGGCTTCCCAGAAGTGTAGGTGGTGATGGTGGACAATGTAAGGCACAGAGAATAACGAGAACACAAGGTTGCAGTCTCTTTACCTTTACTGGAGGCTTCAGCATCCACAGTCCAGGGTACAGACCACAGGGTAGACAGAGTCCGGCCAGTCTGAAGGCAAATCCAGAGTCCCCTTATCCAGGTGGAAATCAGTAGCCTTCCTTCTAGCGCCTGTGTGTTGTAGTACCTCCCTGCTGAGCTGTCCCCCAGATGGTATGGATAGGACAAACACGTATGACTGATGGCCTGAGGCTTGTTTATAGGGACCCTAGAGACGCCCCGACCCCCACAAGTTGCCACCGTGTCTTCTTAGGTATTAAGGTCGGGCAGCCAACTTGGAATTGACTGTCCTGCCGGTCTCTGGAGCAAGGCTTGTAGACGGTTGCTCCCTCGGTGTTCCGGCCACTGGCTACGCGCCTCAGAAGGAGGCAGCCTTTACAGGGCAGAACTCCTTCTGGTGTTATCTCCTTGAGCTATGACTTCGTTTCTCACCCTCTACAACACAATTCTCTTCGTGTCCTTTCTTAGGATGCTGCCGCATGTGGGGCAGGCGCAGCTCTGTGTCTTTCTGTCTTGCTAGGCCTCTGTCAGGATCCCACCCCTGACAGGGACCCTCTGTCTGCAGCTCCGATGTTCCTCCTTTCCCCCTGTCTGCCTGACAGGTGTTGCCTGGGCAAAGCCCATTCAGCTTCTCTCTAACTTTCTATCCAGCCCACCAGTTTTACCCTTCTGTGAGGAGTGCCCTAGTAGATAGGAGCAAGGCTCCCCCTGGTGGACTGGAGTGTGAAGTGTGGTGTATGGTTTGTGATACCTGGTAGGAAGATCTCCTTTATTGCCATCAGACGTAATATCACTCCCCCTGGTGGAAGAATGACATCACTGCAACGACCAGGACTCTGGGGCGCTGCATCAGCGTAGTGTCCAGAGGCTGGAGGCCCTACCAGGAGACAGGCCAGTACACCAGGAGACGTGGAGGGGGCCATAGGATGGCAACAACCCAGCAGCAGGACCGCTACCTTTGTGCAAGGAGGAACATGAGGCGCACTGCCAGAGCCCTGCAAAATGACCTCCAGCAGGCCACAAATGTGCAAGTGTCTGCACAAACCGACTCCATGAGGATGGTCTGAGAGCCCGACGTCCACAGATGGGGGTTGTGCTCACAGCCCAACACCATGCAGGACGCTTGGCATTTGCCATAACACACCAGGATTGGCAAATTCGCCACTGGCGCCCTGTGCTCTTCACAGATGAAAGCAGGTTGACACTGAGCACATGTGACAGAGTCTGGAGACACCGTGGAGAGCGTTGCTGCCTGCAACATACTTCAGCATGTCCGGTTTGGCAATGGGTCAGTAATGGTGTGGGGTGGCATTTCTTTGGAGGGCCGCACAGTCCTCCATGTGCTCTCCAGAGGTAGCCTGACTGCCATTAGGTACCGAGATGAGATCCTCAGACCCCTTGTCAGATGATATGCTGGTGCAGTTGGCTCTGGGTTCCTCCTAATGCAGGACAATGCCAGACCTCATGTGGCTGAAGTGTGTCAGCAGTTCCTGCAAGATGAAGGCATAGAAGCTATGGACTGGCCTGCCCATTCCCCAGAAATGAATCCGATTGAACACATCTGGAACATCATTCTCGCACCATCCACCAACATCACGTTGCACCACAGACTGTCCAGGAAATGATTCTCAGTCGTGTGTGGCCTCCACGTGCCTGTATGACTTCCCTACAACGACTGGGCATGCTCCTGATGAGGCAGCGGATGGTCTCCTGAGGGACCTCCTCCCAGACCTGGACTAAAGCATCCACCAACTTCTGGACAGTCGGTGGTGCAACGTGAACTTGTGTTAGTTGTAGAGTCCAACTTATGCTACCACAAGTGTGAAAGCACAACCAACATTCAAAAGTGTCCAAAACATCAGCCAGAAAGCATTGGTACTGAGATGTGGTCTGTGGTCCCCACTGTCATGTCGGACGCTGTTCAGACCAGGTTGTTCGACAGACAGCGGTAATTCCGCTTTTGTCCACTATTTGCTCATTGGCGTCGGCTAGATTTCATCTAGCTGTTCCGGGGTTAATTTACCTGATCCTCGGATTGGAAGCTGGGCCATGCCCATTGCCTTTAAATAGTTCTCCTGATCATTGGGCGTCGCCGATTATAGCTTCTGTCTTGTGCGTTGTTATCTCGGTCTGGAGTGGAGAGCTGGTTGTTGGAGATTCATTGCTGGTGGTGTATTTTCCTTAGTCTTATTTACTCCTTCCTATATTTGTATTTATTTTGCCCTGCACATTTATAGTGTATTCCTGAGTGACTGCGGCGTGGTGTATATTTTCCTTTATCCTTGTCTGTGCTAACTGTGGGTATTGGTGTATTACCTCTTCACTGGGTGGTGGGCGGAGGTTTCAGCCTAGGGTTGAAACAGGAGACAGGGTGAGGTTCGAGGCCTGGACATGCACACCATCAGTGTAAACTCCAGCTAGAGGGTCAGTCAGGATTTCCCTAGTCTGAGGGAAATTGCAGGGGCCCGGGTTATTAGCTCTCGCTCACCTAGTATCGCCGTGACATTATAATCGGCCCAACAACAAAAAAGAAAAAAAAAGGGGTGTCTTTTTTTTTTTTTCTTTTGTCATGGATCCCATGACTTCCATAACCCGCCAGTTGGAGGCACTGTCCCTACAGGTCACTGAGTTGAGGGGGGCAGTTCAGCAACAGGGACTAGCAGTATCTACACTCAGCGGCCACTTTATTAGGTACACCTGTCCAACTTCTTGTTAACACTTAATTTCTAATCAGCCAATCACATGGCGGCAACTCAGTGCATTTAGGCATGTAGACATGGTCAAGACAATCTCCTGCAGTTCAAACCGAGCATCAGTATGGGGAAGAAAGGTGATTTGAGTGCCTTTGAACGTGGCATGGTTGTTGGTGCCAGAAGGGCTGGTCTGAGTATTTCAGAAACTGCTGATCTACTGGGATTTTCACGCACAACCATCTCTAGGGTTTACAGAGAATGGTCCGAAAAAGAAAAAAAATCCAGTGAGCGGCAGTTCTGTGGGCTGAAATGCCTTGTTGATGCCAGAGGTCAGAGGAGAATGGGCAGACTGGTTCGAGCTGATAGAAAGGCAACAGTGACTCAAATCGCCACCCGTTACAACCAAGGTAGGCCTAAGAGCATCTCTGAACGCACAGTGCGTCGAACTTTGAGGCAGATGGGCTACAGCAGCAGAAGACCACACCGGGTACCACTCCTTTCAGCTAAGAACAGGAAACGGAGGCTACAATTTGTACAAGCTCATCGAAATTGGACAGTAGAAGATTGGAAAAACGTTGCTTGGTCTGATGAGTCTCGATTTCTGCTGCGACATTCGGATGGTAGGGTCAGAATTTGGCGTAAACAACATGAAAGCATGGATCCATCCTGCCTTGTATGGAGCATCTTTGGGATGTGCAGCCGACAAATCTGCGGCAACTGTGTGATGCCATCATGTCAATATGGACCAAAATCTCTGAGGGATGCTTCCAGCACCTTGTTGAATCTATGCCACGAAGAATTGAGGCAGTTCTGAAGGCAAAAGGGGGTCCAACCCGTTACTAGCATGGTGTACCTAATAAAGTGGCCGGTGAGTGTAATGTGCAAGCTGGAGTGACAGGAAGAGTTGCTGAGCCTAAATTCCCTTTGCCTGAAAAATTTGCTGGGGAACGCAGTAAATTTGTTTCTTTTCGTGAAGCTTGCAAACTATATTTCCGTATGCGCCCGATCTCCTCGGGTGATGAGGCTCAGCGTGTGGGCCTGGTGTTGTCATTGTTAAGCGGGGATCCCCAAGCATGGGCGGTTTTTTTCCCATTTGATTCTGCTGCATTTGACTCTGTGGAGAGTTTTTTTTCCTCTCTTGGAAGAATCTATGATGAACCTGACAGAATGGCTCTAGCAGAATCTAAGATACGCACTATTCGCCAGGGGGAGCGAGTTGCAGAGGATTACTGTTCTGAATTTCGTCGCTGGGCGATCGATACACAATGGAATGATCCAGCATTGCGGAGTCAGTTTATTCATGGGGTTTCTGGAAGGGTTAAAAAAGCCCTTCTGATGTACGAGACTCCTGCTTCTCTAGATTCCGCTATGAGTCTGGTTGTCCGCATTGATCGCCGTTTGCGTCAGGGGGAGCATAAGACACCGCCTATGGGAGAGGGTTTAGGTTCACGTGAGGTTGCTGCAGGTGAGCCCACGGAGCCTATGCAAATCGCAGGGGTGTCACATGTGAAGCGTCGAGCCCCTGAGCTCAGGAAGCAGGGAGCCTGTTTTTACTGTGGTAAAACTGGTCATTTTATTAACATCTGTCCTCTGCTGTCTAAGAAAAACGCAACGGCGGAAAACTTCTAAGCTCAGAGGGTGTGGAGGAGACCAATCTGAGCTTATGTATATCCTCCATGGTGGTTTCTCAATGCATGCTCCCTGCTAAGGTTTTTATCGCTGGCAGTGAGCTGCCAATTACTGTTTTTGTGGATAGTGGTTTAGCCACAAATCTCATTGATGAGGAGTTTGCGCGCACAGCAGGTTTTAGGATTGAAAAACTGTCTCATCCTATCCGTGTGGTCACCATCAATGCTGCTCCTCTCTCTCAGGGGGAGATTACTGAATTTGTGGCTGAGGTGAAACTCCACATTGGGGTTCTACATTCCGAGCGGGTTACATGTAAGGTGCTCAGGAATCTTCCTGCTCAGGTGGTTTTGGGTTTTCCTTGGTTGTCCATGCACAACCCGGTAATTGACTGGAAAAATCAGGACATAATTCAGTGGAGCGAGTTCTGCCAGGAGAATTGCCTGGCCACATGTGTGGCTGCGGTGACTTCAAGCGTTCCGGAGTCACTTCTGGATTTTGTGGATGTGTTCCCTGAATAAGATTGTTCAGAGTTGCCGCCACATCGTCCCTATGACTGTTCTATCAGGTTTAAACCAGGGGCCAAGTTGCCTAAAGCAAGGATGTTTAACATCTCCGGTCCGGAGAGACAAGCATTAAAAGATTATATTGCTGAAAGCTTGAGCAAAGGGCACATCAGGCCGTCATCCTCGCCGGTGGCAGCAGGGTTCTTCTTCGTGAAGAAGAAAGATGGCGGATTACGCCCGTGTTTGGATTTCAGGGAGTTGAACCAGATGCCACTGATACCAGATTTGTTCAACCAGGTGGCGGGTGCTAAGTGGTTTACCAAGCTTGACCTCAGGGGGGCGTACAACCTCATAAGAGTCCGTCAAGGTGATGAGTGGAAGATGGCTTTTAATACCCCTGAGGGTCATTTTGAAAATTTGGTGATGCCGTTTGGGTTGACTAACGCACCTGCAGTGTTCCAACATTTCATCAATGATGTGTTCTCGCATGTTTTGGGGAAATTCGTTATCGTGTACCTAGATGACATCCTCATATATTCTTGCGACCGTGATGCTGATTTAAATCATGTCAGGCAGGTGTTACAGCTTCTCAGAGAGAATAAGCTGTATGCTAATCTTGAGAAATGTGTATTTTCTGTTCAAGAGTTGCCTTTCTTGGGTTATATTGTGTCTGCTTCTGGTTTTAAAATGGATGCCGCTAAGGTGCAAGCGGTGCTGCATTGGGAACGTCCTGACAACCTGAAAGCACTTCAGCGGTTCCTTGGGTTTTCTAACTACTATAGGAAATTTATCAAGGACTTTTCCATCATTGCGAAACCGCTAACTGACATGACTAAAAAGGGTACCAATTTCTCCGTTTGGCCTGAGGCTGCTGTGCGCGCATTTGAATTTCTTAAGAACAGTTTTGTTTCAGCCCCCACTCTTGTGCAGCCAGATGTATCAAACCCTTTGTTGTGGAAGTCGATGCGTCTGAGGTTGGTGTGGGGGCGGTACTATCTCAAGGCTCATCTTTGGGTGGTTTGCGTCCGTGCGCCTATTTCTCCAAGAAACTGTCGTCCACCGAACGTAACTACGATATCGGCAACAGGGAGTTGTTGGCAATCAAGTTGGCCTTTGAGGAATGGCGACACTTCTTGGAGGGGTCGGTACATCAGGTTACTGTTATTACCGATCATAAGAATCTGCTGTATTTGGAGTCAGCCAAGCGTCTGTCCCCCAGGCAGGTTCGCTGGGCATTGTTTTTCACGCAGTTCAATTTTGTTGTCACTTACAGACCGGGGTCTAAAAACACTAAGGCGGATGCTCTGTCCAGGTGTTTTCTGGGAGGTGAACCTCGGGAAGATCCAGTACCCATCCTCCAAAAGGGTGTTGTGGTTTCGGCTCTCACTACCGAGGTTGAGGCTGAGATTGCCGAGGCTCAGGAGGAGGTACCATCTGAGCTTCCCATCAACAAATCTTTTGTACCGCTTCATCTCCGCCTAAAGGTTTTGGCGGAGCATCATGATGCTGTCCTGGCTGACCACCCAGGGGTTAGAGGTACCTTGGAGTTGGTGTCACGTCGGTTTTGGTGGCCCAAGATCCGACAGGACGTAGTCTCATACGTGTCAGCTTGTACCACGTGCGCTAGGGCTAAGACGCCCCGCTCCCGTCCTGTTGGCACACTACTTCCTCTTGAAGTACCTAGTAAGCCATGGACGGAAATCTCCATGGATTTCATTACTGATTTGCCCTCATCAGCTGGGAACACGGTCATCTTGGTGATTGTTGATCGGTTTTCTAAAATGTCGCACTGTGTCCTTGCCTTCGTTGCCTAACGCTAAGACTCTGTCTCAGGTATTTGTGCAGGAGGTGGTCAGACTTCATGGGGTTCTGTCTGACATCGTGTCTGATAGGGGGTCTCAGTTTGTGGCAAAATTTTGGAAAGCATTTTGCTCACGGCTGGGGATCAAGTTGTCTCATTCTTCCGCGTTCCATCCTCAGTCAAATGGTCAGACTGAGCGTATGACCCAAAATTTGGAACAGTACCTACGCTGCTTTGTCTCTGATAACCAGGAGGAGTGGTCTACCTTTCTTCCTTTGGCTGAGTTTGCCATAAATAATCACCGCCAGGAGTCGTCTGGGGAGTCTCCGTTTTTTTGTGTTTACGGGCTGCATCCTCAATTTTGTACCTTGAGTCAGAGGGGCTCTTCCGGCATTCTGGAGGAGGATCAGTTAGGAGCACAATTGTCATCAGTCTGGAGGAGAGTTAAACAGCGCCTGTTGAGTGTGGGTGCTAGGTACAAACGTGTGGCTGACAGTAGGCGTGTGCCAGGTCCGGACCTGAGTGTGGATGACTGGGTGTGGTTACCCACAAAAAACATAAGACTTAAAATACCGTCCCTTAAATTGGGTCCACAGTTTATTGATGCATTTAGGGTCACCGCCGTCATTAACCCAGTAGCGTACCGATTGGAGCTCCCTACGGTGTATAAGATACACAACGTGTTCCACAGGTCTCTTCTAAAGCAGGTGGTGGGCTCTGTGGACGCGGCGCCTATGCCACCTCCAGTCTTGGTGGATGGTAATTTGGAGTTTGAAGTCTCCAAGGTGGTTGACTTTCGTGTAGTGCGTCGCACTTTACAGTACTTGGTACACTGGCGTGGTTATGGGCCTGAGGAGAGGTCCTGGGTACCAGCCTCGGATATTCATGCAGATCGGCTGGTCAGGTTTTTTCATCGTCGCCATCCAGACAAGCCGGGCCCTATAAGCCGTGAGGGCCCTGGGGTCCCTCGTAGAAGGCGGGGTACTGTCATGTTGGATGCTGTTCAGACCAGGTCGTTCGACAGACAGCGGTAATTCCGCTTTTGACCACTATTTGCTCATTGGCGTCGGCTAGATTTCATCTAGCTGTTTCGGGGTTAATTTACCTGATCCTAGGATTGGAAGCTGGGTCATGCCCATTGCCTTTAAATAGTTCTCCTGATCATTGGGCGTCGCCGATTATAGCTTCTGTCTTGTGCGTTGTTATCTCGGTCTGGAGTGGAGAGCTGGTTGTTGGAGATTCATTGCTGGTGGTGTATTTTCCTTAGTCTTATTTACTCCTTCCTATATTTGTATTTATTTTGCCCTGCACATTTATAGTGTATTCCTGAGTGACTGCGGCGTGGTGTATATTTTCCTTTATCTTTGTCTGTGCTAACTGTGGGTATTGGTGTATTACCTCTTCACTGGGTGGTGGGCGGAGGTTTCAGCCTAGGGTTGAAACAGGAGACAGGGTGAGGTTCGAGGCCTGGACATGCACACCATCAGTGTAAACTCCAGGTAGAGGGTCAGTCAGGATTTCCCTAGTCTGAGGGAAATTGCAAGGGCCCGGGTTATTAGCGCTCGCTCACCTAGTCTCCCCGTGACACCCACCTGCAGAACTACTCCTTTATTGATTGTGTCTTGATAATTGCCAATAGTTTCAATCTGCTGTCTATTTCATTTGCGCAACAGCATGTGAAATTGATTGTCAAACAGTGTTGCTTCCTAAGTGGACAGTTTGATTTCACAGAAGTTTGATTCACTCGGAGTTATATTCTGTTGTTCAAGTGTTCCCTTTATTTTTTTGAGCAGTGCGTGTGTATATATATATATATATATATATATATATATATATATATATATATATAAATATACAGGGTTGGCCATGTATGTGGATACACCTAAATAAAGTAGGAATGGTTGGTGATATTAACTTCCTGTTTGTGGCACATTAGTATATGGTAGGGGGGAGACTTTTCAAGATGGGTGGTGACCATGACAGCCATTTTGAAGTATGTTATTTTGGATCCAACTTTATTTTTTCCAATGGGAAGAGGGTCATGTGACACATCAAACTTATTGAGAATTTCACAAGAAAAACAATGTTGTTCTTGGTTTTAATGTAACTTTATTCTTTCATGAGTTATTTACAAGTTTCTCTTTGTATACAGCCATTGACATGTCGCAGAGGTTAACACAAGAGGAGCAGATAGAAATTTTGTTGATGTCTGGTGAAGGCAGTACCCAGGTCATTGCAGCAGATTTCAATGCAAGACACCCTATGGAAGGAAAACTGTCACAATTTCCATGTTATTTAAGTGTATCCATATAAATGGCCCACCCAAAAAAGTTTGCCTCATCACTGAACATAATGTTCTATGTAAACTGAGGGACCTGTTCCAATTTTTGTTTTGCCCATTATGCAAATTCAGTGCGCCGATCTGGGTCATCCTCTTTGAGATGCTGCAACAGCTGGATTTTGTAAGGGTGCCATTTGTGAGTAGCTAATATCTGCCGAAGGGATGTTCGACTGATGCCAGATCGGGGGCCTGACTGTATAATTAAGCATTAGAACATACTCTCTTGGCTCTACAAGGAGTCTTAAGAAAAGGATAAGCGAGCACATTACTGCCGCAAATCCTGGAACTGCTGCAAGCCATAAAAATATTTCGGGGTTATCTAAACATTTTTTGGAAACTGACAAAGGCAATTTGCAGAGTTTAAAGGTTAAAGGAAGTGAGAGAGTAACTAGATCCATCAGAGGGAGAGACTGGGAACGTGCACTCCATTGTCAAGAGGCATATTGGATATTGGCTTTAAACGCACGTTTTCCAGAAGGCCTTAATTATAAAAGTGATCTTCTATATTTTTATTAGATCGCTCTGCCGTATCTTTGTAGTATTCAGCTAACATCCTACTGTTTTTTGTGCATATGATGAATGTCTTGTGTACCATTACCATTCGGTGTAAAAATATCACTCCTTTATTTTATTATTTTTTTTTTTTACAAGATGTGGTTTTTGTATTTTTTTTGTCTGAATATAAGCTCAGCTATGCTAATTTGCGAAAACAGGTTTTCAACTACGGTAATCCTATTCATATGAAATGTCTTCACACAACGTACACATGTGTTTAAATATGTATATACGTATTATGAAATGCATTTTCATGATATTGTGATGTTATGTATTGAAGGACTAATTTCCCTCTAGTCGATATGGGTTAATTGGGGAGGTAGTCTTTTCTAATCAATTACATGTGCTGATGTGATAGATATAAGGAACTGTTCACTCTATGTTTGCATGCTTTTGAGGAAAGACTGTTTTTACTGGGTCCGAAACGCATCAGGCCTATGGGGGGCTCCCCATGATGATGTTTTTTTATCGCTGAAGATGTTTAAATAAAATAATTTTTTACTGAAAAAGGATTCCTGTGCCGGAAGTCTTCTACTTCTATTTGCACACATGTGAAAGTCAGCCACTGATCTCCAATCATGGACGGTCTCAGGTATATTTTGGTGAGCAAAGTTTTCTTTTCCCTTTTCCTCTTATCCATATACATGGCCCACCCTGTATATACAGTATATATATATTTTTTTCACCAATTTCTCTCTTATATTATTTAATATAAAGGAAGCATTGACATAGTTTACAATTTTATTGTTACGGAACTGCAACACAGAACTAAGATAGAAGGGGGGAAACTGACCCTGCACTGAGACTAGGCTGATACCCTACGACGGAGTGGGCGACCCATTCCTTGCGAATAGACCCACCGACGATCCTAGGTTAATCTCAAGCGAAGACCTATAGATAAGGTGAAGGAGGTCCCTGAAAAATCTAAGGACTGAGTATAAAAACAGGTCACCTTCTAATCGAAAATACAGAGAAGGCTGCAGAAACCAACAGAAAACAGAAACTAAGGATAGCAGGATCGGGGGTCCCAGAACTGCACAATATCAAACACAGAAAGCTACCAAAGCACCTAGCCAGAACTCTAGCGGATTAACACTGTTTTCCAGCAAGGACTGGGAGGCAGGTGCTGGGTAATAAAGGGTGATACCATCACCTCACCTAAGTCAACCCAGCACCAGGGGAAAAAGACCAGCAGCCAGAAAATCACAACAAGATGGTGGATGGTCAAAGCAAAACAGATTCTAACAGCTATGATCTTTCACAAAAACTGAGCCTATGGAAAGCCTACACGTATATTAACAACATCAAAATTGACTTGTTTTTCGAGCTATCCAATTTCATTAAGCTTCTTATTTAATAGCAAAACTTCCAAGTAAATAGGAATATCCAAGATTACATCTCAGAACATCAACAACCAAGACCAAATCCTATTCATGTTTACTAACTGGTTATCTATATACAATGAAATAACCTTTAGGCAAGGGATTGCAATTATAAGAAATACCCATGAGGGTATGGGCTAATAACACTTGGGATTTATTATCAGCACCTCGTTCTGTGCTTTACAGCTGACTTTAAGATTCACTGGTTAATGGGAGAGGATAAAACTGAGTATATACAGTACAGACCAAAAGTTTGGCCACACCTTCTCATTTAAAATTTTTTCTGTATTTTCATGACTATGAAAATTGTACATTCACACTGAAGGCATCAAAACTATGAATTAACACATGTAGAAGTATATACATACTTAAAAAAGTGTGAAACAACTGAAATTGTCTTATATTCTAGGTTCTTCAAAGTAGCCACCTTTTGCTTTGATGACTGCTTTGCACACTCTTGGCATTCTCTTGATGAGCTTCAAGAGGTAGTCACCGGGAATGGTTTTCACTTCACATGTGTGCTGTCAGGTTTAATAAGTGGGATTTCTTGCCTTATAAATGGTGTTAGGACCATCAGTTGTGTTGTGCAGAAGTCTGGTTGATACACAGCTGATAGTCCTACTGAATAGACTGTTAGAATTTGTATTATGGCAAGAAAAAAGCAGCTAAGTAAAGAAAAACGAGTGCCATCATTACGTTACGAAATGAAGGTGAGTCCGTCCAAAAAATTGGGAAAACTTTGAAAGTGTCCCCAAGTGCTGTGGCAAAAACCATCAAGCACTACAAAGAAACTGGCTCACATGAGGACCGCCCCAGGAAAGGAAGACCAAGAGTCACCTCTGCTTCTGAGGATAAGTTTATCCAAGTCACCAGCCTCAGAAATCACAGGTTAACAGCAGCTCAGATTAGAGACCATGTCAATGCCACACAGATTTCTAGCAGCAGACACATCTCTACAACAACTGTTAACAGGAGACTTTGTGCAGCAGGCCTTCATGGTAAAATAGCTGCTCGGAAACCACTGCTAAGGACAGGCAACAAGCAGAAGAGACTTGTTTGGGCTAAAGAACACAAGGAATGGACATTAGACCAGAAGAAATCTGTGCTTTGGTCTGATGAGTCCAAATTTGAGATCTTTGGTTCCAACCACTGTGTCTTTGTGCGACGCAGAAAAGGTGAACGGATGGACTCTACATGCCTGGTTCCCACCGTGAAGCATGGAGGAGGAGGTGTGATGGTGTGGGCATGCTTTGCTGGTGACACTGTTGGGGATTTATTCAAAATTGA
Organism: Ranitomeya variabilis; assembly: GCF_051348905.1. Lineage (NCBI taxonomy): Eukaryota > Metazoa > Chordata > Amphibia > Anura > Dendrobatidae > Ranitomeya > Ranitomeya variabilis. The sequence continues at coordinate 690,213,009 of NC_135232.1, forward strand.
AGGCATACTGAACCAGCATGGCTACCACTGCATCTTGCAGCTGCATGCTATTCCATCCGCTTTGCGTTTAGTTGGACCATCATTTATTTTTCAACTGGACAATGACCCCAAACACACCTCTAGGCTGTGTAAGGGCTATTTGACCAAGAAGGAGAGTGTTGGGGTGCTACGCCAGATGACCTGGCCTCCACAGTCACCAGACCTGAACCCAATCGAGATGGTTTGGGGTGAGCTGGACCGCAGAGTGAAGGCAAAAGGGCAAACAAGTGCTAAGCATCTCTGGGAACTCCTTCAAGATTGTTGGAAGAACATTCCCGGTGACTACCTCTTGAAGCTCATCAAGAGAATGCTAAGAGTGTGCAAAGGAGTCATCAAAGCAAAAGGTGGCTACTTTGAAGAACCTAGATGTTTCACACTTTTTTGTTAAGTATATAATTCCACATGTGTTAATTCATAGTTTTGATGCCTTCATTGTGAATGTACAATTTTCATAGTCATGAAAATACAGAAACATCTTTGAATGAGAAGGTGTGTCCAAACTTTTGGTCTGTACTGTATTACAAGGATATCATATCAATGTTTGTGGTGATTGGCGTGTAGCATGCTAGACAATAGATTTAGTTAATAATATCCAATGATCCAACTCTACATGATGCTTATTATATGTTTAGATTCAGTACAATAACGTATAAACCTTCATCCCTGCGTAAATGTTATTTTCAGGTACCTACCAACCATACACATATATCCAACTGCTCACTTCAGTTGGTATTTCAAACTGTGATATCCTCCGAGAGAGTCTCTTTTCTGACATGATCACCTGCATTGGATTTACACATGCCAGGCTTATATTATGAATAGGAATGTTGTCTGTTATTTCTAAGGTTATGTCTAACAAGGAATCTGTCAGCAGGATTTTTCTCACCAAACTATTAATATGTGCATGTAGCTCTTTCAAAGACAAATCCTACAATACTTTTACCTAGACAGTCCGTTACTCCATTACTGAGAAATCAGTGTTTGAATTACTATGCAAATCAGTCTAAAATGCTTTAGGAGCTCGAAAGCTCTTCCCAAGCCTTTGTCTCTCCAGCTCTATTTCCTACCCAGTGCTGATTTTTCCTGCTTGACTGAGAAAGCTCCTTTGCTGTGTGACTTCAAGTTAAAGAACTGTCAATCAAGCAAGATAGGTTGCGCTGGGTGGGGAATAACAGATAAAGTTTTGAAAGATCTTCCACACAACAAAAGCAAACTTTGTTTCAAATGTACTCCAGTCCCCGCCAGGAGGTTTTTATGTATGTCTGATATTTTGGCACAAAATTTGCACCATTTTGTGAAATGTGTGATTACTTTTTGGTCTATACAATAGCAAAAAGGGTTAAAGATGGGAATGAAAAAGATTTTTGGCTCTGCAACCTTACGCAACTTACACTGCAGAACAGGAAGGTTGCTCAGGCACCTTCCCAGTGAGGAGGAAGCAATATATACATAATGCCCCACAGCCATTGGCTGGGGAGGAAATAGCGAGTGCGCGCTGTTATGACCCCAATGGCGAGGGTCTCAGAGGAACAAGTAAGTCTGCGACGTACAAAAATCCAGCTCATAGGGCAGTGGTAACTGGGTTGACCATATAACTACTCCTAACGCCAACACTAGAAGTAGCCGGGGAACATGCCTACGTTGGTCGCTAGATGTCTCGCGCCAGCCGGAGGACTAACTACCCCTAGAAGAGGAAAACAAAGACCTCTCTTGCCTCCAGAGAATAGACCCCAAAAGTCGGATACAAGCCCCCCACAAATAATAACGGTGAGGTAAGAGGAAATGACAAACACAGAGATGAACTAGGTTTAGCAAAGAGAGGCCCACTTACTAATAGCAGAATGTAGTAAGATAACTTATATGGTCAACAAAAACCCTAACAAAATTCCACACTGGAGATACAAGAACCCCCGAACCGTCTAACGGCTCGGGGGGAGAACTCCAGCCTCCCTAGAGCTTCCAGCAAGGTTAGGATACAGATTATGTACAAGCTGGACAAAAATGCAAACAAAAACAAATAGCAAAAAGCAAGAAAGCAGACTTAGCTTAATTTAGCAGGAACCAGGATCAGTAGACAAGAGCACAACAGATTAGCTCTGATTACAACGTTGCCAGGCATTGAACTGAAGGTCCAGGGAGCTTATATAGCAACACCCCTGACCTAACGACCCAGGTGAGCATACAAGGGATGAATGACATACCCAGAGTCAAATCACTAGTAACCACTAGAGGGAGCCAAAAGGTAAATTCACAACAGTACCCCCCCCTTAGTGAGGGGTCACCGAACCCTCACCAAGACCACCAGGGCGATCAGGATGAGCGGCGTGAAAGGCACGAACTAAATCGGCCGCATGCACATCAGAGGCGACCACCCAGGAATTATCCTCCTGACCATAGCCCTTCCACTTGACCAGGTACTGAAGCCTCCGCCTGGAGAGACGAGAATCTAAGATCTTCTCCACCACGTACTCCAACTCGCCCTCAACCAACACCGGAGCAGGAGGCTCAGCAGAAGGAACCACAGGCACAACGTACCGCCGCAACAAGGACCTATGAAATACGTTGTGAATGGCAAACGACACCAGAAGATCCAGGCGAAAGGATACAGGATTAATGATTTCCAATATCTTGTAAGGACCAATGAAGCAAGGCTTAAATTTGGGAGAGGAGACCTTCATAGGAACAAATCGAGAAGACAGCCATACCAAATCCCCAAGGCGAAGTCGGGGACCCACACCGCGGCGGCGGTTGGCAAAACGCTGAGCCTTCTCCTGTGACAACTTCAAGTTGTCCACCACATGACTCCAGATCCGCTGCAACCTATCCACCACGGAATCCACCCCAGGACAGTCTGAAGGCTCCACATGTCCCGAGGAAAAACGAGGATGGAAACCAGAGTTGCAGAAAAATGGCGAAACCAAGGTGGCGGAACTAGCCCGATTATTAAGGGCAAATTCAGCCAACGGCAAGAAGGTCACCCAATCATCCTGATCAGAAGAGACAAAACACCTCAAATAAGCCTCCAGAGTCTGATTAGTTCGCTCCGTTTGTCCGTTAGTCTGGGGATGGAAAGCGGACGAAAACGACAAATCAATGCCCATCCTACCACAAAAGGATCGCCAGAACCTGGAAACAAACTGGGATCCTCTGTCCGACACAATATTCTCAGGAATGCCGTGCAAACGAACCACGTTCTGGAAGAACACAGGAACCAGATCAAAAGAGGAAGGCAGCTTAGGCAAAGGAACCAGATGGACCATGTTGGAGAAACGATCACATATCACCCAGATGACAGACATGCCCTGAGACACCGGAAGATCCGAAATGAAATCCATAGAGATGTGTGTCCAAGGTCTCTTCGGGACAGGCAAGGGCAAGAGCAACCCGCTGGCACGAGAGCAACAAGGCTTAGCTCGGGCACAAGTACCACAGGACTGCACAAATGACCGCACATCCCTTGACAAGGAAGGCCACCAAAAGGACCTGGCCACCAGATCTCTGGTGCCAAAAATTCCCGGGTGCCCTGCCAACACCGAGGAATGAACCTCGGAAATGACTCTGCTGGTCCATCTAGCAGGCACAAACAATCTGTCAGGTGGACAAGAGTCAGGCCTACCAGCCTGAAATCTCTGCAACACACGTCGCAGATCTGGAGAAATAGCAGACACGATAACTCCTTCCTTAAGAATACCCACAGGTTCAGCGACTCCAGGAGCATCAGGCACAAAGCTCCTAGACAGAGCATCGGCCTTCACATTCTTAGAACCTGGAAAATACGAGACCACAAAGTCAAAATGGGAGAAAAACAATGACCAGCGGGCCTGTCTAGGATTCAGGCGTTTAGCAGACTCGAGATACATCAGATTTTTGTGATCAGTCAAGACCACCACACGATGCTTAGCACCCTCGAGCCAATGACGCCACTCCTCAAATGCCCACTTCATGGCCAACAACTCCCGATTGCCCACATCATAATTTCGCTCTGCCGGCGAAAACTTCCTAGAGAAAAAGGCACAAGGCCTCATAGTAGAGCAACCAGGGCCTCTCTGCGACAAAACGGCCCCTGCCCCAATCTCCGAAGCATCCACCTCAACCTGAAAGGGAAGTGAGACGTCAGGCTGGCACAAAACAGGCGCCGAAGTAAATCGGCGTTTCAACTCCTGGAAAGCCTCCACGGCAGCAGGAGCCCAGTTAGCTACATCAGAGCCTTTCTTGGTCATATCCGTCAGCGGTTTAACAACGCTAGAGAAATTTGCGATAAAACGACGGTAAAAGTTAGCAAAACCCAAGAACTTCTGAAGACTCTTAACTGACGAGGGTTGAGTCCAATCATGAATAGCTCGGACCTTGACTGGATCCATCTCCACAGCAGAAGGGGAAAAAATGAACCCCAAAAAGGGAACCTTCTGTACACCAAAGAGACACTTTGAGCCTTTTACAAACAAAGAATTTTCACGCAGAATCTCAAAAACCATCCTGACCTGCTCCACATGCGAGTCCCAATCATCAGAAAAAAACAGAATATCATCCAGATAAACAATCAAAAATTTATCCAGATACTTCCGGAAAATGTCATGCATGAAGGACTGAAAAACTGAAGGGGCATTAGAGAGCCCAAATGGCATCACCAAGTACTCAAAATGACCTTCGGGCGTATTGAATGCGGTTTTCCATTCATCGCCCTGCCTAATGCGCACAAGGTTGTACGCACCACGAAGGTCTATCTTGGTGAACCACTTGGCACCTTTAATCCGGGCAAACAAATCTGACAACAGCGGCAAAGGATACTGAAATTTGACAGTGATCTTATTTAAAAGCCGATAGTCAATACAAGGCCTCAAAGATCCGTCCTTTTTGGCCACAAAAAAGAATCCCGCACCAAGAGGGGAAGAAGAAGGACGGATATGCCCCTTCTCAAGAGACTCCTTGATATATGAACGCATCGCGGTATGTTCAGGTACCGACAGATTAAACAGTCTCCCCTTAGGAAACTTACTGCCAGGAATCAAATCTATTGCACAGTCACATTCCCTATGAGGAGGCAGTGCACTGGACTTAGACTCGCTGAAGACATCCTGATAATCAGACAAATACGCCGGAACTTCCGAAGGCGTAGAAGAAGCAATAGACAAGGGCAGGGAATCTCCATGAATTCCATGGCAGCCCCAACTTGACACTGACATAGCCTTCCAGTCCAAGACTGGATTATGGGTCTGTAACCATGGCAAACCCAAAACAACCAAATCGTGCATTTTATGCAGAACAAGAAAACGTATTACCTCCCGATGTTCGGGAGTCATGCACATGGTAACCTGTGTCCAAAACTGCGGTTTATTTTTTGCCAATGGCGTAGAATCAATACCCCTAAGAGGGATAGGATTTTCCAATGGCTCAAGAACAAATCCGCAGTGCTTGGCAAATGACAGATCCATAAGGCTCAGGGCAGCACCTGAGTCCACAAGCGCCATGACAGGATACGATGACAGTGAGCAAATCAAAGTTACAGATAGAATAAACTTAGGTTGCAAATTACCAATGGCGACCGGACTAACAACCTTAGTAAGACGTTTAGAGCATGCTGAGATAACATGTGTAGAATCACCACAGTAGTAACACAAGCCATTCTGGCGTCTATGAATTTTCCGCTCATTTCTAGTCAGGATTCTATCACATTGCATTAAATCAGGTGCCTGTTCAGACAACACCATGAGGGAATTTGCGGTCTTGCGCTCCCGCAACCGCCGGTCGATTTGAATAGCCAGGGCCATAGAATCATTCAGACCTGTGGGAATGGGAAAACCCACCATCACATTCTTAATGGCTTCAGAAAGGCCATTTCTAAAATTTGCAGCCAATGCACACTCGTTCCACTGGGTCAGCACGGACCATTTCCGAAATTTTTGGCAATACACTTCAGCCTCGTCCTGGCCCTGAGACATCGCCAGCAAGGCTTTTTCTGCCTGAATCTCAAGATTGGGTTCCTCATAAAGCAAACCAAGCGCCAGAAAAAACGCATCAATGTCAGCCAATGCCGGATCTCCTGGCGCCAGCGAGAAAGCCCAATCCTGATGGTCGCCCCGTAAAAAAGAAATAACAATTTTTACTTGCTGAGCGGAGTCTCCAGATGAACAGGGTTTCAGGGACAAAAACAATTTACAATTATTCCTGAAATTTCTAAATTTAAATCGGTCTCCGGAAAACGGTTCAGGAATCGGTATCTTAGGTTCTGACACAGGATTTCTGATAACATACTCTTGTATGCCCTGCACACGAGCAGCAAGCTGATCCACACTTGTAATCAAGGTCTGGACATTCATGTCTGCAGCAAACACAAGCCACTCAGAGGTAAAGGGGAAAAGAAAAAAAAAATGAGAGAGAGAAAAAAAAACTCAGAACTTTCTTTCTTATAATCCCGCTTCTGCAATGCATTTAACATTTAATACTGGCCTGGCAAACTGTTATGACCCCAATGGCGAGGGTCTCAGAGGAACACGTAAGTCTGCGACGTACAAAAATCCAGCTCATAGGGCAGTGGTAACTGGGTTGACCATATAACTACTCCTAACGCCAACACTAGAAGTAGCCGGGGAACATGCCTACGTTGGTCGCTAGATGTCTCGCGCCAGCCGGAGGACTAACTACCCCTAGAAGAGGAAAACAAAGACCTCTCTTGCCTCCAGAGAATAGACCCCAAAAGTCGGATACAAGCCCCCCACAAATAATAACGGTGAGGTAAGAGGAAATGACAAACACAGAGATGAACTAGGTTTAGCAAAGAGAGGCCCACTTACTAATAGCAGAATGTAGTAAGATAACTTATATGGTCAACAAAAACCCTAACAAAATTCCACACTGGAGATACAAGAACCCCCGAACCGTCTAACGGCCCGGGGGGAGAACTCCAGCCTCCCTAGAGCTTCCAGCAAGGTTAGGATACAGATTATGTACAAGCTGGACAAAAATGCAAACAAAAACAAATAGCAAAAAGCAAGAAAGCAGACTTAGCTTAATTTAGCAGGAACCAGGATCAGTAGACAAGAGCACAACAGATTAGCTCTGATTACAACGTTGCCAGGCATTGAACTGAAGGTCCAGGGAGCTTATATAGCAACACCCCTGACCTAACGACCCAGGTGAGCATACAAGGGATGAATGACATACCCAGAGTCAAATCACTAGTAACCACTAGAGGGAGCCAAAAGGTAAATTCACAACAGCGCACGCTTGCCCTAAGGACATGGCTGGGATCCCGGCTGGAAGCTCTGCTGGACGCATGCAGAGCATGAGGAAGGAAGGAACCAACCACAGCACGGGTGAGTGAAATGACACGCCGGAGACCCTGCCTGTCAGAGCAGGGATCCAGCATTATGCTAACAGTCAGCCACCAATTGTGCAAGTTCTCCCACTTACAAATGGAGCGGCCCCCAAACGCAGGGCAGTGGGGTACTCAGTATCGGGTCCCTCAGTCTCGGTTCTAGGGGTGTCACGGTGGCCCGACCCGGTCTGTGGCCCTGCTAAGGGGCGCCCAAATAAAGGTGTAGGTGAGAGTTTGTCAAGTGTTCGTGATGCTACCTGTGGTATTCGGTCAGGGTGACCGACGCGGCTAGGGGTCTGCTGGGGTGATGGAATGGCAGCTAGATGTTGTAACTTCCCACAGATGAAGTATGTCCCCAGAGCTTCCCTTGATGAGTAGATGGTAATGGTGTAGGTCGCAGTAAATGACGAGGACACAGGGTTGCAGTCTCTTTACCTTTTTACTGAAGGCTTCAGCATCCACAATCCAGAGCACTGCTAACAGGGCTGGCTGAGACCGGCCGGTCCGAAGGCACATCCAGAGTTCCCTTTGCAGGTGGAAATCAGTAGCCTTCCTACTAGCGCCTGTGTTTTGTAGTACTTCCCTGCTGAGCACCACGGGATAGTCCTCACAACTGTCGTGTATGTTTCTGTTCTTTCTCTCCGTCCCCCAGATGGTTTGGATAGGACGCACCCATATGACGGGGTAGGCCTGGAGTTATTTTATAGGGACCCTAGAGACGCCCCTCTCCCACAATTGCCTCCGTTGTCTTCATTAGGTGTAAAGGTGAGACAGCCAACCTAGAGTTAACTGCCCTGCCGTAGTTCAATGTAATGCGTAGAGCCTATTACTTCCTCGGCGTTCCGGCCGCCGGCTACGCGCCTCAGAAGGATGTTGCCGATCTTGGGGCACGACGACTCCTGGTTCTATCTCCTTTGTGCTGTAATCTCGTTTCTCACTTCTCCACAATATACTTCGCTTCGTGTCCTTTCTTAGGATGCCGCTGCAATGAGGTGCAGGCACGGCTCCGTAACGATCTGTCTCGTGCTAGGCCACTGCCAGGATCCCACCCCTGACAGGGGCCTCCCTGAATCTTCCCAAGCAACTCTCTCTCACTAGATGTTACCTGGGCAAAACCCAGTCAGCTTCTCTCTAACTTCCTATCCGACTCCCAGTTTTACCAGAGTGTGAGGAGTGGCCTAATACATAGAATCTTTTGCTCCCCCTGGTGGCCGGAGTGTGAAGTGTAGTGTGTGACTGTGATACCTGGTCAGGTGAACTCCTTTAGTGCCATCAGACGTACCATCACTCCCCCTTGTGGCAGAGCAACAATACTGCAACGACCAGGACTCTGGGGCGCTGCACAAAGATGAGAGAAGCCTGTAATTGACATCATAGGTAGACCATAACTATGAGAGTCAAAATGATAAAACAAATCCAGAAAATCACCTTCTCTAAACTGGCAAGATTTATTTTGCAAATTATTGTGAAAAATAAGTATTTGGTCACATAAAAACATGCAATATTTCTGGCTCTTACAGACCTGTAACTTCTTCTTTAACCCCTTTACCCCCAAGGATGGTTTGCACGTTAATGACCAGGCCAATTTTTACAGTTTTGACCACTGTCCCTTTATGAGGTTATAACTCTGGAACACTTCAACGGATCCCGGTGATTCTGACACTGTTTTCTCGTGACATATTGTACTTCATGATAGTGGTAAAATTTATTTGATATTACCTGCGTTTATTTGTGAACAAAACGGAAATTTGGTGAAAATTTGAATTTTTATGCAATTAAATCACAGAGATATGTCACACAAAATACTTAATAAGTAAAATTTCCCACATGTCTACTTTACATCAGTACAATTTTGGAACCAAAATGTTTTTTGTTAGGGAGTTATAATGGTTAAAAGTTGACCAGCAATTTCTCACTTTTACAACACCATTTTTTTTTAGGGACTACATCATATTTGAAGTCATTTTGAGGGGTCTATATGATAGAAAATAGCCAAGTGTCACACCATTCTAAAAACTGCACCCCTCAAGGTGCTCAAAACCACATTCAAGAAGTTTATTAACCCTTCAGGTGTTTCACAAGAATTTTTGGAATGTTTAAATAAAAAAGAACATTTAACTTTTTTTCACAAAAAAATTACTTCAGCTCCAATTTGTTTTATTTTACCAAGGGTAACAGGAGAAAATGGACCCCAAAAGTTGTTGTACAATTTGTCCTGAGTATGCTGATACCCCATATGTGGGGGTAAACCACTGTTTGGGCGCATGGCAGAGCTCCGAAGCGAAGGAGCGCCATTTGACTTTTCAATGCAAAATTGACTGGAATTGAGATGGGACGCCATGTTGCGTTTGGAGAGCCCCTGATGTGCCTAAACATTGAAACCCCCCACAAGTGACACCATTTTGGAAAGTAGACCCCCTAAGGAACTTATCTAGATGTGTGTTGAGCACTTTGACCCATTAAGTGATTCACAGAAGTTTATAATGCAGAGCCGTAAAAATAAAAAATCACATTTTTTCACAAAAATGATTTTTTTGCCCCCAATTTTTTTTTTCCCAAGGGTAAGAGAAGAAATTGGACCCCAAAAGTTGTTGTTCAATTTGTCCTGAGTACGCTGATACCTCATATGTGGGGGTAAACCACTTTTTTGGCACATGGGAGAGATCAGAAGGGAAGGAGCACTGTTTTACTTTTTCAACGCAGAATTGGCTGGAATTGAGATCGGACGCCATGTCGCGTTTGGAGAGCCCCTGATGTGCCTAAACAGTGGAAACCCCCCAATTATAACTGAACCCCTAATCCAAACACATCCCTAACCCTAATCCCAACGGTAACCCTAACCACACCCCTAACCCTGACACACCCCTAACCCTAATCCCAATGCTATTCCCAACCGTAAATGTAATCCAAACCCTAACCCTAACTTTAGCCCCAACCCTAACTGTAGCCTTAACCCTAGCCCCAACCCTAGCCCTAACCATTACCCTAGCCCTAACTCTAGCCCTAACCCTAGCCCTAATGGGAAAATTGAAATAAATAAATTTTTTTAATTTTTTAATTTTTCCCTAACTAAGGGGGTGATGAAGGGGGTTTGATTTACTTTTATAGCAGGTTTTTTAGCGGATTTTTATGATTGGCAGCCGTCACACACTGAAAGACTCTTTCTATTGCAAAAAATGTTTTTTGCATTACCACATTTTGAGAGCTATAATTTTTCCATATTTTGGTCCACAGAGACATTTGAGGTCTTGTTTATTTGCAGGATGAGTTGACGTTTTTATTGGTAACATTTTCGGGCACGTGACATTTATTGATCGCTTTTTATTCCGATTTTTGTGAGGCAGAATGACCAAAAACCAGGTATTGATGAATTTCTTTTGGGGGAGGCGTTTATACCGTTCCGCGTTTGGTAAAATGAATAAAGCAATTTTATTCTTCGGGTCAGTATGATTACAGCGATACCTCATTTATATCATTTTTTTATGTTTTGGCGCTTTTGTACGATAAAAACTATTTTATAGAAAAAATAATTATTTTTGCATCGCTTTATTCTGAGGACTATAACTTTTTTCTTTTTTCTTTGATGATGCTGAAGGGCAGCTCGTTTTTTGCTGGACAAGATGAGGTTTTCAGCGGTACCATGGTTATTTATATCCGGCTTTTTGATCGCGTGTTATTCCACTTTTTGTTTGGCGGTATGATAATAAAGAGTTGTTTTTTGCCTCTTTTTTTTTTTTACGGTGTTCACTGAAGGGGTTAACTAGTGGGACAGTTTTATAGGTCGGGTCATTACGGACGCGGCGATACTAAATATGTGTACTTTTATTGTTTTGTTTTTTATTTAGACAAAGAAATGTATTTTCAGGATCAATATATACACTCACCGGCCACTTTATTAGGTACACCATGCTAGTAACGGGTTGGACCCCCTTTTGCCTTCAGAACTGCCTCAATTCTTCGTGGCATAGATTCAACAAGGTGCTGGAAGCATTCCTCAGAGATTTTGGTCCATATTGACATGATGGCATCACACAGTTGCCGCAGATTTGTCGGCTGCACATCCCAAAGATGCTCCATACAAGGCAGGATGGATCCATGCTTTCATGTTGTTTACGCCAAATTCTGACCCTACCATCCGAATGTCGCAGCAGAAATCGAGACTCATCAGACCAAGCAACGTTTTTCCAATCTTCTACTGTCCAATTTCGATGAGCTTGTACAAATTGTAGCCTCAGTTTCCTGTTCTTAGCTGAAAGGAGTGGTACCCGGTGTGGTCTTCTGCTGCTGTAGCCCATCTGTCTCAAAGTTCGACGCACTGTGCGTTCAGAGATGCTCTTAGGCCTACCTTGGTTGTAACGGGTGGCGATTTGAGTCACTGTTGCCTTTCTATCAGCTCGAACCAGTCTGCCCATTCTCCTCTGACCTCTGGCATCAACAAGGCATTTCCGCCCACAGAACTGCCGCTCACTGGATTTTTTTTCTTTTTCGGACCATTCTCTGTAAACCCTAGAGATGGTTGTGCGTGAAAATCCCAGTAGATCAGCAGTTTCTGAAATACTCAGACCAGCCCTTCTGGCACCAACAACCATGCCACGTTCAAAGGCACTCAAATCACCTTTCTTCCCCATACTAATGCTCGGTTTGAACTGCAGGAGATTGTCTTGACCATGTCTACATGCCTAAATGCACTGAGTTGCCGCCATGTGATTGGCTGATTAGAAATTAAGTGTTAACAAGAAGTTGGACAGGTGTACCTAATAAAGTGGCCGGTGAGTGTATATTTTTTTTTCTTTTGGAATTTTTTTTAATTTTTTTTACACATGTGAATATTTTTTTTTTTACACTATAACATTGCCCTGGGGGGGGGGGGGGGGGGCATCATGTTATAGTGTAAGATTGCTGATCTGACACTTTGCTGTGCAGTGTCAGATCAGCGATCTGACGTGCACTCCTGGAGGCTTCCTGGCGCCTGCTCTCAGCAGGTGCTGTGAAGCCACCTCCCTGCAGGACCCGGATGCAGCCCCACGGCCATTTTGGATCCGGGCCTGCTGCAGGGAGGAGGAGGTAAGAGTCCTCGGAGCCCCCTCCCTGTGCGATGCTTCCCTATACCGCCGGAACACTGCGATCATGTTGATCACAGTGTGCCAGCGGTTAATGTGCCGGGGGTGGTCCGTGACCACTCCTAGCACATAGTGCCGGATGTCAGCACCGGGAGTGCGGCCGATCGCATATGACGTACTATCCCGTCGGTGGTCATACGGGACCACCCCACCTTGACGGGATAGTACGTCTAATTTCAGAAAGGGGTTAAGGGTTCCTCTGTCCTCCATTCATTACCTGTAGTATGGGCACCTGTTTGAACTTGTTATCAATATAAAAGACACCTGTCCACAACCTCAAACAGTCACACTCCAAACTCTACTATGGTGAAGACCAAAGTGCTGTCAAAGGACACCAGAAACAAAATTGTAGCCCTGCACCAGGCTGGGAAGACTGAATCTGCAATAGGCAAGCAGCTTGGTGTGAATAAATCAACTGTGGGAGCAATAATAAGAAAATGGAAGACATACAAGACCACTGATAATCTCCCTCGATCTGGGGCTCTATGCAAGATATAACCCCGTGTGGTCAAAATGATCACAAGACTGGTGAGCAAAAATCCCAGAATCACATGGGGGGACCTAGTGAATGACCTGCATAGAGCTGGGACCACCATAACAATGGCTATCATCAGTAACACACTACGCTGTCAGGGATTCAGATCCTGCAGTGCCAGTCAGATCCTACAGTGCCAGACGTGTCCCCCTGCTTAAGCCAGTACATGTCCGGGCCTGTCTGAAGTTTGCTAGAGAGCATTTGGATTATCCAGAAGAGTATTGAGAGAATTTCATATGGTCTGATGAAACCAAAGTAGAATTGTTTGGTAAAAACAAAACTTGTCGTGTTTGGAGGAGACAGAATGCTGAGTTGCATCCAAATAAACACCATACCTACTGTGAAGCATGGGGGTGGCAACATCATGTTTTGGGGCTGTTTCTCTGCAAAGGGACCAGGATGACTGATCCGTGTACATGAAAGAACGAATGGGGCCATGTATCATGAGATTTTGAGTGCAAACCTCCTTCCATCAGCAAGGGCATTGAAGATGAAACATGGGTCTTTCAGCATGATGATCCCAAGCATGCCATCACAGCAACGAATGAGTGGCTTTGTAAGAAGCATATGAAGGTCATGAAATGGCCTAGCCAGTCTCCAGATCTTAACCCCATAGAAAACCTTTGGCCAGAGTTGAAAGTTCGTGTTGCCCAGCGACAGGCCCAAAACATCACTGCTTTAGAGGAGATCTGCATGGAGGAATGGGCCAACATACCACAAACCGTGTGTGCCAGCCTTGTGAAGACTTACAGAAAACGTTTGACCTCTGTCATTGCCAACAAAGGACATATAACAAAATATTGAGATGAACTTTTGGTAATGACCAAATACTTATTTTCCACCATAATTTGAAAAATAAATTCTGCCAAATCAGACAAGGTGATTTTCTGGATTTGTTTTCTCTTTTTGACTGTCATAGTTGTGGTCTACCTATGATGTCAATTACAGGGTTCTCTCATCTTTTTAAGTGGGAGAACTTGCACAATTGGTGGCTGACTAAATACTTTTTTCCCCACTGTATATCAGCATTCTTTTATTAATTAGTGAGGTAATGAGAGAGTTTTTGTTCTACCACCTATAGTAGAATAAAAGGACTGAATTTTAAATTTGCATATGCTAATACAATTATAATTCTAGAATTATTAAAGTCCAGTGTTTCTTTTAGTCCAGTCATTAATACATAATGCAACAACGAAACAACTGCATCATGTACAGTCATTCCTTTTATTTCTAACTCTCCTGATGTTTTCACTTAACTGTGATAACATTATACGATATATTCTATGCACGGACATTACTCCCCTTACAGTTACATTACTTGCTGTCAGGATGAGCTGTCAAGTTTAGAGTTAGACCCTCTGGCAAAATTAAATTGAGAGCGCATTTACTTAGAGAAATCACTGTAACAGCATGTGGATTCCTGATTGTTCTATTTTTGTTAGGAAACATGTTTGGTAAAAAACTGTTAGCAGGGCAGTACAGCAGCCTTGACCCATATCTAAATACCCGAACAATGGCAGAATAGCTTTTTTGCCACCCAATTAGGTCCTCGGTACCACCATTTATTTTTATCCTTTTCCATGTCATATATTGCAATCACTACTATTGCAAATAAGGCTGACTTATTATGTGACATGGTTTATCTTGATATTCCATCATGGCTGGATTATTGCATGGTAAAAAAGAGAAAAATGTACTAGGGGTCTTGACCTTTTATCGATCGATGGCATTGTATGTACTACACTAATTTTGACATTTGATTGAGGCATCCTTATTTGGGAGATATTGAAGGGCATCTGTCAGTAGGATTGCCCCTCCTAAGCCATCTACATGGGCATGCAGGTTATATAAAGTTGAATAAAATGATACCTTTTATATCAGCGATCTGATGTCTTATTCCAGAGAAATCCACATTTTTCTTAATTTATAAATGAGATGTTAACATCTCTGGGCTGGACATAGATCTTCCTGAGAATCTGCCTCTAGAAATTATTTTACATGAAAGGCGTTACCAGTGTGAGACATGTATCTCAGGAGAGCAGACTGTGAGTCATTGCATGTCTTACACTAGTAGCAACCCCACTGGTAATGTTGGCAGATTCTCCTGGGAGATCTATGTCCAGCCTATAGATTTTACCAGCTCATTTGCATATTAAGAAAATTGTAGATTTCTCTGTATTAACACATCGAATTGCAGAAATCAAGGTATAATTTTATTCAACTTTGCATGACCTGCATGCCCATATAGATGGCTTAGGAGGGTTCACCCTACTGACAGATGCCCTTTAAAGTTGCACTACTCATTATATTACCACTTATTAAAAATTAGCAAAATGTCCATTTGTCATGTTTTGCTCATGCTCATTGCTAGGGTATGCAGAGATTATGGTCACACCTGGCGCCTGAGAGAGCTAAAAAACTTGGTATGTATCATATAAAGAGACCAGTACTAATGGTGATAACTATTTAATATTCACCTCTGTATTATTGACAAGTGACACATTCATAGAGAGTCCATGAAATTAGGGAACTTTAGGTCAGTGGAAAAAAAATATATGTGTCACTATTGTTCAGTATCTCTATACAATCCTACTTGCTGCAATTTGTGAAATTGCCTCCTATTATTATTATTATTTATTTATATAGCACCATTAATTCCATGGTGCTCTATCATAAAGTATATCGTATTAAACTGTAGTACAGGGATCCCACTATATGGTAAAGGAATATTAGACAAATAAGTAATTATGGCAGTTCTATTGAAGAGCTGTCCTGCATCCCTTGGGAAGCTAGCTCTCTGTCTTCTTAGACTATATTTTTGCAAGTGAAATATTCCAAGAGATGAGTTTTCCCTTGTGCTTTTTGCATATATTAGATCATCACTTATGAGACTTGACAAGGTTACATGGTCTTATGACTTCACACTGTGCAATGATATTGAAATGCATGGCTTCCAAAGTGACATTCATTATTATGGTGCACTCATATCTATGCAAGCTAATAAGGATTGTGATTGCTAATGCCTCATTTTGCTGACCATTGTGAAGTCATCATTGGATAAAATCTTTTTCACTTGCAGTCGTTTCTCGGTCCTTTGTCTTTTTTTCTCCATAAACCTATTTTTTAAAGAGTTTGCTATTTAAAATAATTTTTACAACCAGATGTAAATTAATTTTGATAAGAAAATGATAGATGTAGATTTATATTTATTCTCCAATTTTCAATGTAAATTTTAGGGTATGTTCCCACAGTCAGTAAATGCTGTGGGTTGGACGCTGCGTACATCTGCAGTGTCCAACCCGCAGCGGCCAGATGTTACAGTATAGTGGATGGGATTTCAAGAAATCACATCACCACTATGCGTGCATGGACGCCTCTGGCTTCCCTGCAGAGACGGACATGAGGCGCATCTTTCCAGACCGCAGCATGTATATTTATTTTGCAGAAACCGTGAGTCTCCACAAGATAAATATCACCAGTGCAATGTATTGGGCGCAGTGATTCTGCACGGTTCAATGAACACATGCGGAATCAACTGTGTCCAAAATCCGGCAGCGCTTTGGACGGAGCGGACAAGTACTGCTTCCAAAGCGCTGTCTAATACTGACCGTGAGAACACACCCTTATAATTCATGCAGATTTCAAAGTCATTTTGCAATTCTGAGCCAAATCTCTTTTTAAATGTCCAACTGTAACAATCCTTTGCACATGACATGCTAGGGTATTGGACATCATAGAAGAGAATGTGTCATTTTGGACCCTCCTTTATTAGCCATTGCAAAAAGCTGCTTCTGCAGCGCCCCAGAGTCCTGGTCGTTGCAGTACTGTGGCTCCGCCACTATGGGGAGCCATGGTGCGTCCGATGGCACTGAAGGAGTTCATCTGATCAGGTATCACAGACACCAATACATTTCACAGCAGGGCCTCCGGGGGGAGCTAAGGGTGCTATTCATTAGGCCACTCCCCACCATAGTGGGTAAACTGGGGGTCAGGCAGGAAGTTAGATGAGAAAGCTGACTGGATTGGACGAAGCAACACCTTGTGGCAGAGGGTGTTGTGGAGGAAGAGACAGTAGGGTCTCTGTCAGGGGTGGGATCCTGACAGAGGCTTGGCATTGGAAAGAACGTAACGGGTCCGCGCCAGCTCCGGGAAGCGGCGGGGCCCAAGAAAGGACTAGAAGCGAGATAGATTGTGCTGAGTGAGAAACGAGATCAAGCAATAGGAGAATTCCAGTAGGGGTCGTGCTGTAAGACCAGAGCAACACCCTACTGAGGCGCACTACCGGTGGCCGGAACGCCGAGGGAGTATTATAACATTCAGCTTCAAGCAATACTCTAAACAGCGGCAGGACAGTCAGTTTAAGGCGGGCTGTCTAACACATATCACCTATGAAGTCTTGGGAGGCAATTGCGGGAGAGGGGCGTCTCTAGGGTCCCGGAAGAACTCCAGGCCTACCCGACAAACGGGTGCCGTTCTAACCGTAACATCAGGAAGGGACGGACGATTAGAAGAACATCATTTAATCGAGTTGTGAGGGAACTTAAGAAACAGACACAACAGTTGTGGGGTACTTTCCGTAAGCACAGCAGGGGAGGACTACAACACATAGCGCTAAGAAGGAAGGCACCGATTTCCACCTGTGAAGAGAACTCTGGAGGTGCCATTGGACCGGCCGGACTTGCGCAGCCTGGTGAACCGTATTCTGGACTGAGGACTCAGAGATCTCCAGTAAAGAGGTAAAGAGACTGCAACCTGGTGTCCTCGTTATTTACCGCGACCTGCACCCCACAACTATACAGTTATAACACGACTTATTGTACCGGACATCCCCCACTGACAGACAGGGCCACGGACCGGGTCTAGTCACCATGACAACCCCAGGACTGAGACCTAGAGGCCCGGCTCCGGGTACCCCTCGGCCCTGCGGCGGTGTGGGGGCGCTCCAAATTTGGCGTCACGAACAGGATCTACTTAAGCCTGAAGAATCAGGTCATGTGTGCCTTGGAACTGTGATTTGTTGTGCTTAGACTGTACTTTATTGCAAAGACTGTGCTGCGCCATTTACCGCCAAAAGTTCCCGCCAAAAACCGCCGCCATTGCTACGCTAGAGAGGCAGGAGGGCATGCCATGGGAGGAGACTACCAAAGTGGCGCCAGAAGCGGTGATCGCCCCCTGCGCCTCTTGTTGCAAAGCGATGACCTGCCTCAAAGCAGAGAACCGCCCCCTGACTTGCGATGGCGGGAACGAGGTGAAGGAGGACCTCGACCTTGGAGAAATGGCAGAGTCAGATGCATGCATTGCCGCCGAATGCCGGACAGCGACGATGAACAGCAGGTGCCCGAACAACGGCGAGGTGATCCCGGTTTGTCCTCACCCATCAGAAGAGGACTCGCGTCCACTGCCGGTGAGGGACCTGGACTCCTTGGAGAAACCAGCGGAGGAGCCGAGCCTGCCTATCCTAGTCACGGAATCATGGAGGGCGGAGTTATGTCAAGAGATGACTCCGGAGGAGCCGCGGTCCGGGCTGCAGCCGATTCTAGTGTCCTTGTCAATGGACCGGAGCGACATCGGTGGAATCACATCAGACGCAGGTATGGACGACATCCCTACTCCCCTGGCCGATTCTGCTCTCCCGACCGATCCGGCTCCCCTGATCGATCCCACTCCCGTGACCGCTCCCCACCCCGGCAATGATCGTTCCTTCTTGGTGGAGCGGGTTATCCTCACCTCCAACGCGATGGGGAAGCTAGTGCCGCCGCTACCAACCAAGGTGGGAGAACCCATAGGTGTGGGCCTAGACGGGGTGATCCTTCGGTGGGACACCCCCTGGACAGGGCCGGATGGGACCCGGGAGGATGGCCTCACCCTTGCGGTACTTACCTGGGAGCAGTATAAGCAATGTCTGATCCAACACTGGAAAGATCGGGACGAGACCGAACCACCTGACACGCAACGTAAGAAGTCTGTTCCCGGCAGGAAAGACGTGGTAAAGCGGGGAACTGTACTGGCCTACCACCCGAAGAGGGGATGGGGCTCCATACAGGAACCGGGGCTACCAACTGATGTCTTTGTCACTAGCTATAATGTGAAGACCCCCTGCTGCAGTCGAAATGGTGACCCGTTACAAAGAGGGGATCAGGTGACTTACACCCGCCATCGGAGTGCACAAGGATGGTGTGCCTGGAACGTTCGACGGTGTGAGCCTGAGAGAGCGCCCCCTGTTGTCCCGATCATGACTGATCCCGATTTGCCGGACCTCGTCCCCATCACCACGGTACGTCTTGTAGCGGCTACCGAACTCGCAAGCAGGATTAGCCTTCAAATCCAGGCACCGGCTGATCTGATGGCATCTGAGAGACCAACTACCAGTACGGGTGCCACGTTGGCTGGGGGACAAGGACCGTCCCCAGACTTAGAAGAATAAACCTCGATACCATGAATCTGTAAATAGTTACTGTCTTCCTGTTGTTCTGCTAAACCCGTTTAGGGTAAACTCTAAAAGGGATCCCTTTGTTGACCCGGGATCCCTATTGTTTTTGGTTATTTTTTCTATTTTTTCTATGTTATTCAAAAAAAAACCAAAAACTGAGAAATCATGAACAGTGCATGATCAGAACTTCTTTGTACATAGTTTGCACCTTATTAAAGGCGCTCCCTACTGGTTTTACTTAAACAAGGACTCTTTGCGAAGATACCGCACTGGAACTTTTGCTGAGTATGGACTGGTAGCCTGAGAAGATACGCTGCCTCACAGAGACTTGGTCCCCTCTTAAAGGGGATGTTCATTTGTTGCACGTAAATGGTGATATTGCTTTAAGACCGGTAGCAATAATGTCAATGGGAGAAAATGATGATAATATTTACATGTAAAAGTTATATGTATGCCATTAGTTAATTGTAAAAGAATGCTGATAATGTTCTCTGAAAGAAAAAGTAAAAGGAAGTAATGAGAAAGTTTAATGTTGTGAAAAGAAGATAGTTGATAATGGTGATTAGAAAAGGGGGGGGGGATAGAAGGTAAACCCTGCGTTCCCCATCGAAAGTTAGTAATGTGTTACTAAGGACAGAAAGTGAACCCGTAGGGGTTAGTGGGTGAGTCCTTATAGGAGCCAAGTAGAGCCGGCTCGGTGTTCTCGAACTGAAAGAAAAGTTATGTTCTATACTGTGTATAGTAGTTGGAAAGGCAGTAGGCCCCGGCTGAACGGGGCGGTCCTGTAACTGAAAGGAGAGGCAGTAGGTCTGGTGCCGATAGGACAGGCGGTACTGCAGATTTAAAGAAGGAGAATGAAAAAGTTGAAATACCTTATAATGTGATTATAGGAAGGTCTTTAATGGACTAAGAGTGTATATCCTTAAAGGCAAAGTTAAATTATTGTTCAATAATGTTTGCACTTAGTAGAATACCCGGTTGGGTAAGAAAAGTTAATTATAGCATGTTGCTATGATATTTTTGCCATGTTTGTAACGTTCAAGTGTCCTTACCTCCCATAAAGGGAAGCTTGTTCAAGTATACTTATTGTCATTACACTCAACAAAAATTGTATGTCTTTTTGCTAACTTGTATTGTTGTTTTCTTCCCAGTCCCGGAGTACTGTGTTTAACCAGGGGGGAGTGCAGCGCCCCAGAGTCCTGGTCGTTGCAGTACTGTGGCTCCGCCACTATGGGGAGCCATGGTGCGTCCGATGGCACTGAAGGAGTTCATCTGATCAGGTATCACAGACACCAATACATTTCACAGCAGGGCCTCCGGGGGGAGCTAAGGGTGCTATTCATTAGGCCACTCCCCACCATAGTGGGTAAACTGGGGGTCAGGCAGGAAGTTAGATGAGAAAGCTGACTGGATTGGACGAAGCAACACCTTGTGGCAGAGGGTGTTGTGGAGGAAGAGACAGTAGGGTCTCTGTCAGGGGTGGGATCCTGACAGAGGCTTGGCATTGGAAAGAACGTAACGGGTCCGCGCCAGCTCCGGGAAGCGGCGGGGCCCAAGAAAGGACTAGAAGCGAGATAGATTGTGCTGAGTGAGAAACGAGATCAAGCAATAGGAGAATTCCAGTAGGGGTCGTGCTGTAAGACCGGAGCAACACCCTACTGAGGCGCACTACCGGTGGCCGGAACGCCGAGGGAGTATTATAACATTCAGCTTCAAGCAATACTCTAAACAGCGGCAGGACAGTCAGTTTAAGGCGGGCTGTCTAACACATATCACCTATGAAGTCTTGGGAGGCAATTGCGGGAGAGGGGCGTCTCTAGGGTCCCGGAAGAACTCCAGGCCTACCCGACAAACGGGTGCCGTTCTAACCGTAACATCAGGAAGGGACGGACGATTAGAAGAACATCATTTAATCGAGTTGTGAGGGAACTTAAGAAACAGACACAACAGTTGTGGGGTACTTTCCGTAAGCACAGCAGGGGAGGACTACAACACATAGCGCTAAGAAGGAAGGCACCGATTTCCACCTGTGAAGAGAACTCTGGAGGTGCCATTGGACCGGCCGGACTTGCACAGCCTGGTGAACCGTATTCTGGACTGAGGACTCAGAGATCTCCAGTAAAGAGGTAAAGAGACTGCAACCTGGTGTCCTCGTTATTTACCGCGACCTGCACCCCACAACTATACAGTTATAACACGACTTATTGTACCGGACGTCCCCCACTGACAGACAGGGCCACGGACTGTGTCTAGCCACCGTGACAACCCCAGGACTGAGACCTAGAGGCCCGGCTCCGGGTACCCCTCGGCCCTGCGGCGGTGTGGGGGCGCTCCACTTCAAGCAGTGTCTTCTTTTATGGCAGGCACAGTGCCTGGATTCAATTCACAGAGAAGCAACCTCAAAATGATATATGGTGGGGTTCTGGCAAATTAAATTTAAAATATTCTATCTAAAGGGAATCTGTCATCAAGATTTCACTCCCCCCACCAAACAGAATTATATATGCATGTAGCTCTTTCAAAGACAAGTCTAGTGATACCTTTACATGGCTAGTCCATTCCTCCATTAGTGAGAAATCAGCATTTGAATTGTTATGAAAACGAGGTTGAAGAGCTATAGTAGATCTGAAGCCTCTGTCACTCCAGCTCTACTCCCCATCCCCACGGTGCCTTCTCAAGCTTGATTGACTGCCTCTTTGCTGTGTGACTTTAGCAGGAAGGAGGTGGTGCTGGATGGCAACAAATAATGAAAACATGGCATCAAAGATCCCTCAACAGTTTTTTTTCCCATAATTTTGTGATTTGCCCTTTAACTATATGGATGAATAAAGACATCTGTTCTGTTCACACTTATTCAATAAATATTTAACATACACATTTATAACCACGTACACTTGCTCTTGCATGTTTGCACATGTTCATGTTATGCTCCTATACAGCTTTCATACAAGCCTTTTGAGAAGGCTGCATTACATTATCCAGCTGTTTATATTATGAGATATATTGTATCCCTTCCTTGGCCTGTATCATATAATCTGCCTCTGTATAAGGTGGAATGACGTTGGCTGAACACACATCTTCTTTCTTTGACCTTTTTATCCTTGTCATTAAGTACTTAGAGATGGTTGAGTTTTGGGCTCTCTTCCCAGTTTCTCCAGCGCTGTCTAGATGGGTCTCGTTAGCCATAAGCTTGATAATTGTCCCAGTCTAATACAAATAACTATTGATTCTTTGTGAGATGCATTTGCTTTCATCAACATTACTGTAATGGATGTTCTGGCCTCAGACGGATCTGCATTAAACTAATTCAGCTTCTTCTCCATAGTGTAATGTGCTGATCTATAAATATTATGCTCCAGTTGTACAATTTAATAGCCTGTATGACATGTAAAAAATTTTTTTAAAAAAATCGTCGCTCAACATTATGCCTTTTTAACCACTTGTTTATCCACAATTCGGGCCAGCCTTATGTTGGATGACACCCAAACAGTATCTTCCCTTGGTTCTACTTTACTTGCATTCAGTGCTTTCCACACTGGTGTGCAATTCTCGATTAATAGTGCGTAAAAATAACATATTATGTTGTAATAACAGTGCCATACATTAGTCAAATTACAAATCCATAGAGTTGCTTAAATAAGAATGCTAACAAAATTAAGATAAAAACATAATATACAAATATCCTGTAGAAAGAAAATAAGTGAAGAGTAATAGTACAAGTAAATACCATAGGGTACTTGGTTAACACTCTTTTCTTATCAAGAAGTGTTAAATCCATCCCACTGCAACAAGGTTCACCTAATTGGGATGGTCTTATACTGTAGGATGAAAGCCTCACCTTGTGTCAGCCGACTTCAATGTAGATGGGGCAGAGAAGGACCTAAGCCCAACTGTTCAGAAACTTGTCCAGGGAAGCTATAGAACTAAAAGGGGGAACCACCGCTCTGTTTGTACAAACTACAAGAAACTACAGAAAAACAAAAACACTGTGATATGAATATAGCCTTACCTTGCTTGTTGTTTTAGAGACATCCATCCACATCCGGCCCTCTGGCTGTCTCAGTCTGACCCGAGACAGCCTTGGGACTGGAAACCAGAGGTCCACAGGCCGCACCGTGCCCGCCCGCTCACTGTCTCCATCTACGCTGACTTCTTTGGTGGAGGAGGGGCCTCCGGCCACTTCCTCCACCAATCAGCGTGTGAAACAGCTGACGCGGTAAAATGACATAATCGCGTCAGCTATTTCACACGTATACTGCGGAGAGTCAGTGCACCGGAGGCAGGGAGAGAAGCAGAGCGACGGGGAACAGGACCGAGGTGAATATGTGGTGGTCTTTTTTTTGTGTGTGTATGGGATGTTTGGGTGGGCATGGGGAGGCTATGGGGGTGACATGCTACACATGGCACTGCATATGGGGGTGACATGGTGCTGCATATGGGAGTGACATGGTGCTGCATATGGGGGGTAACATGGTGCTGCATATGGGGGTGATATGGTGCTGCATATAGGGGTGACATGGTGCTGCATATTGTGGTGACATGCTGCACATGGTGCTGCATATGGGGGTGACATGCTGCACATGGTGCTGCATATGGGGGGTAACATGCTGCACATGGTGCTACATAGGAGGGTGACATGCTGCATATGGTGCTGGCTATGGAGGTGACATGCTACACATGGTGCTAGCTAAGGGGGTGGCATGCCCATGGTGCTGCATATGTGGGTGACATGCTGCACATGGGGAGGCTATGGGGACCACAAGCTGCACATGGGGAGGCTATGAGGGTGACATGCTGCAGATGGTGCTGCATATGGGGGTGACATGCTGCACATGGTGCTGCATATGGGGGTGACATGCTGCACATGGTACTGGCTATGAGGGTGACATGCTGCACATGGTGCTGCATATGGGGGTGACATGCAGCACATGGTGCTGCATATGGGGGGGTAACATGCTGCACATGGTGCTGCATAGGAGGGTGACATGCTGCATATGGTGCTGGCTATGGAGGTGACATGCTACACATGGTGCTGGCAATGGGGGTGGCATGCCCATGGTGCTGCATATGTGGGTGACATGCTGCACATGGGGAGGCTATGGGGACCACAAGCTGCACATGGGGAGGCTATGTGGGTGACATGCTGCACATGGTGCTGCATATGGGGGTGACATGCTGCACATGGTGCTGCATATGGGGGTGACATGCTGCACGTGGTACTGGCTATGAGGGTGACATGCTGCACATTGCACTGGCTATTGGGGTGACATGCTGCACATGGTGCTGGCTATGGAGAGTGTCATGATGCACATTGGGAGGCTATGAGGGAGTCATACTGTACATGGGGAGTCTATGGGGTGTCATGCTGCACTAGGGGAGGCTGTGGGGCTCATGCAGTGCATGTGTATATAGGGAGGGTATATGGGGCTCATGATGTATATAGGGAGGCGGTGTGGGGCTCATGCTGTATATAGAGAGGCTGTGTGGGGTTTATGCTGTATATAGGGAGGCTGTGTTGGACTCATGCTCTATATAGGGAGGCTGTGTTTGGGGTTCATGCAGTGCATATAGGGAAGCTGTGTGGGGAGCTCATGCAGTGTATATAGGGAGGCTGTGTGGGGCTCATGCAGTGTATATTAAAAGGGGGAAATAAGTATTTGATCCCTTGCTGATTTTGTAAGTTTGCCAACTGACAAATACATGAACAGTCTATAATTTGAAGGGTAGGTTAATTTTAACATTGAGAGATAGAATATCAAAAATAAAATCCAGAAAATCACATTGTATAAATTATATAAATGTATTTGCATTTTGCAGTGAGAAATAAGTATTTGATCCCTCTGGCAAACAAGACTTAATACTTGGTGGCAAAACCCTTGTTGGCAAGCACAGCAGTCAGACTTTTTATATAGTTGATGGTGAGGTTTGGGCACATGTCAGAAGGAAGTTTGGTCCACCCCTCTTTGCAGCTCATCTTTAAATCATTAAGATTTTGAGGCTGTAGCTTGGCAACTCGGAGCATCAACTCCCTCTATAAGTTTTCTATGGGATTAAGGTCTGGAGACTGGCTAGGCAACTCCATGACCTTAATGTACTTCTTTTTGAGACACTCCTTTGCTGTATGTTTTGGGTCATTGTCTTGCTGGAGACCCAGCCATGACCCATTTTTAATGTCCTGGAGGAAGGAATTGGGTTGTCACTCAGTATTTTATGGTACATGGCTCCATCCATTCTCCCATTGATGCAGTGAAGTAGTCATGTGCCCTTAGCAGAGAAACACCCCCAATACATAATGTTTCCACCTCCCATGCTTGACAGTGGGGATGGTGTTCTTCGGCTCATAGGCAGCATTTCTCTTCCTCCAAACACAGCGAGTTCAGTTAATGGCAAAGACTTCAATTTTTGTCTCATTTGACCACAGCACCTTCTCCCACTCACTCACAGAATCATCCAGATGTTTATTGGCAAGCTTCAGAAGGGTCTGTACATGTGCCTTCTTGAGCAGGGGGACCTTGCGGGCACTGCAGGATTTTAAACTTTCACGGCGTAATGTGTTACCAATGGTTTTCTTGGTGACTGTGGTCCCACCTGCCTTTAGTTCATTAACTGTCGTTTGACAGTCATTTTGTATTTCTTTCATTTTCTTACTATTTTACCAACAGTTGCCTCCTTCTCACCCAGCGTCTTACTTATGGTTTTGTAGCACATTCCAGCTTTGTGCAGGTCTATGATCTTGTCTCTGACATCCGTATAAAGCTATTTGGTCTTACCCATGTTGTAGAGGTTAGAGTCTGACTGATTAATTGAGTCTGTGGACAGGAGTCTTTTATAAAGGTGACTATGTAAGACAGCTGTCTTCAATGCAGGTAAAGAGTTGATTAGGAGCGTCTAACTAGTCTGTAGGAGTCAGTACTCTTAATGGTTGGTAGGGGATCAAATACTTATTTCTCATTTTGCAAAATAAATTTATACAATTTATGCAATGTGATTTTGTGGATATTACTTTTGATATTCTATCTCTCAATGTTAAAATTAACCTACCCATAAAATTATAGACTGTTCATGTCTTTGTCAGTCAGCAAACTTACAAAATCAGCAAGGGATCAAATACTAATTCCCCTTTGTGTATACACTGCATGAGCAGTGTATGGGGCTCATGCAGTGGGGGTGGTGCACTGTGTGGGGCTCATGCCGCATATGGGGGAGGCTGTGTGGGGCTCATGCCGCATGTGGGGGAGGCTGTGTGGGGCTTATGCTGCATGTGGGGGAGGCTGTGTGAGGCTCATGTCGCATATAGGGGAGATTGTGTGGGGCTCATGCCACATATGGGGGAGGCTGTGTGGGGCTCATTCTGCATATGGGGGAGACTGTGTGGGGCATATGGCGGAGGCTGTGTTGGGCTTATGCTACATATGGGAGAGGAAGGTGTGGGGCTCATGCCACATGTGGGAGAGGCTGTGTTGGGCTTATGCCGCATATAGGGGAGGCTGTGTGGGGCTCTTACAGTATTTATGGGGCTGTGTGGGGCTCATATGATATGCAGATGTGGCTCAAACTATATATAGCGGGATTTTAGCATACTTAATTCTGCTTAATATTAAGTGATGCAATTAATATTAATATAATTATCAAAAATATAATAATTATAATATATTGATATTAATATTGAGAAGAATTAATTTCAGCCTACTGGTTCGGCCCTCCACAACAGTCATGGTCTCTCATGTGTCCCCAATTATTTGCCCACCCCTGAGTCAGGGTCAAGAGGCAGACAGCGGGTGGGAAATAGGGAGAGAGAGAAATGTATTGTCCTACCCTGCTGCTTTTGCTATTCATTTGTGTAAGGTTTTAACAATGGAATTCTCTAAAACAACAAAAATTATTTCTACAGGCAAGTTAAGGATTTATTCAACATTGCAGAGCTTTTACATGCTTGATATTAGTTTGAGGTATAAAATCTAGGGATGAGCGAATAACTTCGGATAAGTCCTTATATGGGCAGCACGGTGGCGCAGTGGTTAGCACTGCAGCCTTGCAGTGCTGGAGTCCTGGGTTCAAACCCCACCAAGGACATCATCTGCAAAGAGTTTGTATGTTCTCTCTGTGTTTGCGTGGGTTTCCTCCGGGTACTCCGGTTTCCTCCCACATTCCAAAGACATCCTGATAGGGAATTTAGATTATGAGTCCCATCGGGGATAGTAATGATAATGTGTGCACACTGTAAAGCGCTGTGGAATATGTTAGCGCTATATATAAAAAAATAAAGAAAAATAAAAGATTATCCGAATAGCTATAGCTATTCGGATAATCTTTTATTTTTCTTTATTTTTTTATATATAGCGCTAACATATTCCACAGCGCTTTACAGTGTGCACACATTATCATTACTATAGCTATAGCTATTCGGATAAGGACTAGCAGTGGGTGAGCACTAAAATGCTCGGGTGCTCATTGCTCGGGTCGAGCAAATTGGAATACTCGGGTGCTTGACCTGAGCAACAAGCCCAATGTAAGTCTATGGGAAACTCGAGCATTTTTCCGGCGGCTTCCCCGGTCTATAGAGGGACTAGAAATTGCAGAAATCGATGGGAACAGTGCTCAAATGACATGGGAACAGCATGGGGAAAACCCCTGGAAGCATTTCTGACTCCCAAGAGTCTTACACCACTTTTAGGCTATGTGCACATGTAGCGGTTTTTACCGCGGAAACGCAGCGTTTCTGCAGCTGCGGGTCCGCAGCAGTTTCCATTGCGTTTACAGTTACATGTAAACCCTATGGAAACCGCAATCCACTGTGCACATGCTGCGGGAAAAACCGCGCAGAAACGCATTCCGCAGCATGTCACTTCTTCACACATAGGAAAGCATTGTGCCCACGATGCGGGAAGTAAGGGGATCATGTACGGATGGTACCCGGGGTGGAGGAGAGGAGACTCTCCTCCAGGCCCTGGGAACCATATTTGTGTAAAAAAAAAAAAGAATTAAAATAAAAAATAATGATATACTCACCTCTCAGCGCTGCACGCGGCCGTCCGGTCGCAGGGTTGCTGTGCGAGCAGGACCTGCGATGACGTCGCGGTCACATGACCGTGACGTCGCGGTCACATGACCTTTTTCCCACGCTCGACGTCATATGAGGACATCCAGCAGAGGGCGCATCACCGCGACTGAAGGTAACTATAGGTCATTGACCTACATTACCTTCATTCCCTGGGGTTTACAGGCAGGAGCACAGCTGTATTATAGCAGAGCTCCTGCCTGTAAAATATTTTAACCCCTTCAGATGGATTTACATCGTGGGACGTTACAGATCTACGGAAGGTATGTATATTGTTGGTTTATTATTTTTAATTTGTTACAGAACGAGGGTCTTCAGGTGGATTGAGAGAGCAATAAAATATTACAACAACCTGTGTGTTTATTTCATTAAAATACTTTGCAATATTGTGTGTGTGTTTTTTTTAACAATTTCATACAATTGGATTAATAATGGATAGGTGTCATAATTGACGCCTCTCCATTATTAATCTGGCTTAATGTCACCTTACAATAGCAAGGTGACATTAACCCTTCATTACCCCATATCCCACCGCTACACGGGAGTGGGAAGAGAGTGGTCAAGTGCCAGAATAGGCGCATCTTACAGATATGCCTTTTCTGGGGTGGCTGGGGGCAGATGTTTTTAGCCAGGGGGGGCCAATAACCGTGGACCCTCTCCAGGCTATTAATATCTGCCCTCAGTCACTGGCTTTACCACTCTGGCGGAGAAAATTGCGCGGGAGCCCACGCCAATTTTTTCCGCGATTTAACCCTTAAATTTAACCCCTTCAAGTCGCGGCCCTTTTTCGTTTTTGTGTTTTCATTTTTCGCTCCCCTCCTTCCTAGAGCCATAACTTTTTTATTTTTCCGTCAATATGGCCATGTGAGGGCTTATTTTTTGCGGGACGAGTTGTACTTTTGAACGACATCATTGGTTTTACCATGTCGTGTACTAGAAAACGGGAAAAAAATTCCAAGTGCGGTGAAATTGCAAAAAAAGTGCAATCCCACACTTGTTTTTTGTTTGGCTTTTTTGCTAGGTTCACTAAATGCTAAAACTAACCTGCCATTATGATTCTCTAGGTCATTACGAGTTCATAGACACTTAACATGTGTAGGTTATTTTTTATCCAAGTGGTGAAAAAAAATTCCAAACTTTGCTTAAAAAAAAAAATAAAAAATAAAAAAATAAAAGTGCCATTTTCCGATACCTGTAGCGTCTCCAATTTTCGTGATCTGGGGTCGGGTGAGGGCTTATTTTTTGCATGCCGAGCTGGCGTTTTTAATAATACCATTTCAGCGCAGATAAGTTCTTTTGATCGCCCGTTATTGCATTTTAACGCAATGTCGCGGCGACCAAAAAAACGTAATTCTGGCGGTTCGGATTTTTTTCTCGCTACGCTGTTTAGCGATCAGGTTAATGCTTTTTTTTAATTGATAGATCGGGCGATTCTGAACGCGGCGATACCAAATATGTTTAGGTTTGTTTTTTTTTTTATTGTTTTATTTAGGATGGGGCGAAAGGGGGGTGATTTAAACTTTTATATTTTTAATATTTTTTTCACATTTTTAAAAACTTTTTTTTTTCACTTTTGCCATGCTTCAATAGCCTCCAAGGGAGGCTAGAAGCAGGCACAGCCCGATCGGCTCTGCTACATAACAGCGATCATCAGATCGCTGTTATGTAGCTGAAATGCAGGTGTGCTGTGAGCGCCGACCACAGGGGGGCGCTCACAGCAGGCCGGCATCAGTAACCATAGAGGTCTCAAGGACCTCTATGGTTACCTTCCTGATGCATCGCCAACCCCCGATCATGTGACGGGGGTCGGCGATGACGTCATTTCCGGCCGCCCGGCCGGATGCGGTAGTTAAATGCCGCTGTCTGCATTTGACAGCGGCATTTAACAGGTTAATAGCGGCGGGAGAATAGCGATTTCACCCGCCGCTATTGCGCGCACATGTCAGCTGTACAAAACAGCTGACATGTCGCGACTTTGATGTGCGCTCACCGCCGGAGCGCACATCAAAGCAGGGGACCCGACATGCGCAGTACATGTACGGCGCATGTCGCGAAAGGGTTAACAGCTACAGCGCCGAAATTTTGCACATACACACTACTAACATTATTAGTGTGGAATATGCAAAAAAAGGGGGATATGACATGGTTTACTGTATGTAAACCATGTCTCTTATCATGTCGGGTTTAGGCAGGAGAAATGAAAAGCCGGCAATCGGCTTTTCTGCTATATCGCGCTGAAGTAAATACAAATAAATATATATATATATATATATATATATATATACAGGGCAGTATTTGGAGTTTCTGCTGCCCTAGGCACTTTTAGTGCTGCCTCCCCCATTGGTGAGTATGACACTATCGCCAGTGACTTTGGCAAGAATCGCTGTTGTGAAAATAGCCTTTTGCAGCAGATCGGGCAGTTTTTTCGCATCTGCCGCGTAACAGATCACCTACGGCAACACTGTGTTTGGCTTCATTCATTCCCTATGGGATTTGCGGCACTTGCTGTGATCTGGCAAATGCAGTGCCATACCTCCGAACTCTTGAAGGGAAAGAGGTATAAAGGCAAATTTTAGGCCACGCCTCTGACCACACCCATTTCACAACTAGTCACACCCATATCCAAGTCCCAACCACACCCATTTAGCACTGCTGATCACAGTGTTTCATATACAATAATTATAACCAAAAAAATATGGCCACACAATGCTCCATACTGTATAATGGCCACACATGATGCTCAATACTGTATAATTGCCACACATGAAGCTCAATACTGTATAATGGCCACATAAGATGCTCCATACTTTATAATGGCCACACATGATGCTCCATACTGTATAATGGCCACACAGTGCTCCATATTGTATAATGGCCACACATGATGCTCCATACTGTATAATGACCCCACATGATGTTCAATACTGTATAATGGCCCCACATGATGCTCAATACTGTATAATGACCGCACATGATGCTCCATACTGTATAATGACCACACAGTGCTCCATACTGTATAATGGCCACACATGATGCTCCATACTGTATAATGGCCACACATGATGCTCAATACTGTATAATGACCGCACATGATGCTCCATACTGTATAATGACCACACAGTGCTCCATACTGTATAATGGCCACACATGATGCTCCATACTGTATAATGGCCACACATGATGCTCCATACTGTATAATGACCCCACATGATGTTCAATACTGTATAATGACCCCATATGATGCTCAATAGTGTATAATGCCCCCCTCCCATCTTGTATGCATGGCTCATCTTCCTCCCATCCCATATGCATGGCTCATATCCCCCCGCGTATGCATGGCTCATAATTCCCCCCCCTGTATGCATGGCTCATATCCCCCTATGCATGGCTCATAATTCCCCCCTGTATGCATGGCTCATATCCACCCCCCCCGCCCCCCTGTATGCATGGCTCATATCCCCCTATGCATGGCTCATAATTCCCCCCACCTCCTGTATGCATGGCTCATAATTCCCCCCCTGTATGCATGGCTCATATCCCCCTATGCCTGGCTCATAATTCCCCCCCACCTCCTGTATGCATGGCTCATAATTCCCCCCTGTATGCATGGCTCATATCCACCCCCCCTGCCCCACCCCACTGTATGCATGGCTCATATCCCCCTATGCATGGCTCATATCCCCCTATGCATGGCTCATCTCTCCACCCCCCCATGCATGCCTGATCACTCCACCACCCCCCTCCGCTATGCGCTCCTTCTCCCATGGCGCGGGCGGCTTACCGCCCTCCTTCATTCCCCCCTGTCCCTCATACTCACCTGTCAGCTGTCTCACACCGAGCGGGCGCGCCGACATCCCTCCGGCTCTGTCCCGACTCCCGGCGCACAGGCGCAGGCTCGCAGCACCTTCTTCCTGCGTGAGCGGTCACGTGATACCGCTCATTAAGGCTCATGAATATGAGCATATTCATGAGCCTTAATGAGCGGTACCACGTGACCGCTCACTCAGGACGCGCTACAGATGCTGAGACCAGGCATCGCTGGAGCAGGGTGAGTATCGTCTTCAAGGAGGGCGGGGGGAGGCGGCGGTCGGAGGGTGGGTGGGAGGCTGGGCCCGGGGGGGGGGGGGGGGGCAGGGGTTGGGGCGGTCAGGAGGTGAAAAAAACAAAAGAAAACCTTGCTCAGGTGCCGCCCCCCGCATCGTCCCCGCCCTAGGCACGTGCCCTCGAGTGCCTAGTGGCAAATACGGCCCTGTATATATATATGTATCTAAAAAAGTAGAAAAAGTCGGACCGCACCAACAGTCTATATGAAGTGTGGTGGGAACCGCTCACCTGCACACTGATGGCCAAAGCTTCAAGTCCTGGGTGCTGTATTCCACAGAAGAAATCCAATTGTAGATATCGATGAGAAGAAAGCAGAGAGCACTCACTGGACGTCCAATGCAGGTGACTTTATTGATATAAGAAAAACATCTTCACGGCCGGGGGTGCTGTACAAGGAGTGCGGCGGAGCTGGAGCAGCTCCGCCGCACTCCTTAGTCTGTCCCACCTTAGTCTGTCCCTGCACTGTCCTAATGCCCTAAGGGGATCCTTCACCCCACTGCCATCAGGAACCTCGTTCCTTTCTATTACCTATTACTGTCCTGACTAGCGCACTGGTCGGCAAGGGCGCTAGCCTCACCACTACAGATAATACCACACAGGGGACAGTGACAAACACAAAAAGAACAAGGAGAAAACACAGTACATGGATCGTGACATCTGAGCTGTCCGTTAGATGGGCAATATTGAGCTTTTACCCACCTTGATGGAATCTTTATACATGTGGAAGTCAATGTATTTATCCCTAACTAATAAATCAAATTGGTCTTTAGGGGTTTTATAGTAGAATCATGGCCATCACCATCCTCTTGGAAAGCCAGGGTAGGGGTCAGGCCGTCCATGCTCTTAGTGACCATCCGTTTAATACAAGGAAGTACACAACAAAGGACTACAGCTACAAAAATAACGATTACCATAATAATTGTACCAATCTGTGCCAACCATTTCTGTCATCCCGTCATCCATCCAAACCAGGTATCCCAAGGATCACTAATTCCTGAGTTTCTCTTGAGTTCCTCAGATATCCAAAGACATACTGATAGGGAATTTAGATTGTGAGCCCCATCGGGACAGTGATGATAATGTGTGCAAACTGTAAAGCGCTGCGGAATATGTTAGCGCCATATAAAAATAAAGATTATTATTATTATAAGGACTAGAGCTTTTTTATGGCTAGGGTGACCTTTCCGTTCGGGCCTGTGTTATCGGGGATGAAAGTACAGCAAGTTTCTCCAATCATTTTGCATACCCCTCCTTTCTCTGATAGTAGCATATCCAAAGCCATCCAGTTTTGGAAAGCCATAGTGGATGTGGGCTCGAACTGTTCAGCTATTCCCTTTAACGCATCCTTAGTGTAGTTTATAAACCTCTGTTGGTTATAATGTATGTAGTTGATCCAATCCACATTTTTATTAACAGTTACAATAGGGATTATAGACTCGAATCCTGCTTTAACCTTGTCCCCTACTTTAAACTCATCAGGGACTCCCCTTGGTCCTCCTATGGCGTCAATGTACACATGGGGGTCAAAGCTCTCATTAGGGGCAATTCCCCTTTTCATGCTTTGAGGCTGTTTTTGATTAATCAAGGGCAGACCCTTGGGGATATGATGGGAAGGCATGATAGCCTTGACCAAAGTACACTGGCCCGTTCAATTACCCTCTAACTTAGACCTTATCTTCATATCCCCACATATCCAGAATATGTCTGCTACTGAGAAGACCTGCTGTGTTAACTTCTCAGGAGTTGCTGAAGAGTAATCATGACAAAAACCCTTATTAAAAATCCCCAAAAAAACGGCCCTCTCCTTATACTTTCATGCAGGTGTAATTCCCAGGATAGATAGTGATACTTCGGCTGGGGGACAGAGCTTTATCTAATACAGGATATTTATCCCTCCATCTCCCACATTGGGTATAATTAGAGGAGGTGTTGGTAAAGAGGGCAAGGACACCACTCCTCCCCCGATTCAGGGATTGACAAGGGGAACAGATTCCAAATGGGGCCTAGCTGCCGCACACACATAACAGTTGGTCTTATTTTGTTGTATACATCTGTATACCCGGTCCCTATAGCAAATGTGTCCTCATAAGTGGGGTTCTGGATTGCAGTCATACCCCTAAAGACTCAAGCATGTTGGAGAAGCGGAATCCATGGTATTCCTGATTTGGCGCTTTCACCCTGCACATTTGCCCACTCATGGGACTCCAACATATCTTTAAGTTGAAAATTGCCTGTTGGGGTCTTCCTCCCCCAACTAAAATCTGCCCCCAAAGTATACTCTCCTGCATCATTGGGTGATGGATCCTTAATACTGAGTACCAAGGGATGGCATTTCGTCCTACATTGGCCACTAGAATCGGACTTAAGTAGGGTCATTCTGTAAGCAAGGACTTCCCTTTACTACTCATTTGTTTGAGGGCAGGGGTCAGTTAATATCCGCACCCTTTATCACTTGTATCCCATCCTACAGATGTCCAGGAACCACAGTTTTTCACCCATCCTTCCCAATTACCACAAATAAAAAATACAAACTGTTCTGTCTTTCCTGAAAGTCATGATGCTCCTGGCTCCCCACACCCACTTCCCTGTATTATGTCACAGGCATCAAACCCATATGTGGCTACCACTGTGTGCTTGAAGAGTTGTCCCAGAAGGTGATGGCTCCCTTTTCTTTAGTTACAGCTGCCTGTTGTCAATTTCCTATACATAACAATGTTAGGTAGATAGTAGCAAGGATATGTATTACTCGGGTGGTTGGTCCACTTTTTTGCAATGTGAGGCGTGGATCCATGTTGGTCTTTCTTCAATTTTCACTGAGGTAGGTGTTGTCAGGAGTACTTGGTAGGGCCCCTCATATCTGGTCTTGAGCGGCGATTTCCTGGTGAACCTTTTAACCATGATGAAGTCCCCGGGCTGCAAACTGTCGGCGGACTCGTCTTGGTCAGCATCTGGAATGGAAGACAGAACCTTTGCATGTGTGACTGACAATA
Source organism: Ranitomeya variabilis (assembly GCF_051348905.1). Lineage (NCBI taxonomy): Eukaryota > Metazoa > Chordata > Amphibia > Anura > Dendrobatidae > Ranitomeya > Ranitomeya variabilis. The sequence continues at coordinate 690,248,600 of NC_135232.1, forward strand.
CTTTGGTTAATGCAATAGCAACATTGACCAACCCATCATGTCCTGCACTAAGCTGTTGAGGAAAATAGCATCCTAACCTGGGTGGACCACCGAAAAGAATCTCATAGGGTGTCAGTCTGTGTACCCCCCTGGGGAGTGTTTTGGACAGAGTATAAGGCAATTGGAAGAATATCTGGCCAGGGTAAAGACACTTCCTGACTAATTTTGAGAAGTTTGTTTTGGGGGTACCATTGAGCAGCTCATCTTTACCACTGCTTTGCGGGTGATAAGGTGTGTGTAAGCCCAGTCCTGCCCATAGGGTGTCAGTCTGTGTACCCCCCTGGGGAGTGTTTCGGACAGAGTATAAGGCAATTGGAAGAATATCTGGCCAGGGTAAAGACACTTCCTGACTAATTTTGAGAAGTTTGTTTTGGGGGTACCATTGAGTAGCTCATCTTTACCACTGCTTTGCGGGTGATAAGGTGTGTGTAAGCCCAGTCCCGCCCTGACCATGTCCCAAAGTTCTTTTGTGATTGCTGCCATGAAGACCGGACCTTGGTCGCTCTTCACAACTTCAGGGATACCATATCTGCAAACCACTTCTGTCATAAGTCTTTTTGCTATGTTGGCCACTGGTTAGGCCTCTGGCCATCTTGAGAACATGTCCACCACCACCAAAACATATTCGTATTTTTCGGCCTTAGGCATCTAGATATGGTCGACCTCAATCCTTTGAAAGGGGTACAGGGGCTTTTCCACATGTTTCTGGGGTGTTCTTGCTGTCCTCCCTGTGTTGCAAGAGGCACAGACCAGACAGGACTTGGTGTAGGCTTGTATTGGTGTAGTTATGCCCGACGCTACATAGTACTTCTTGATAGTGTCATGCATCTGGTTCTTTCCTCTGTGGGCCACTCCATGGGCCCAGGTGTAAGAGGGTGGTGCTGTTATGGACAGCAAGGAACACGCTGTCACTTTAAGAGGCTCCACCCCCTTGTCTGGCGTGATGGAATGTTCTGCTTCTCCCCTGCAATAGTCGATGTAATGAACTAGTCTGTGCAGAGTGCAGGTGTGGAGCTGGAGCAGTGTGTGTGAGCTGAGGCTGCTGCAGAGAGAACTTTTTGTGCTGATAGCTGAAAGAGAGAAGAACTGTGTCCTGATAAAGCTGCAAAAGAGCCACGAAGATACAGAGAAAGGGATTTACAGTTTCCAGGAGCATCCCTAGGATCCAGAAGCAAGGAGAAGACCACGTTTCACAGAGCTGACAGAAAGCCGTGTGCACCACCGTATTAGACTGCTGGGGGGCCCCCTGGGACTGGATCTGAACCCCCAACATCACCGGGAATTTGTTCCTGTTTGGTGCACATGTTAGGGCCTAGTGTAGGCTTCAATAGTCAGTACACGGGAGCCATGTGGCCTGCTTAGTAAAGGCCAGGGAGGTTATACGTAGAGTAGCATCATCACTTTATTGTTTACATTTGCTTGTTAGACATATTTTGAGTCTGTAATAGTTGGAGCACCATGCTATTTAACTGAAAAGATAAAGTTTATAACTCTTGTAAATTGTCTTTTGCCATTGTATACCCCTGTTTGCATCTTGCTCATTCACTTCATTCCTTGCCTTCCAATAAATCTACCCTTTGTTGTTCGCACCTCATCTTGTGTACAGTAGTCTTCCTGCACCGTGGTGGTCCCTTGGCCAAAGCTTCAAGTGGCGCTGTGAGCAGGGTACTGTCACCAAGATGGAGGGGCAGACAGCAATGGAGGGAATGCTAATGTTAATGGAGATGATGTGGGCATTGGTGGAACCCCTGCAAGGACACTCCCTATGGGAACCATATTTAGTGTGCTACCAAAGTTTGATGGCAAGAATATGCCACTGTCCGACTGGGTGTCCCGGCTGCAAAGCACCCTGAAGATTTATAACATCATGGCAAGACTGCTAGCGCCGGACACCTTCGCGCCAAATTTTTCTCTAGACTGCAGCAGGAAGAAGGAATTTCTCAGTATGCAACAGCACTGCAAGAAGTGTTAGCAGAGGTGCAGAGATAGGAGGCGGATGGATTTGGCGGCATGGGCTCTAAAGACCGGATACTCCGGGAGCCATTCATTCTGGGACTGCACAGCACATCCTTGAGGCGAGCCCTGTCAGAACGGGTCCGGGCAGATCCGGCTCTTACGTTTCGTCAAATCCTGACGGAAACAGTTGCCCGAAGTAAAGAAAAGAGCTATGCGTCTGGGGTGATGCGTGTCCAGGGCGCCAATACCAGAGGGGACCCAAACCATCAGGAGGTGCTGGTCCAGGTGGTGCAGGACTTGCAGCGGTCCCTTGTCAACGTGCAAGAGAAACTGACCCAGATGGAGCAAAGAGTGAGGTAACTACAACAGTCTGAACCACAGTACTCATGCAACCATTCTTCAGCCCGACCGATAAGGGATCAGTAGGAGCAAGCCCCCTCCCGTCAGGCATTGGAGGCACGAGGACAGGCTTGCGGTACCCCCCGGCGAGGAGGAGGCATCCAATGCTGGGAATGTGGAGGACGGGGGCACCTCGCCAGAGACTGTCAGAACTGTACTCGAGGCCAGCGGAAGCCGCCGTTAAACTACCAACCCTCGCAGTAGTGCGGTACTCTGCGGGGGAGGCGAGGAGAGAGGCCGCTCCATATCATAATGAACACTTGATTGCTGGGAGCCCCATCCTACATGCTGAATTCGAAGGATTTCTAGTGGATTGCCTGATAGACACCGGGTCACAAGTGACAACGATGCCAGAAGCATATTTCAAGCAGCATTTCCAGGACCTGGCCAAGCCAGAAAAAGAGACATTGATCCGGTTGTTTGCTGCCAACCAACAACCGATCCCGGTCACAGGGGTCGTGTGGATGAATATTCGAATCTGTGGGGAAGAAGTTGGGAGAAAAGGGATCCTGCTAGTCCCTGAGCCTATCAAGGAAGATGTGCCTGTAGTACTGGGAATGAATATCCTACGTGAACTCGATCAGATTATGTTTACCAAACGGGGACCTGGATTTTGGAAGAAGGCTACTACACATAAGCCTACTCAAGAAGCCCTTCAACGACTGATCCACGTCTGTGGGACGCAGAAGAGTGTGCCATCTTATCAGATGGTAGGGGTCATCAGGGCTCCTGGTAAAGAACCTGTAATCCTGCCTCCCGAGCGAGAAACTATAGTATACCTTCCAGTGGGGACTCAATGCAACCTTGATGGGTTGGAAGTGGTTTTTCAGCCTGTGGTAGGTGGAGGAGTGGACCAAGAAGTCATGATAGCTCGTACGATAGCTGTGGTCCAGCAAGGACATGTCCCTATAAGAGCTTTGAATGTGGGCCCTGGGGAGGTCACCTTGCCACGAGGGACAGATCTGGCCTTAATGTACCTACATAAGAGTGAAGTGGTGAGTCAGAAGGTGATGTCTTTATCCCCGAAAGAAGGTGCGGCGTGGACCCTAGCAGTTGCTGTGTAGGAGCAAGAGATGCCATCCTTGATCAAATGGAAGTGGATGTGAAGGTTCTGGGCCCTGCGCGTGTGCAAGCAATAGAAACAATGCTGTGGGAAAATCAAGCCACATTCGCCCGTCACGCCGAAGATTTCGGCTGTACTGAAGCCATCACGCATGAGATACCGACTGGGGAAGCTCATCCAATTCGAGAACGATACCGGCAGATCCCGCCCAAGATGTATCAAGAGGTGAAAACATTACTGAGGCAGATGCTGGATTCAGGAGTGGTGCAGAGTAGTCAGAGCCCTTGGGCAGCCCCGGGGGTGCTCGTCAAGAAAAAGGATGGGACCATCCGATTCTGTGTAGATTACAGGAAACTCAATGCCTGCACTGTTAGTGACTCGTATCCATTGCCCCGCATCGAGGAATCCTTGACAGCGTTGGGGAAAGCCAAGTACTTCTCCACCCTGGACCTAGCAAGCGGATACTGGCAAGTAGCCATGGCAGAGAAAGACAAAGAGAAAACCGCCTTCATCCTCCCTATGGGACTGTTCGAGTTTAACCGGATGTCCTTCGGGCTCTCCAATGCTCCAGGCACATTTCAGCGGCTGATGGAAAAGTGTTTGGGAGACTTAAATTTTGAGGCTGCCCTGATCTATCGGGATGACATTATTGTGTTTTCGGCCTCATTCGAAGAACACCTTGCCCGGCTTGGACATGTACTCGGAAGACTGCGGGCTCATAACCTGAAGGTGAAGGCAAAGAAGTGCCACCTCTTCAAGAGAAAGATCGAGTACCTGGGCCACATAGTGTCACAAGATGGAGTTATTATTATTATTATTATTATTTATTTATATAGCACCATTGATTCCATGGTGCTGTACATGAGAAGGGGTTACATACAAGTTACAGATATCACTTACAGTAAACAAACCAACAATGACAGACTGATACAGAGGGGCGAGGACCCTGCCTTTGCGGGCTTACATTCTACAGGATTATGGGGAAGGAGACAGTAGGTTGGGGGTTGCAGCAGCTCCGGTGTTGGTCAGGCGGTAGCTTCTGTAGTGATGAGGAGGCAGCGGGATCAGTGCAGGCTGTAGGCTTTCCTGAAGAGATGGGTTTTCAGGTTCCGTCTGAAGGATCCGACTGTTGTTGATAGTCGGACGTGTTGGGGCAGAGAGTTCCAGAGGATGGGGGATATTCGGGAGAAGTCTTGGAGGCGATTGGATGAGGAGCGAATAAGTGTGGAGGAGAGAAGGAGGTCTTGGGAGGACCGGAGATTACGTGAGGGAAGATATCGGGAGATTAGTTCAGAGATATATGGAGGAGACAGGTTATGGATGGCTTTGTAGGTCAGTATTAGTAATTTGAACTGGATACGCTGAGGGAATGAGAGCCAGTGAAGAAATTTGCAGAGGGGGGAAGCGGAGGAGTAGCGAGGAGAGAGATGGATTAGTCGGGCAGCAGAGTTAAGGATGGACTGGAGAGGTGCAAGGGTGTTAGCAGGGAGGCCACAGAAAAGGATGTTGCAGTAGTTAAGGCGGGAGATGATGAGGGCATGCACAAGCATTTTAGTGGATTGAGGGTTGAGGAAAGGACGGATTCTGGAGATATTTTTGAGCTGGAGGTGACAGGAGGTGGAAAGAGCTTGGATGTGCAGTTTGAAGAACAGGGCAGAGTCGAAGGTTACTCCGAGGCAGCGGACTTCGGGTACGGGGGAAAGCATGATGTCATTGATTGCGATAGATAGCTCAGGTAAGGAAGATTTGTGGGATGGAGGAAAGATGATGAGTTCAGATTTGTCCACATTGAGTTTGAGGAAGCGAGAGGAGAAGAAGGAGGAGGAGTTCTACCCTCGCCAGAAAAAGTGGCTGCTATCCAGAAGTGGCCAGTCCCTCGAACAGTGAGAGAACTCCAGGCCTTCCTGGGTCTTGCTAGGTACTACCGCCCGTCTGTTAAAGCCTTTGCGAAGGTGGCGGGTCCTCTCAATGAGTTGCTGAGGAGGACCGCTGGAGTGCCGAAGACCCAGCGCATCCCTTGGGCACAGGGACAAGACGAGGCCTTCCAGGCTATAAAGAATGCCCTTACCTCAGCCCCGATTTTGGCCTACGCAGACTTCGATCAACCGTTCCTGTTGTACACAGATGGTAGCCTTCATGGACTCGGTGCAGTACTTTATCAGATACAGGATGGACATGAGAGAGTCATCGGGTATGCCAGCAGGCCCCTGCGAGACATTGAAAGAAACCCTCACAATTACAGCTCCTTCCGGTTAGAGCTCCTGGCCCTGGTGTGGGCCATGACAGAAAAGTTTGCAGGCTTCCTGACAGGTACCAAGATTCAAGTTCGAACAGACAATAATCCCCTGGCTCACCTTGTGACTGTGGAGACTCCAGTGGGGGATCTTGATGAGCAGCTTGAAGTGGAGGAAACCCCAGACTTTTGTAAGTTTAAGCCCCCAATGGTTGCGGCCCAGTCAAGAAGGGAGGCCTGCGCATTACCCCGGTCCCTGGGGAGAACCAATGAGTAATGGGGACACATTCAGGATGAAGACGAAGGGCTGAGACAGATGAAATGGTGGGTAACTCAAAAGCAGAAGCCTAGCAAACAAGAGGGAGATGATCTGGACTCTGAAATGAGGATAGACTGGAAGTGCGAGAGTCAGTGCTATATCATAAGAGGCAACAGCCAAAAGATATGGAAGTAAGGTGGCAAGTGGTCATCCCAGGAAGAATGGCTCAAGAAGTAGCTAAAGAAGCCCACGAATTTGGAGGGCACTTTGGCCCCACAAAGACCTACCAATGGTTACAGCGGTATGTATATTCCCCCCGGTTTGCATTTGTGGTGGAAGAGGTTTGCCGGCAATGTCGAGTATATGACCTCATTAAGAGTACCGAACAGAGGGCACCCATCCAGACCATACAAACTAAGGAACCGCTAGAAGTCTTGATGATCGACTATCTACTCGTGGGACACTCGGCCCGGGGGCTGCAATACTGTTTGGTGATGACCAATAATTTCTTTAAGTTCGCAGTAGTCACTCCGACTAGAGATCAGACTGCGGAATCGGCGGCGCAAGCCATCTGTCAAGACTTCATCCAGGTGTATTGGTGCCCAAAGCGCATCCACTCCGACTAAGGCGCATGTTTCCAAGGCAAGGCGATGGAAGAATTGTATCATATGTATGGCATCGAGCGGTCCCTGACCACCCCTTACCACCCTCAAGGCAACGGAGCTTGTGAATGCTTCAACCGAACCTTACTTCAAATGCTGAGACCTTTGGAGGAGGATAAGAAGGCGTGTTGGCCAGACTATCTGCCGGAATTGGTCTGGACCTACAACAATCGGGTCCACTCCACCACGGGTTATACCCCCTATCTACTGTTGTTTGGAAGAGCTGGACGAGAGATCATTGAGCTGAATTTTGAACAGCCAGAGGAGCAGATGGAGTGAACTGTCACCTCATGGGTGAAAGAGCATCGGCAATGATTGCAAACAATACGGCGGTTGGCGGGTCAGCAGCTGCAAGAAAGAACATACGGGCCGCAAACCGATACAAGAGTTACCGCTCCAACCTGGGGACCAAGTATTTGTCAGAGAGAAACTCCCCAAGGGAAAACTAAGTCAGAGATGGGAAGTACAGAAGTACAAAGTTATCGAGCGAGTGTATGCTAACGGCCCTGTCTACAAGGTACAGATTGAGACTGGGGCATCCGCCCCTAGAGTACTTCACAGAAATATGCTGTGGCCTTGCCGGTCTGAGGTCTGTTCTACACCATTGTCGCCTGAAGGCGCTACTCCACTTCCTGAATCTGTCATGCCTGATGGTGAAATCGGTGACACAGTAAGGGGTCCTCAGCCGCACAGAGACAGTAATCCCATGGATGTACCAGTACCGCCATGCGAGGACGAGACCAGACAAGAGCTCACAATGTCTCCTGTAACAAGTGTTCCTCTGGAAGATAGTCAAGCCTTGCCTGACAGCCAAGAGCTTCGGAGATCCCAGAGGTCTAATACAGGGGTTCATCAGTCCGATATGTAGAACAGTGTGCTCTGTCTGTTTTTACAACTTTGTTGACTCCTCTATAGGTGCTGCTTCCGCATTGCACGTTCCTCCATTACACTTTGACCCTGATGCTGTGATTGCCGAGGACGACCATCATTAAGAAGGGAGGCATGTAAGAGGGTGGTGCTCTTATGGACAGTAAGGAACACACTGTCACTTTAAGAGGCTGCACCCCCTTGTCTGGCGTGATGGAATGTTCTGCTTCTCCCCTGCAATAGTCGGTGTAATGAACTAGTCTGTGCAGAATGCAGCATGTGTGAGCTGAGGCTGCTGCAGAGAGGACTTTTTGTGCTGATAGCTGAAAGAGAGAAGAACTGTGTCCTTATATAGCTGCAAGAGAGCCACGAAGATACAGAGAAAGGGATTTACAGTTTCCAGGAGCATCCCTAGGATCCAGAAGCAAGGAGAAGACCACGTTTCACAGAGCTGACAGAAAGCCGTGCGCACCACCGTATTAGACTGCTGGAGGCCCCCCTGGGACTGGATCTGATCCCCCAACATCACCGTGAGTTTGTTCCTGTTGGGTGCACATGTTAGGGCCTAGTGTAGGCTTCAATAGTCAGTACACGGGAGCCGTGTGGCCTGCTTAGTAAAGGCCAGGGAGGTTATTCGTAGAGTAGCATCATCACTTTTTTATTGTTTACATTTGCTTGTTAGACATATTTTGAGTCTGTAATAGTTGGAGCACCGTGCTATTTTACAGAAAAGATAAAGTTTATAACTCTTGTAAATTGTCTTTTGCCTTTGTATACCCCTGTTTGCATCTTGCTCATTCACTTCATTCCTTGCCTTCCAATAAATCTACCCTTTGTTGTTCGCACCTCATCTTGTGTACAGTAATCTTCCTGCACCGTGGTGGTCCACCGGCCATCGCTTCACATGCAATAACTGGGCAGTATAGGCTTCCGGGAAGACATAATTGGTTACCTAACCACCACAATCCATCTTGACTTTTTACTGCCTTCTTGCTGATCTATTGGTCTATTTCCTCAGGCTCCATTTGGTCTTGATTTATCTTCAATTTGGTCACAGGTGGTAGCTGTGGTTCTTCATCTTCCCGCATAGCCTTGTTTTTACTCCTCGTTACCACATACACCCCTACTTCCTCTTTCCCTGGTTCCCACAGGGCTGTTTTGCCATCTGAGCTGTGAAGTAGTTTCCTTTTGCTTCTGCAGAGCTCAACTTGCCATGAGCCTTGGTCTTAATAATTGCTACCGGCTTTGGGAGCGTCAGAGCCTCCAATAGCTGGCGAATTGCTTTGGCATACTTCACAGGGGTCCCAGCTGAGGTTTGGAAACCTCTAGTGTCATGGTTCCCAATGGCAAGGGAACGTAAAAAACACATAAGTAACGAACGAGCTCTCGGGTGATGGAAACTCGAGTTGACCGTGAGCTAAATCTACCACACAACTAACAGTAGCCAGGGAGCATACCTACGGCTTCCTATATGCCACGCGCCAGCCGGAGGACTAACTACGCCTGGTAGAGGAAGAAACAGACCTGGCTTACCTCTAGGGAAATACCCCAAAAGAGATAGCAGCCCCCCACATGTAATAACGGTGAATTAAGAGGAAAAGACATACACAGTATGAAAGTAGATTTAGCAAAGAGAGGTCCACTTACTAGATAGCAGAAGGATACAAAAGAGGACTTCACGGTCAACTGAAAACCCTTTCAAAAACCATCCTGAAATTACTTTAAGACTCCTGTGTCAACTCATGACACAGGAGTGGCAATTTCAGCCCGCAAGAGCTTCCAGCTACAGAGAAATACAAAACTGCAAACTGGACAAAAGGTACAAAACAAAAGGACAAAGTCCACTTTAGCTGATCAGCAGACTAGTAGCAGGAACATGCAACCGAAGGCTCTGGTTACAATGATGACCGGCAAGGAAATGACTGGAGAGCAAGGCTAAATAGGAAACTCCCAAACACTGATGGAAGCAGGTGAACAGAAGAAGCAAAGTGCAAACAAGTCACCAGTACCACCAGCAACCACCAGGGGAGCCCAAAAAGCGGATACACAACAGTACCCTCCCCTTAAGGAGGGGGCACCGAACCCTCACAAGAACCGCCAGGGCGATCTGGATGAGCCCTATGAAAGGCACGAACCAAATCCGAGGCATGAACATCAGAGGCAGTTACCCAAGAATTATCTTCCTGACCATAGCCTTTCCATTTAACCAGATATTGAAGTCTCCGTCTGGAAATACGGGAGTCCAAGATCTTCTCCACGACGTACTCCAATTCACCCTCCACCAGCACAGGAGCAGGAGGTTCAGTAGAAGGAACCACCGGTACCTCATATGTCCGCAACAACGACCGATGGAACACATTATGGATAGCGAAAGATGCCGGGAGGTCCAAACGAAAGGAAACAGGGTTAAGAATCTCCAAAATCCTATAAGGACCGATGAACCGAGGCTTAAATTTGGGAGAAGAAACTCTCATAGGGACAAAATGGGAAGACAACGACACCAAGTCCCCAACGCGAAGGTGGGGACCAACACGACAACGACGGTTAGCAAACTGCTGAGTCCTCTCCTGGGACAATTCCAAATTATCCACCACTTGTCCCCAAATCCGATGCAACCGATCCACCACCGCATCCACTCCAGGACAATCCGAAGATTCAACCTGACCAGATGAAAAACGTGGATGAAACCCTGAATTGCAAAAGAAAGGAGAAACCAAAGTGGCAGAACTAGCCCGATTATTAAGAGCAAACGCCGCCAACGGCAGAAAGGCAACCCAATCATCCTGATCCGCAGACACAAAACACCTCAAATAAGTCTCCAAAGTTTGATTAGTTCGCTCCGTCTGGCCATTGGTCTGAGGATGGAATGCAGACGAAAAGGACAAATCAATGCTCAACCTGGCACAGACTGCCCGCCAAAATCTAGACACAAACTGGGTACCCCTGTCAGAAACGATGTTTTCCGGAATACCATGCAAGCGAACCACATTTTGAAAAAACAGAGGGACCAACTCAGATGAGGAAGGCAACTTAGGCAATGGCACCAAATGAACCATTTTAGAAAAACGGTCACACACCACCCAGATGACAGACATCTTCTGAGAAACAGGGAGATCCGAGATAAAGTCCATAGAGATGTGCGTCCAAGGCCTCTTCGGAATAGGCAAGGGCAACAACAACCCACTAGCCCTAGAACAACAAGGCTTGGCCCGAGCACACACATCGCAAGACTGCACAAAAACACGCACATCTCGAGACAGGGAAGGCCACCAGAAGGATCTAGCCACCAAATCTCTGGTGCCAAAAATTCCCGGATGACCTGCCAGAGTAGAAGAATGAACTTCCGAGATGACTCTAGTGGTCCACTCGTCAGGAACAAACAGTCTACCAGACGGACAACGATCAGGTCTATCCGCCTGAAATTCTTGCAAAGCACGTCGCAAATCTGGAGAGACAGCAGACAAAACCACTCCATCCTTAAGGACACCAGCAGGTTCAGAATTCCCAGGAGAGTCAGGCTCAAAACTCCTAGAAAGAGCATCTGCTTTCACATTCCTAGAACCCGGTAAGTACGAGACCACAAAATTAAACCGGGAAAAGAACAACGACCAACGTGCCTGTCTAGGATTCAGGCGCCTGGCAGACTCCAAATAAATTAAATTCTTGTGATCAGTCAAAACTACCACCTGATGTCTGGCACCCTCAAGCCAATGACGCCACTCCTCAAATGCCCACTTCATGGCCAAAAGCTCCCGATTACCAACATCATAGTTTCGCTCGGCGGCCGAAAATTTTCGCGAAAAGAACGCACAAGGTCTCATCACTGAGCATTCGGAACTTTTCTGCGACAAAACCGCCCCCGCTCCGATCTCGGAAGCATCGACCTCAACCTGAAAGGGAAGAGAAACATCAGGCTGGCGCAACACAGGGGCAGACAAAAAGCGGCGCTTAAGCTCCCGAAAGGCCTCCACGGCAGCAGGGGACCAATTGGCAACATCAGCACCCTTTTTAGTCAAATCCGTCAGAGGTTTAGCAACGCCAGAAAAACCAGCTATAAATCGACGATAAAAATTAGCAAAGCCCAAGAATTTCTGGAGACTCTTCAGAGAAGTAGGCTGCGTCCAGTCGTAAATAGCCCGAACCTTGACAGGGTCCATCTCAATAGAAGAAGGGGAAAAAATATACCCCAAAAATGAAATTTTTTGAACCCCAAAAACACACTTTGAACCCTTTACACACAAAGAATTCTCCCGCAAAACCTGAAAAACCCTCCTGACCTGCTGAACATGAGACTCCCAGTCTTCAGAAAAAATCTAAATATCATCCAAGTACACAATCATAAATTTATCCAAATATTCCCAGAAAATATAATGCATTAAGGACTGAAAGACAGAAGGTGCATTAGAAAGGCCGAAAGGCATTACCAAATACTCAAAATGGCCCTCAGGCGTATTAAATGCGGTCTTCCACTCATCGCCCTGCTTAATTCGCACCAAATTATACGCCCCACGAAGATCAATCTTAGAGAACCACTTAGCCCCCCTTATGCGAGCAAACAAATCAGTCAGCAAAGGCAACGGATACTGATATTTGACTGTAATTTTATTCAGGAGACGATAATCAATACAAGGCCTCAGAGAGCCATCCTTTTTAGAGACAAAGAAAAAACCGGCTCCTAAAGGTGATGAAGAAGGACGAATATGTCCCTTTTCCAGGGACTCCTTAATATACTCGCGCATAGCAGCATGTTCAGGTACAGATAGGTTAAACAAACGACCCTTTGGAAATTTACAGCCAGGAATCAGATCTATGGCGCAATCACAATCCCTGTGAGGAGGGAGTGAACCAATCTTAGGCTCTTCAAAAATATCACGATAATCAGACAAAAATGCCGGAATCTCAGATGGAATAGATGACGAAATGGACACCATAGGAGTGTCCCCATGAGCCCCCCGACATCCCCAGCTTAACACAGACATAGCCTTCCAGTCAAGGACTGGGTTATGAGACTGTAACCATGGTAATCCAAGCACCAAAACATCATGTAAATTGTACAACACAAGGAAGCGAATCACCTCCTGATGGTCTGGAGTCATACGCATAGTCACTTGCGTCCAGAACTGTGGTTTATTACAAGCCAAAGGTGTAGAATCAATACCCTTCAGAGGTATAGGGACTTCCAGAGGCTCTAAATCAAACCCACAGCGCCTGGCAAAGGACCAGTCCATAAGACTCAGAGCGGCGCCCGAGTCCACATAGGCATCCACGGTAATAACTGATAATGAACAAATCAAGGTTACAGACAAAATAAATTTGGACTGTAAAGTGCCAATTGAAATGGACTTGTCAACCTTCCTAGTACGCTTAGAGCATGCCGATATAACATGAGCAGAATCACCACAATAGAAGCATAACCCATTTTTACGCCTATAATTCTGCCGCTCGCTTCTGGACATAACTCTGTCACATTGCATTTTCTCTGGCGTCTCTTCAGAAGATACCGCCAAATGGTGCACGGGTTTGCGCTCCCGCAAACGCCGATCAATCTGAATTGCCATTGTCATGGACTCATTCAGACCTGTAGGCGCAGGGAACCCGACCATAACATCTTTAACGGCATCAGAAAGGCCCTCTCTGAAATTTGCCGCTAAGGCGCACTCATTCCACTGAGTAAGCACAGACCACCTACGAAATTTTTGGCAGTATATCTCCGCTTCATCTTGCCCTTGAGATAGGGCTATCAAAGCTTTTTCAGCTTGAATCTCCAAATTAGGTTCCTCATAAAGCAACCCTAAAGCCAGGAAAAACGCATCCACATTGAGCAACGCAGGATCCCCTGGTGCCAATGAAAATGCCCAATTTTGAGGGTCACCTCGCAGCAAAGAGATTACAATCTTAACCTGCTGGACAGGATCTCCTGAGGAGTGAGGTCTGAGAGAAAGGAATAATTTACAATTATATTTGAAATTCAAAAACCGAGATCTATCTCCGGAAAACACCTCTGGTGTAGGGATTTTAGGTTCAGAAATAGGAGCATGTATAACAAAATCTTGTAAATTTTGAACCTTCGTAGCAAGATTATTTAAACCTGCAGCCAAACTCTGGACATCCATGTTAAACAGCTAAGGTCAGAGCCATTCAAGGGTTAAGAGGAGGTAAGAAGCAGCTAGACAGCAATTAAGGGCTAGGCAGCAAAACTCTGAGGGAAAGAAAAAAAAAAAAAAAAATTTCCCTTCAACACTTCTTTTTCTCCTGCTTCAGCCCAAACAATTAACACTTTGTAGGCCGGTCATACTGTCATGGTTCCCAATGGCAAGGGAACGTAAAAAACACATAAGTAACGAACGAGCTCTCGGGTGATGGAAACTCGAGTTGACCGTGAGCTAAATCTACCACACAACTAACAGTAGCCAGGGAGTATACCTACGGCTTCCTATATGCCACGCGCCAGCCGGAGGACTAACTACGCCTGGTAGAGGAAGAAACAGACCTGGCTTACCTCTAGGGAAATACCCCAAAAGAGATAGCAGCCCTGTCATGATTCTCAATGGCGAGAGAACATAGCCCAGCATATATGAGAACTAGCTCTTGGAAGATGGAAACTATACTGACCATGAACTAAATCTGCCGCACAACTAGAAGTGGCCGGGTAGCATGCCTACGTTTTTTTATCCCTAGATGCCCAGCGCCAGCCGGAGAACTACCTAATCCTAACAGAGGAAAAGACAGTCCTGGCTCACCTCTAGAGAAATTTTCCCAAAAGGCAGACAGAGGCCCCCACATATATTGGCGGTGATTTAAGATGAAATGACAAACGTAGTATGAAAATAGGTTTAGCAAAATCGAGGTCCGCTTACTAGATAGCATGAAGACAGAAAGGGCACTTTCATGGTCAGCAGAAAACCCTATCAAAACACCATCCAGAAATTACTTTAAGACTCTAGCATTAACTCATAACACCAGAGTGGCAATTTCCGCTCACAAGAGCTTTCCAGACACAGTAACGAAACAGCAGCTGTGAACAGGAACAAAATGCAAAAACACACAAGGACAAAAGTCCAACTTAGCTGGGAGTTGTCTAGTAGCAGGAACATGCACAGAAAGGCTACTGATTACATTGTTGACCGGCATGAAACTGACAGAGGAGCAAGGTTATATAGCGACTCCCACATCCTGATAGGAGCAGGTGAACAGAGGGGATGATGCACACAAGTTAAATTCCACAAGTGGCCACCGGGGGAGCCCAGAATCCAATTTCACAACAGTACCCCCCCCTCAAGGAGGGGGCACCGAACCCTCACCAGAACCACCAGGGCGATCAGGATGAGCCCTATGAAAGGCACGGACAAGATCGGAGGCATGAACATCAGAGGCAGTGACCCAAGAATTATCCTCCTGACCGTATCCCTTCCATTTGACCAGATACTGGAGTTTCCGTCTGGAAACACGAGAGTCCAAGATCTTTTCCACAATGTACTCCAACTCACCCTCAACCAACACCGGAGCAGGAGGCTCAACGGAAGGCACAGCTGGTACCTCATACCTGCGCAACAATGACCGATGAAAAACATTATGAATCGAAAAGGATGCAGGGAGGTCCAAACGGAAGGACACAGGGTTAAGAATCTCCAATATCTTGTACGGGCCGATGAACCGAGGCTTAAACTTAGGAGAAGAAACCCTCATAGGGACAAAACGAGAAGACAACCACACCAAGTCCCCAACACAAAGCCGAGGACCAACACGACGACGGCGGTTGGCAAAAAGCTGAGTCTTCTCCTGGGACAACTTCAAATTGTCCACCACCTGCCCCCAAATCTGATGCAACCTCTCCACCACAGCATCCACTCCAGGACAATCCGAAGATTCCACTTGACCGGAGGAAAATCGAGGATGAAACCCCGAATTACAGAAAAACGGGGACACCAAGGTGGCAGAGCTGGCCCGATTATTGAGGGCGAACTCCGCCAAAGGCAAAAAAGCAACCCAATCATCCTGATCCGCAGACACAAAACACCTCAAATATGTCTCCAAGGTCTGATTAGTCCGCTCGGTCTGGCCATTAGTCTGAGGATGGAAAGCAGACGAAAAAGACAAATCTATGCCCATCCTAGCACAGAATGCCCGCCAAAATCTAGACACGAACTGGGTCCCTCTGTCAGAAACGATATTCTCCGGAATACCATGCAAACGAACAACATTTTGAAAAAACAGAGGAACCAACTCGGAAGAAGAAGGCAACTTAGGCAAGGGAACCAGATGGACCATCTTAGAGAAACGGTCACACACCACCCAGATGACAGACATCTTCTGAGAAACAGGCAGATCCGAAATAAAATCCATCGAGATGTGCGTCCAAGGCCTCTTCGGGATAGGCAAGGGTAACAACAATCCACTAGCCCGAGAACAACAAGGCTTGGCCCGAGCACAAACGTCACAAGACTGCACAAAGCCTCGCACATCTCGTGACAGGGAAGGCCACCAGAAGGACCTTGCCACCAAATCCCTGGTACCAAAGATTCCAGGATGACCTGCCAACGCAGAAGAATGAACCTCAGAGATGACTCTACTGGTCCAATCATCAGGAACAAACAGTCTACCAGGTGGGCAACGATCAGGTCTATCCGCCTGAAACTCCTGCAAGGCCCGCCGCAGGTCTGGAGAAACGGCAGACAATATCACTCCATCTTTAAGGATACCTGTGGGCTCAGATTTACCAGGGGAGTCAGGCTCAAAACTCCTAGAAAGGGCATCCGCCTTAACATTCTTAGAACCCGGTAGGTAAGACACCACGAAATTAAACCGAGAGAAAAACAACGACCAGCGCGCTTGTCTAGGATTCAGGCGCCTGGCAGACTCAAGGTAAATTAAATTTTTGTGGTCAGTCAATACCACCACCTGATGTCTGGCCCCCTCAAGCCAGTGACGCCACTCCTCAAAAGCCCACTTCATGGCCAAAAGCTCCCGATTCCCAATATCATAATTCCGCTCGGCGGGCGAAAATTTACGGGAAAAAAAAGCACAAGGTCTCATCACGGAGCAGTCGGAACTTCTCTGCGACAACACCGCCCCAGCTCCGATTTCAGAAGCGTCGACCTCAACCTGAAAAGGAAGAGCAACATCAGGCTGACGCAACACTGGGGCGGAAGAAAAGCGGCGCTTGAGCTCCCGAAAGGCCTCCACAGCATCAGGGGACCAATCAGCAACATCAGCACCCTTCTTAGTCAAATCAGTCAATGGTTTTACAACATCAGAAAAACCAGCAATAAATCGACGATAAAAGTTAGCAAAGCCCAAAAATTTCTGAAGACTCTTAAGAGAAGAGGGTTGCGTCCAATCACCAATAGCCTGAACCTTGACAGGATCCATCTCGATGGAAGAGGGGGAAAAAATGTATCCCAAGAAGGAAATCTTCTGAACCCCAAAAACACACTTAGAACCCTTCACACACAAGGAATTAGACCGCAAAACCTGAAAAACCCTCCTGACCTGCTGGACATGAGAGTCCCAGTCATCCGAAAAAATCAGAATATCATCCAGATACACAATCATAAATTTATCCAAATAATCGCGGAAAATGTCATGCATAAAGGACTGGAAGACTGAAGGGGCATTTGAAAGACCAAAAGGCATCACCAAATACTCAAAATGGCCCTCGGGCGTATTAAATGCGGTTTTCCACTCATCCCCCTGCTTGATTCGCACCAAATTATACGCCCCACGGAGATCAATCTTAGAGAACCACTTGGCCCCCTTTATACGAGCAAACAAATCAGTAAGCAGTGGTAACGGATATTGATATTTAACCGTGATTTTATTCAAAAGTCGATAATCAATACACGGCCTCAAAGAGCCGTCTTTCTTAGACACAAAGAAAAAACCGGCTCCTAAGGGAGATGACGAAGGACGAATATGTCCCTTTTCCAAGGACTCCTTTATATATTCTCGCATAGCAGCGTGTTCAGGCACAGACAGATTAAATAAACGACCCTTAGGGTATTTACTACCCGGGATCAAGTCTATGGCACAATCGCACTCCCGGTGCGGAGGTAGTGAACCAACCTTGGGTTCTTCAAAAACGTCACGAAAGTCAGACAAGAATTCAGGAATCTCAGAGGGAATAGATGATGAAATGGAAACCAAAGGTACGTCCCCATGAGTTCCTTTACATCCCCAGCTTAACACAGACATAGCTCTCCAGTCGAGGACTGGGTTATGAGATTGCAGCCATGGCAATCCCAGCACCAAAACATCATGTAGATTATACAGCACCAGAAAGCGAATAACCTCCTGGTGATCCGGATTAACACGCATAGTCACTTGTGTCCAGTATTGTGGTTTATTACTAGCCAATGGGGTGGAGTAAATCCCTTTCAGAGGTATCGGAGCCTCCAATGGATCCAAATCATACCCACAGCGTTTGGCAAAGGACCAATCCATAAGACTCAAAGCAGCGCCAGAGTCGACATAGGCGTCCGCGGTAATAGATGACAAAGAACAAATCAGGGTCACAGATAGAATAAACTTAGACTGTAAAGTGCTAATTGAAACAGACTTGTCAGGCTTCTTAGTACGCTTAAAGCATGCTGATATAACATGAGTTGAATCACCACAATAGAAGCACAACCCATTTTTTCGTCTAAAATTCTGCCGCTCGCTTCTGGACAGAATTCTATCACATTGCATATTTTCTGGCGTTTTCTCAGTAGACACCGCCAAATGGTGCACAGGTTTGCGCTCCCGCAGACGCCTATCGATCTGAATAGCCATCGTCATGGACTCATTCAGACTCGCAGGCACAGGGAACCCCACCATAACATCCTTAATGGCATCAGAGAGACCTTCTCTGAAAATCGCCGCCAGGGCGCACTCATTCCACTGAGTAAGCACAGACCATTTGCGGAATTTTTGGCAGTATATTTCAGCTTCATCTTGCCCCTGAGACAAGGACATCAAGGCCTTTTCCGCCTGAAGCTCTAAATGAGGTTCCTCATAAAGCAACCCCAAGGCCAGAAAAAACGCATCCACATTGAGCAACGCAGGATCCCCTGGTGCCAATGCAAAAGCCCAGTCTTGAGGGTCGCCCCGGAGCAAGGAAATTACAATCCTGACCTGCTGTGCAGGGTCTCCGGCAGAGCGAGACTTCAGGGACAAAAACAATTTGCAATTATTTTTAAAATTTTGAAAGTGAAATCTATTCCCCGAGAAGAATTCAGGCAAAGGAATTCTAGGCTCAGACATAGGTGCATGAACAACAAAATCTTGCAAATTTTGTACCTTTGTGGCGAGATTATTCAAACCTGTAGCTACACTCTGAAGATCCATTTGAAACAGGTGAACACAGAGCCATTCAAGGATTAGAAGGAGAGGAAGAGAGGAAGGCTGCAGTATAGGCAGACTAGCAAGTGATTCAATTAAGAGCACACTCAGAACTAGAGGGAAAAAAAAAAAAAAATTGTAGCAGACTTCTTTTTTCTCTCCTTTCTCAGCCAGTAATTTAACCCTTTTTTGGGCCGGTCAAACTGTCATGATTCTCAATGGCGAGAGAACATAGCCCAGCATATATGAGAACTAGCTCTTGGAAGATGGAAACTATACTGACCATGAACTAAACCTGCCGCACAACTAGAAGTGGCCGGGTAGCATGCCTACGTTTTTTTATCCCTAGATGCCCAGCGCCAGCCGGAGAACTACCTAATCCTAACAGAGGAAAAGACAGTCCTGGCTCACCTCTAGAGAAATTTTCCCAAAAGGCAGACAGAGGCCCCCACATATATTGGCGGTGATTTAAGATGAAATGACAAACGTAGTATGAAAATAGGTTTAGCAAAATCGAGGTCCGCTTACTAGATAGCATGAAGACAGAAAGGGCACTTTCATGGTCAGCAGAAAACCCTATCAAAACACCATCCAGAAATTACTTTAAGACTCTAGCATTAACTCATAACACCAGAGTGGCAATTTCCGCTCACAAGAGCTTTCCAGACACAGTAACGAAACAGCAGCTGTGAACAGGAACAAAATGCAAAAACACACAAGGACAAAAGTCCAACTTAGCTGGGAGTTGTCTAGTAGCAGGAACATGCACAGAAAGGCTACTGATTACATTGTTGACCGGCATGAAACTGACAGAGGAGCAAGGTTATATAGCGACTCCCACATCCTGATAGGAGCAGGTGAACAGAGGGGATGATGCACACAAGTTAAATTCCACAAGTGGCCACCGGGGGAGCCCAGAATCCAATTTCACAACACAGCCCCCCACATGTAATAACGGTGAATTAAGAGGAAAAGACATACACAGTATGAAAGTAGATTTAGCAAAGAGAGGTCCACTTACTAGATAGCAGAAGGATACAAAAGAGGACTTCACGGTCAACTGAAAACCCTTTCAAAAACCATCCTGAAATTACTTTAAGACTCCTGTGTCAACTCATGACACAGGAGTGGCAATTTCAGCCCGCAAGAGCTTCCAGCTACAGAGAAATACAAAACTGCAAACTGGACAAAAGGTACAAAACAAAAGGACAAAGTCCACTTAGCTGATCAGCAGACTAGTAGCAGGAACATGCAACCGAAGGCTCTGGTTACAATGATCACCGGCAAGGAAATGACTGGAGAGCAAGGCTAAATAGGAAACTCCCAAACACTGATGGAAGCAGGTGAACAGAAGAAGCAAAGTGCAAACAAGTCACCAGTACCACCAGCAACCACCAGGGGAGCCCAAAAAGCGGATACACAACACTCTAGCAGCCCACAGTCATCCAAAATCATGGGCAATTCCAAAAACGTATCTGGAGTCTGTGTAGACATTAACCATCTTCCCCTCCGCAATCTTTTAGGCTTTAGTTGCAGCTTGGAATTCGGCTTCCTGTGCTGACATTGAAGGTGCAAGGATCCAGCTGAGATAAGTTCTTCTTGGGTCACTACAGCCCATCCGGTGTGAAATCGTCCAGTGTCATCAGCATATCTGGATCCATCTGTATACACTACAAGGTCGGCTCTTGGTAGTGGTGTTTACGATATCCGGGGTAAATGTTGAGTCTCCGATAGAATGTGTTCCAGGCAGTCATGATTGAAGGGGCATAGTTCATCTGGTAAAAGGTCGTTTGGAGGCTTGGGGGTCTCTAGGAATGGGTGTTCAAGGTCCACTGATTCGCCCCTTGAAAGAGGAAGTAGGGTGAATAGATTGAGCACAGCACATCTCTTCAGCGTTACATTGCTTGGAAGGAGAAGAGAACATTGGAGCCTGAAGTGTCGCTGAGTAGACAGGTGCTGAGGCTGCATCTGAGAGAGAATGGCTTGTATGTAATGTGGAGCGTAGAGAACAATTTGGTGTCCTAGAGTGATATCCGCTGTCTTGTCCAAGAGGAGCTGAGCTGCATGAACAGCTTTGAGACAGGATGGTGAGGCAAGGGCAACAGGGTCCAGTTTCGCAGAATAGTATCCAAGAGGGCACATTTTCCCTCCATGCTTCTGGCATAAAACTCCAGCTGCGCAGCCATCAGTTTCACTGCTAAGAAGAGTAAAAGGCAAATCATAGTTTGGTATTCCAAGTGCTGGTGTTGACATTATAGCCTCTTTCAGAGCAACAATATTGCATTCAGAGCTAGGAAAAAGTCTGAAATAGGAACCGCCGACTGCACCTGACTTAAGATCCTCATACAGCGGTGATAGAAGTTGCAAAGCATTTGGGATCCACTGGCGGCAGTAGGTACCAAGTCCAAGAAAAGATTGAAGTTGCTTGAAGCCTCTAGGCATGGGGATTCCATACATAGCTTCCTTTATCTCAGTGGTTAGATGTTTGAGTCCTTAGGAGATGCAATGTCCGAGAAAAATAACTTTGCTCTAGCACCACTGTACCTTGGCTAGTGAGACCTTGCAGTTCTGTGAGGAAAGGAACAAGAGGAGAGCCAGACTAGATGACGTGCAGGATTCCTCTTCTGGAGGACACAGGAGGAGGTCATCAACGTACTGCAGAAGATTGACCTGAGGGTGTGCGTCCTTCCATAGTTGGAGGCACACCTGGAGAGCTTGAGAAAACTGGTTAGGGAAGTTCTGGGCCCCTTGAGGCATAACAGTCCATGTATACTGGGACCTTCGGTAGGTAAAGGCAAAAAGATATTGGCAGTCTGGGTGTTGAGGAACGCTTTAAAAGGCATTAGCCAGATCGATGACAGTAAATGTTGCTGCCGTAGATGGAATTTCTGAAAGAAGGGTATGAGGGTTGGGGACCACTGGAGTTTGGAGTACTGTAGCTGCATTGACGGCTCTTAGGTCTAGAACCAGGCGGAACTTCTCCGCTTCCCCTTTCAATGTTCTTTTTTTAACGGGAAAAAAGGCGCATTGCATGGGGAAACACATCTAATAAGGGCTCCGTTGGCTAATAAGGCAGCTATTTGCTCACCCAAAGATGCTTCCTTTGACTGCTTCAGAGGGTACTGTGGCATCCTTGGGAGCTGGGCACCTTCTTTAAGGTATACTCTCACAGGTGGCACCTTGAGTTTCCCGATATCTTCAGGTCCTGTAGCCCAAAGGCTGGGTGTTATTTGAGCCAGAATGTGGTCTGGTATGGGTGTAAACCCAACGGTGAGATTCAATAGGAGCGGTGAGGTGGCAAAGATGCATTCTTCTTCCATGGTGAGGGGTCTCTTAGAGTAAGCAACATTCCGTCTTCCGAATAGGAGATAGTGACTTTGACTTTGAGTTTTGACAGAAGATCTGCTCCAAGTAAATTAACTGGACATGTGTGCAGAGATGACCAACTGAGCAACAGTTTCTTGGTATGGTCCAATTTGTATAGGTTTGGTTAGGTGATGAAGTCTTCAGTTGCGAGGGAGAATGGGAGGTCTTGCTGGTGTATAACCGTTCTGGCCGCACCCGTGTCTACAAGGAAGGGAATTTGCTTAGTTACAACATTGAGGGTTATCTTAGCCATGGGACCAGAAGGAACAAAAGCCAGCTGTTGAGTTTGTCTGGGAATTGTAATCTCCATCTCATAATGACTCCAAGGTCTAGGGGGTGGAAAGCAAAGGTAGTAGGGAATCCAGCAGTCCTTTTTGAAGTGACCTTCTTGATCGCACCTGAAGCAGGTCCTAAGGCATTGATGCATGCCATCTTGAAGTCCAGACAGCCCACAAGCCGAGCTGGGGATAGAGTAATACTGTGGTGGCCCATTTTGTAGTTGGGTCATCTGCATTAGAGGGGTGGCTGGTACCTCCTTCTTAGATGCCGACACCTTCTTGTACCCTTTAGCAATCTATAAAACTGTCCTGAGGTCCAGGTTGCTGTACTCCAGATGGTAGGTGGTGAACATGGTTCTTATATCTCCCTGCAATCCTTCCACGAAGGAGAACACAAGGAGTTGAAGTTGTTTCTTAATATGCTTTCGGAACCCCAAATCCTGAAATAATTGTACAATGCAGGTGTGGTACTTTTCAACACTCTCTCCGGACTCTTGATGCATGTCTTTCAGGGAAGTAGATTGGTCTGCCAATTTATCTTGGGCCCAGGCCTTCAGTTGGCCACAAAATTCTAACCCTGACTCCCACGTGGTATCACTCACTAGTCTAGAGTCATTCAGGGCAGCTTCTATCACAGGCCAGTGTCAGCTGCTTTTACTGACGCCAGGGACTGGAGATCTTGCCAGCTGGCTGAATATAATTTTTGTATTTGGACAATTCGTCTGTAGAACGGCATGGGTTGAAGTTCTGTATCCAGTAAGGAGGTCATAAGGGTGGCAGCTTGCTGAGGAGTGAACTTGACATACATCACAGGTTCAGATGCTCGAAGGACCGTAGTTTTTGTGTTGAGAGGTGGTGGTGGTTGCGGCGGAGGTAGCCCAGGGAGCAATTCCATATCTTCCTCATCATTAAATAATGGAGCAGAGATGTGTGGCAGTGGTAAATGTACTGGGGGTCAGGCTGTAGGTGCCACCCATGCTTGGCCGACATGTTTCAGGTCTTGGGCTGTTCTGTCATCCTCAGTGACTAGCATAATTTCGGAGAGTGAGCGTGAGACTGCGCAGTAGGTGAGAATTGCATTAACCATCTCTTTGGCACAAGCTAAGATTGGGAAACCAAAGATGCCAGCACTAATAGCGGGTAGGGCTACCATCTCCACATTTTGATTCGTGTGAGCATAGTCCAAAGCAGCCTGCACTGTTTGTCTGAGGATTGCAGCACTTTCATTCGATCAGCAGGGTTATAGATTGGTCCAAGAGCATGTATGATAAATGTTGTAGGTAATTTACCGGAACTGGTGACAACAATGTTGCCTGGGTGAATAGGACCTTGCCGGCGAATGATGGTGTCACACTCGCGTTGGATCTCTTGACCCCACCCACAAGGGTTATTGTCCTTGCCAGGCCTGCCATATGTCTGAGGTTAATATTTGCTGGATTCACTATGGCGTCCACCCATTGAGTAACTATATCACTGAGGCCCACCATGAGGAGTGGGCCCGAGGGAAGGTGTTGATCGAAGAGAGGTGTCCATTGTTTGGGGGGTGGGTCTGTCACGGTTGAGACTTTGTTCCACTCAGTACTTGCGGCTATTGGATTCTGGTATGAGGGAGCTCCAGGGAAACTGTGTACACCTCCTTGTTCACCCAGATTATATGAGGGTGGGGGTGGAGCGTGTCCCCGTGTGGACGGGACAATGGCTGGATACCTGGAACTCAGATTACCATCAGCATTGGGGACAAGCGGGCAAGGACTGAGTACCGGGGGTGACTGGATGTAAGAATATAATTGTGACATTGAGGATATAGGTGCCGACGGATCAGGTGGCGGAGTGTAATATTGACCATTTAGGATGAGAACGGGGTAGGCTGCTGCAGGCACCGGTGTGGTTTCAGCCAAGGCATTCTCAGGGTGTGATTCAGGTGTACCAAGATGGCCACCAATAGATGCTGGGGGCTCGTCAGGGTGTGGTTTGGGTGTACCAAGATGGCTGCCGATGAAGGCTGGGGCCTGGATGGGGTGTGGTTTGGGTGTACCAAGATGGCTGCCTATGGGCACACAGACTGTGTCACCAGAACTGGGGCAGGTGAGGGTGGGACAAATGCACTGTGTGGATATGAGTGGGGTGCACCACAGGCGGAGCAAGTATCATGGAAATCAGGATTCTGTTGACCACAATTTTGGCAAGTTCAACCCCCCCGACCACCATTGTCGAGTGTGGCTGGTCAGCAGTGCCTTTGTAATGCACATAATACATTACATTACCCTTCCCAGCTTTCCTCTCCTCCTCCACCCAACTTTCCTTTGACAGATTTTCTGCTGTTCTGCACCAGGCTAAAGCTGTTTGCAGCAATCCCTCATCTTCCAGCTTTCCTTTCTTTTCTTTGATAACCCCCTACCATTCTAACGGCTGTAATCTGCCTTTCTCAGGGAAGCCACATACTTTCATCAAACGTCTTATATTCTGTACTAGCTATTGAACCTGTTCTATGCCCGGGTGGCGAGCATTTATATTGGTATATGGTCTCCATCCTGATATGTGTTGCTTCCATCCTGCGCCCTAATCTTGTCATGTGCTGCTACCATCTTGCGCCCCCATCCTGTTATATGCTGCTCCCATCCTGCGTCCCCTTCCTGTCACATGCAGCCCCCATCCTGCGCCCTCATCCTGTTTTGTGCGCCTCCATCTTGTCATGTGCTACTTTCTTCCTGTGCCCTCATCCTGTCATATGCTCCCATCCTGCGCCCCCATTCTTTAATGTGCTGCTCCTATCCGGCGCCCCCATTCTTTAATGTGCTGCTCCCTTCCTGCGCCCCCATTCTTTAATGTGCTGCTCCCATCCTACGCCCCCATTCTGTCATTGTCAGGACTCTGAACATTTTTTACCTTTTGTGCATTACTGCCCTTTTCCAAGATGGTGTCTTTGGTCTCATGTGCACTGTGTCTAACTGCTATAAAACTCCACCCCTGCCTTCAGTCTGTGCTAGAGTATTCTGCCTTGCATCCAGCTCCTGACCTCTGATTACTCCCTGGCTATACACCTGCTCCTGTGAACCTGTGTGGGTATCCTGCTACTCAGCTCTGAGTTCCTGCTGCATACACAAGTTTCCAGTAATCCTCCTTCATCTGCTGTTCGTGTTTACTTCCATCTGCATTTGCTGGACATGTAAGCTGTTTCTGCTTTTCAATAACCTGAGACTATTAACCAGGCCTCCCTGGTTGAGCTAAGATATGATTTGAACTGCCTAATAAGCATATCTATCTGTGCCTGGACTAAGACAAGGATTTATTCGTGTCAAGTATCCTCAAGAATAACTGTGCTTCATAGACTTTCTGCTTGATTGCATTTTCCTCTGAAGTTTCCTATAGACTGCTAAGCTGTGTTTATTATTTGCACCAAGTGTTGTGGACTTGAGTTTCTCTCTGCACCTGTTTGAATCACCGTGTGATAATATAGACTTTACCACTTATAAAACTGTGTCCTGTAGTTGTCTTGTTCCACGCAAAGAGTCTCCTGAGTTATCCCCTATAATTATTACAGTCATGTGCTGCACCCATTCTGCACCCCCATTCTGTCATGCTGCTGTGCTGACTTATTTTCTATATATATTCAGTAAAAATTCACTGGCCCGGATGCGTAACTTACAAAATGGGGCATGGTGCCTGAAGTGCGCTATACGCATGTGCCATTTCCGACAGAGGATTCATGTCCCGGCCTCGGCCCGAAGAGACCCCGCTGCAATACCTGATAGGTAAGTTGTTGTCCAGAGATCATGGTATGTGTTCAGTGCTTACGCATACCGTGATCTCCTGGGCCACAATCCTCATCCCTGGATGCATAACTCTGTGGGGTCCAGACTGCACAGGCACGTCGCGCTTGCGCAGTCTATAAAGGCTTCGGACAGAGTGACGCTCCTAGCATTATATTATAGATATGCTTCTTCCCCTCCCTGTCAGCGACTATCGTGTTGCAGTCTAATCTGCCATCATCACATTTCCCTCCTCCCTTACAGAGCTGCAAAAACTTTTTCATTATCTGCTGCTTTTAGACAGTCTAGTCCCAGTCACCAGAAGTCCCAGCCCAAATCTGCGAACAGCGCAGAGTATGAGATGTGTCTGCCTGTCTTCTTGCGTGGTCTGACCACTCTGTGTCTCCCCTCACTCAGAGAAACGCTTTGAGAATCCGAGAGCACATAGAATCTGCGAAAGCGTATTGACTCAAGTATAAGCCTAGGGTCGGAAATGCAGCAGCTACTGGTAAAGTAAAATTAATTGAGACATCAGTAGGTTAAATGTTTTTGAATATCCATATTGAATCAGGAGCCCCATATAATGCTCCATACAGTTCATGATGGGCCCCATAAGATGCTCCATACAAAATATGCCTCATATAATGCTCCATAAAGTTCATGATGGGCCCCATAAGATGCTCCATACAAAAAATATGCCCCATATAATGCCGCACAAAGGTTAATGATGGCCCCATAAGATGCTCCATATTAAAATATGCCCCATATAATGCGGCATAAAAGTTTAATGATGGCCCCATAAGATGCTCCATAGAATAATGTGCCCCATATAATACTCCATAAAGGTTGATGGCCCTATAAAATGCTCCATAGAATAATATGCCCCATATAATGCTACATAAAGGTTGATGGCCCCATAAGATTCTCCATCAAATTTGCCCCATATAATGCTGCACAAAGGTTAATGATGGCCCCATAAGATGCTCCATATTAAAATATGCCCCATAAAATGCTGCATAAAGGTTAATGATGGCCCCATAAGATGCTTTCTACAAAATACGCCCCATATAATGCTCCATAAAGTTCATGATGGGCCCCATAAGATGCTCCATACAAAAAATGTGCCCCATATAATGCTGCACAACGGTTAATGATGGCCCCATAAGATGCTCCATATTAAAATATGCCCCATATAATGCTGCATAAAAGTTTAATGATGGCCCCATAAGATGCTCCATAGAATAATATGCCCCATATAATGCTCCATAAAGGTTGATGGCCCCTTAAGATACTCCATAGAATAATATGCCCCATATAATGTTCCATAAAGGTTGATGGCCCCATAAGCTGCTCCATAAAATAATATGCCCCATATGCTGCTGCGATAAAAAAAAAAAAAAAAAAAAGACACACTCACCTCTAATCGCTGGGGGCCAGGTCCCGGCGTCCTGAGCAGGTGGGGACACCAACATGCTATGGGGGACAGGTGCCGGTGTCGCCGCTGGCTCAGGCCCCCGGCACTTGCGATATTCACCTGTCTCCGTTCCACCTCCGCACACCGCTGTGTCTTCCAGGTCTCTGCAGTGACTGTTCAGGCAGAGGGCATGCACTAAACACGTCATCGAGCCCTCTGACCTGAACGTCACAGCCAGAGGACGCGGGAGAGAGAGCCCGGCGGTGAAACGGGTACAGGTGAATATCGCATGGCTCACCCTCCCCGTCATACTCACCGTCCTGGCGTGGTCTCTGCTTATTAGATGGTCTCTGGTGCCTGCAGCTCTTCCTGTGTTCAGCGGTCACATGGAACCGCTCATTAAAGTAATGAATATGCGCTCCATGCATGTGGGAGTGGAGGCGCATACATATTCATTACTTTAATGAGAGGCACCACGTGACTACTGAACACAGGAAGAGCTGCAGGCGCCAGAGACCATCTGAGAAGCAGGGACGAACAGAGACTGTGTCAGGAGGGGGAGAGTGTGATGTGACAGCCGCCACTCCTACCGCTCCCCCTCCCCTGCCGACCCCCTGGGAAATTGACTCGAGTATAAGCCAAGATGGGCACTTTCAGCCTAAAAAAATGGGCTGAAAATCTCGACTTATACTTGAGATTTTCTTGAGTTATTCTACTTTTTGTTTGGCAGCAAGATGAAAAAGCAAAGGTTTTTGCTCCGTTTTTTTTTTTTTGTGCACTGAAGGAGTGAACAAGTGTGACCGTTTTATAGGTTGGCTCGTTCCGGACACGGCAATACCAAATATATGTACTTTTTTGCTTATATACACTCACCGGCCACTTTATTAGGTACACCTGTCCAACTTCTTGTTAACACTTAATTTCTAATCAGCCAATCACATGGCGGCAACTCAGTGCATTTAGGCATGTAGACATGGTCAAGACAATCTCCTGCAGTTCAAACCGAGCATCAGTATGGGGAAGAAAGGTGATTTGAGTGCCTTTGAACGTGGAATGGTTGTTGGTGCCAGAAGGGCTGGTCTGAGTATTTCAGAAACTGCTGATCTACTGGGATTTTCACGCACAACCATCTCTAGGGTTTACAGAGAATGGTCCGAAAAAGAAAAAAAATCCAGTGAGCGGCAGTTCTGTGGGCGGAAATGCCTTGTTGATGCCAGAGGTCAGAGGAGAATGGGCAGACTGGTTCGAGCTGATAGAAAGGCAACAGTGACTCAAATCGCCACCCGTTACAACCAAGGTAGGCCTAAGAGCATCTCTGAACGCACAGTGCGTCGAACTTTGAGGCAGATGGGCTACAGCAGCAGAAGACCACACAGGGTACCACTCCTTTCAGCTAAGAACAGGAAACTGAGGCTACAATTTGTACAAGCTCATCGAAATTGGACAGTAGAAGATTGGAAAAACGTTGCTTGGTCTGATGAGTCTCGATTTCTGCTGCGACATTCGGATGGTAGGGTCAGAATTTGGCGTAAAAAACATGAAAGCATGGATCCATCCTGCCTTGTATGGAGCATCTTTGGGATGTGCAGCCGACAAATCTGCGGCAACTGTGTGATGCCATCATGTCAATATGGACCAAAATCTCTGAGGAATGCTTCCAGCACCTTGTTGAATCTATGCCACGAAGAATTGAGGCAGTTCTGAAGGCAAAAGGGGGTCCAACCCGTTACTAGCATGGTGTACCTAATAAAGTGGCTGGTGAGTGTATATATATATATATATGTTCAGGTTTGCTTCAGGCTTTGGTCAGGATTTTACGCAGGTAAAATCCTGACCAAAAATGCACCTGAGGTCACTGGTAGGTCACCTGCGGTGTTCCTGCGTGTTTTGCTCATTGTAGCAACATGCTGCGTTCTGAAAAAATGCAACGCATGTGCGTTTTTGCGGGAAAAACGCATGCATTTTTTAATGCACAGTGGAGACGGGATTTCATTAAATCCCCTCCACTATGCTGTAATATCTGGACGCTGCGTTTTTGACGCTGCGGCTCAGCGCTGCATCAAAAACGCAGCATTTCCTGAACGTGGACACATACCCTCAGAGATCCATCAGCCGGCCATGCTTTGTTGTTCCCATTATTAAACAGTGGGTCTCCTATACTGTTATTGTGTATGCAGTGAGTGGCAGTACTGCCAAAAATTAGGAGGCACCCCAATACCTCTTTGATGAGACGTACAGGAGGGCCTCATGAAAAAATGTTCCCATTATTAGTAAGTGGGTCTCCCATAGTGTTTGTGTGGCACCCCAGGAGTCCGGTTGCCACAGTGGCATTGCCTCCCTTATAGGGGGTGATGTCATGCCTGGCAGCAAGGAGGGGTCCCCTTGCCAGGTAACACCAGCATCCAACAATTTTCCTACTCCAGACTAGAAGGGGGAGCTCTAACACCTGGTTTCAAGGGAGCTTCCCTATAAGTTCTGGCCTGGAGGCAGAGTTAGTGAGTCGAGTCTGAGAGTGAGAGGTGAGAAGATGAGGAGAACCTGGAGAGTGGAGCTGTAGCCACGCTCATCCCAGAACAGAGCGCTGGCAAAGAGGATGCCAGAGTCCTTGGCTGTGTGGGTGCTGTACGCCCTGACAGCCGAATCTGGAGGGCAGGGGACTGTAAGCTTCCTGGCCACACCAAACTGCCGGAGGCACCACAGCAGACCAACAGTCCGGGGCTGCCAGTGACAACACAGCGCTCATGATAGGCTCTCGCTGTCTGCCATACAGGTTAGAATCAACATGCAGGAGACGAACTTGAGCAGGGCTTTAAGCAGCAAGGACCTAAGAGAAGAGCGCAGCAGGAAGGCCTCCGAACCCACCTGGCTAGCTGGATCCTAAGTTGCTTCCAGGCTGCCCGGACCCCCATCACCTGTTACCCGTGCCCTAGACTGCACCTTCAGCTACAGCTACCAAGTAAAGGTAAAGAAAACTGCAGTCCTTGTTTCCTCCAGTCATTTCCCGCACCCTAAGTCCTGCACCCCAACGTCCACGAACTCTTACAAAACTATACCGGTAGCCCTGATGCCCCGCTCTGCCTGTGGGGAGCAGAACCATCCCAGCTGCGTCACCATCGTCCCCAACGGTCTCCTTAAGCAGTGTCGGCCACTCATTGCCGAACACCAGGATGGCGTCACGTTAAATCCCCTACAAACCTTCTCTCATCATTTGTATTGCACGCCCAGGGCCACGGACCGGGTCACTGCTGCCGTGACAACCCCTGTTATGGTTACCCCAATGACCATGGGAAAAAAATACAAAACGGACTAGCTCTCGGGTGATGGAAACTAAGGTCGACCGTGACCTGAACCTGACCCAACACTTACAGTAGCCGGGGGATGTACCTACGATGCCCTAGACACCACGCGCCAGCCGGAGATCTAACTACCCCTATAAGAGGAATATACAGGCCTACCTTACCTCCAGTGAGGAACCCCAAAAGATGATAGTAGGCCCCCACAGATATTGACGGTGAGTTCAGAGGAAATGACATACGTAGGATGAACAGCAGATTTAGCACAGTGAGGTCCGCTTACTAGATAGCAGAAGGACAGGAAAGAGTTACTTCACGGTCGACCTAAAAATCACTATTCAAAAACACCATCCAGAAATTACTTTAAACTCCAGTGACAACTCATGCCACTGGAGTAGTAATTTTCTGTCCACAAGAGCTTCCAGCACTGAAGAGTCACATTGCAGATAGCTGGACAAAAATAGCAAAACAAGAAACAAAATTCAACTTAGCTGAACTGGAACTTGAGGCAGGTGAATGCAACAGAATGCTACTAGCACATTGTTGGCCGGCATGTGACTAACAGCCAAGCAGCCTTAAATAGGAAACTCCCCAAGAGGGTGGCGACAGGTAATCAGAGATGGAGGAAGGCACATAAGAGACACTACCATAACAGACCACCGGGGGAGCCCACAAACCGAATTCACAACAGTACCCCCCCCTTAAGGAGGGGGCACCGAACCCTCACCAGAACCACCAGGGCGACCTGGATGAGCACTATGAAATGCACGAACCAAATCGGGAGCATGAACATCGGATGCTGTCACCCAAGAATTATCCTCCTGGCCATAACCTTTCCACTTAACCAGATACTGAAGTTTCCGTCTGGAAACACGGGAGTCCAAGATCTTTTCCACCACATACTCCAATTCACCCTCAACCAACACAGGAGCAGGTGGATCAGCAGAAGGAACAACCGGTACCTCATACCTCCGCAATAATGACCGATGGAAAACATTATGGATATTAAAAGATGCTGGGAGGTCCAAACGAAAGGACACAGGATTAAGAACCTCCAGAATCCTATAAGGGCCGATAAACCGAGGCTTAAACTTAGGAGACGAGACCTTCATAGGAACAAATCGAGAAGACAGCCACACCAGGTCCCCAACAGAAAGACGAGGACCAATACGCCGATGACGATTAGTGAACTGTTGAGTCTTCTCCTGGGACAACTTCAGATTGTCCACAACCTGTCCCCAAATCTGATGCATCCTATCAACCACAGCATCCACTCCAGGACAATCCGAAGACTCCAATTGACCGGACGAAAACCGAGGGTGAAACCCTGAATTACAAAAAAATGGAGAAACCAAAGTGGCAGAACTAGCCCGATTGTTAAGGGCAAACTCTGCCAATGGCAAAAAGTCAAGCCAATCATCCTGATCAGCGGACACAAAACACCTCAAGTAAGTCTCCAAGGTCTGATTAGTACGCTCAGTCTGGCCATTAGTCTGAGGATGGAATGCAGACGAAAAAGACAAATCGATACCCATCCTGGCACAGAACGTCCGCCAAAATCTAGACACAAACTGAGTACCCCTGTCAGACACTATATTCTCAGGAATACCATGCAAACGCACCACATTCTGAAAAAATAGAGGAACCAACTCAGAGGAGGAGGGCAATTTGGGTAAAGGTACCAAATGAACCATCTTGGAAAAACGGTCACAAATCACCCAGATGACAGACATCCTACGAGAAACCGGAAGGTCAGAAATAAAGTCCATAGAGATGTGCGTCCAAGGCCTCTTAGGAATAGGCAAGGGCAACAACAACCCACTGGCCCTAGAACAGCAGGGCTTGGCCCGAGCACAAACATCACAAGACTGCACAAACATGCGCACATCTCGAGACAAAGAAGGCCACCAGAAGGACCTAGACACCAAATCCCTGGTGCCAAAAATTCCAGGATGACCTGTCAACGCGGAAGAATGAACCTCCGAGATAACTCTACTGGTCCAATCATCAGGGACAAACAGTCTACCAGGCGGACAGCGATCAGGCCTATCCACCTGAAACTCCTGCAAAGAACGCCGCAGGTCTGGGGAGACAGCTGACAATATCACCCCATCCTTCAGGATGCCGGTAGGTTCGGAATCACCAGGCGAGTCAGGCTCAAAACTCCTAGAGAGGGCATCCGCCTTCACATTCTTGGACCCAGGCAGATATGACACCACAAAGTTAAATCGGGAGAAAAACAACGACCAGCGCGCCTGTCTAGGATTCAGACGCCTGGCCGACTCAAGATAAATTAGATTCTTGTGGTCAGTGAGGACCACCACCTGGTGTCTAGCACCCTCAAGCCAATGACGCCACTCCTCAAACGCCCACTTCATGGCCAGAAGTTCCCGATTTCCCACATCATAATTTCGCTCAGCGGGCGAAAACTTTCGGGAGAAAAACGCACATGGTCTCATTACTGAGCAGTCAGGATCTTTCTGCGACAAAACTGCACCTGCTCCGATCTCCGAAGCATCCACCTCAACCTGGAACGGAAGTAACACATCAGGTTGGCGCAACACAGGAGCGGAAGAAAAGCGGCGCTTAAGCTCTTGAAAGGCCTCCACAGCCGCAGAGGACCAATTAGCAACATCAGCACCCTTTTTGGTCAAATCAGTCAAAGGTTTAGCAATGGCAGAAAAACCCGCTATAAATCGGCGATAGAAATTAGCAAAACCCAAGAACTTTTGCAGACTCTTCAAAGAAGTAGGTTGCATCCAATCACAAATAGCCTGGACCTTGACAGGGTCCATCTCCATAGATGAAGGGGAAAAAATATATCCCAAAAAGGAAATTCTCTGAACTCCAAAACTACACTTTGAGCCCTTTACAAAAAGAGAATTAGCTCGCAAAACCTGAAAAACTCTCCTGACCTGTTGAACGTGAGATTCCCAGTCCTCCGAAAAAACAAGAATATCATCCAAATACACAATCATAAACTTATCCAGATATTCACGGAAAATATCGTGCATAAAGGACTGAAAAACGGAAGGAGCATTTGCGAGACCGAAAGGCATTACCAAATACTCAAAATGGCCTTCAGGCGTATTAAATGCGGTCTTCCACTCATCCCCCTGCTTAATCCGCACCAAATTATACGCACCACGTAGATCGATCTTAGTGAACCACTTAGCCCCCTTTATACGAGCAAACAGATCAGTCAGTAAAGGTAACGGGTACTGGTATTTAACTGTAATCTTATTCAAAAGTCGATAGTCGATACAAGGTCTCAATGAACCATCCTTTTTACCTACAAAGAAAAATCCTGCCCCTAGTGGAGACAACGAGGGGCGAATATGACCCTTTTCCAAGGATTCTCTGATATACTCCCGCATAGCAGTATGTTCAGGTACAAACAAATTAAACAAGCGACCCTTAGGAAACTTACTACCGGGGATCAATTCAATAGCGCAGTCACACTCTCTGTGGGGAGGGAGAGAATCAACTTTAGGCTCTTGAAAGACATCATAAAAATCTGACAGAAATGCTGGGATCTCAGAGGGAGTAGATGAAGAAATAGGAACCAAAGGTGCATCCCCATGAATACCCCGACATCCCCAGCTCAACACAGACATAGATTTCCAGTCCAAGACGGGATTATGAATCTGTAACCATGGTAATCCAAGCACTAAGACATCATGTAGGTTATATAATACAAGGAAACGAATAATCTCCTGATGGTCTGGGGTAAGACGCATAGTCACTTGTGTCCAATATTGTGGTTTATTGCTAGCCAAAGGTGTAGAATCAATACCCTTCAGGGGAATAGAAACTTCCAACGGCTCCAAATCAAACCCACAACGCTTGGCAAAGGACCAATCCATGAGACTCAGAGCGGCGCCAGAATCCACATAAGCATTCACAGTCACAGATGATAAGGTACAAATCAATGTCACGGACAAAAGAAATTTTGACTGCAAGGTACCTGTAGAAAAAGATTTATCAACCTTTTTATCAACCTTATTTATACGTTTAGAGCATGCTGATATAACATGAGCTGGATCTCCACAGTAGAAGCACAATCCATTTTTGCGCCTGTAATTTTGACGTTCGCCTCTAGACAAAACACGATCGCATTGCATATGCTCCAATGCCTTTTCAGAGGTCACCGCCAAATGGTGCACAGGTCTTTGCTCAGAAGACACCGCCATATGGTGCACAGGTTTTTGCTCAGAAGATACCACCATATGGTGCACAGATTCTTCCTCAGAAGACCCCGCCATATGGTGCACAGATTTGCGCTCCCGCAAACGCCGATCAATCTGGATAGCCAATTTCATGGCATCATTCAGACCTGTAGGCACAGGGAACCCCACCATGACATCCTTCACGGCATCAGAGAGACCTTCTCTGAAATTAGCTGCTAAAGCGCACTCATTCCATTTAGTAAGCACCGACCATTTACGGAATTTCTGGCAGTATATCTCAGCTTCATCTTGCCCTTGGGAAAGAGCTATCAAGGCTTTCTCAGCCAAAATCTCCAAATTAGGTTCTTCATAAAGCAACCCCAAAGCCTGAAAAAACGCATCTACATTTAACAACGCAGGATCCCCTGGCGATAATGCAAATGCCCAACTTTGTGGGTCGCCGCGCAGTAGAGAGATAACAATTTTAACTTGTTGAGTCTGATCACCAGCAGAGTGAGATCTCAGAGACAAAAACAATTTGCAATTTTCTCTGAAACTCAAAAACCGGGATCTGTCTCCGGTAAAGTATTCAGGCAGAGGAATCTTAGGTTCAGACATTGGAGCACGTATAACAAAATCTTGTAGGTTCTGTACTTTTGTCGCAAGGTTATTCAAACCCGCAACTAAACTCTGTGGATCCATGTTTCAAATGGGTGTAACCCAAGCATTCAGAGGTTAAGAGGAGAGGAGAAAAAAAAAAGGCTGAAGACTGCAGTTTAAGCAAGGAATACAAATGATCAAACTAAGGTGCACTTTCAAACACAGAAAAAAAAAAAAACCTTTTCTTCTCCTTCCTACTTTAGTGCATATTTTAACACATAGATTTTTTACATGGCCGGCCAAACTGTTATGGTTACCCCAATGACCATGGGAAAAAAATACAAAACGGACTA
This sequence comes from Ranitomeya variabilis, assembly GCF_051348905.1. Classification (NCBI taxonomy): domain Eukaryota; kingdom Metazoa; phylum Chordata; class Amphibia; order Anura; family Dendrobatidae; genus Ranitomeya; species Ranitomeya variabilis. Next base: position 690,284,619 of record NC_135232.1, read on the forward strand.
GCTCTCGGGTGATGGAAACTAAGGTCGACCGTGACCTGAACCTGACCCAACACTTACAGTAGCCGGGGGATGTACCTACGATGCCCTAGACACCACGCGCCAGCCGGAGATCTAACTACCCCTATAAGAGGAATATACAGGCCTACCTTACCTCCAGTGAGGAACCCCAAAAGATGATAGTAGGCCCCCACAGATATTGACGGTGAGTTCAGAGGAAATGACATACGTAGGATGAACAGCAGATTTAGCACAGTGAGGTCCGCTTACTAGATAGCAGAAGGACAGGAAAGAGTTACTTCACGGTCGACCTAAAAATCACTATTCAAAAACACCATCCAGAAATTACTTTAAACTCCAGTGACAACTCATGCCACTGGAGTAGTAATTTTCTGTCCACAAGAGCTTCCAGCACTGAAGAGTCACATTGCAGATAGCTGGACAAAAATAGCAAAACAAGAAACAAAATTCAACTTAGCTGAACTGGAACTTGAGGCAGGTGAATGCAACAGAATGCTACTAGCACATTGTTGGCCGGCATGTGACTAACAGCCAAGCAGCCTTAAATAGGAAACTCCCCAAGAGGGTGGCGACAGGTAATCAGAGATGGAGGAAGGCACATAAGAGACACTACCATAACAGACCACCGGGGGAGCCCACAAACCGAATTCACAACAAACCCCCTGAAGAACTGCCCGACCTGAACCGAGTACCCTGTGGTCCTAGCAGGCATCGAATTTGCCTATGCAGTGAGTGCCCAAAATTTGGACGCACCCCAATACCCCTTTGAAGACACGTACAGAAGTGTCTCCTGAAAACAATGTTCTCATTATTAGGAAGTGGGTCTCCCATACTGTTTGCCTATGCAGTGAATGGGATAAATCAAGGCCACCAATCAAAAGGATATACGTAAGCAGGGTGTGATTATAAATTCAATAAAAATTAACTTTTAATAAATCTTAGTTAAAAAATGGTAACCATTAGCAACCAAAACAAAAACAGGACTCACAAGAAAATGCATCCATAGGAATGCCTATATGTAACACATACCCCGAAGACAATAAGAGTGTATAACCCAATAATTTCTGTCTCTGGGGAATCAGATCTCTTACCACACGAGATCTTTAGGTAAACAATACCCTTCAGTCCTATACTCCATATCAACAATGTATTCAAGTTGCAGGAATCGTGACTGGAATGAAATGGAACGATCTCACCTCTTTTTTCTTCCTTCAATAAGGATGAGATCACCTGGCATCGGCGTTGTATCCGAGGGGGGGGCAATTTTCGCCACACAGTACCCCACGCTGCCAATGAGAACGATCAACCCCAAAATAGACCATGCATTTTCCCTACGCGTTTCGTGTATAGACTCATCAGGGGAAAAGAGGGGATGCAAAATCACCTCCCCAACTTTCTAGGAGGGTTTCACTACTTGGTTTCCACTTCATGGAAGAGCAAACCAATATAGTGTTTTGGTCCCGCTATATTGACGACGTGCTGTTAATTTGGAATGGGGATGTAACAGGCCTGACAAATTTCGTGTCTAAACTTAACAACAATGACCTGGGTCTATTTTTCACGTTTGAATATCACAGGGAACAGCTGCCATTTTTGGATTTGTGTGTCCAAAAAGGGGTAGATGGACACTTAAGTACCAAAACTTATAGAAAACCGACTTCTACGAATGCCCTCCTTAGATGGGATAGCCAACACCCAGCGCCTCTGAGGAAGGGCATTCCCAAAGGCCAATATTTGAGAGCACGGCGGAATTGTTCCTCGGAGGAGGAATACAAAAAACAAGCAGATGATCTGCGGATGCGTTTTTTGGCCAGGGGATACCCGGAGGGGGTCCTTAGAAAGGCGTATAATGAAGCCAATAAAAGTAATAGAAGTAGTCTTTTGGTGCCAGCCCAGAAAAGGGATGACACTTCTGTGTTCAGATATGTCACCACGTACAATAACGGGGCTCAGAAGATACGGACTGTGTTGCAGAGACACTGGCCAGTTCTGGCCATGGACGAGGACATTGGAGAGATGGTGGGGGCCTCACCCAGCATTACTTTTAAAAAAGGTAAATCTGTGGGCGATAGATTAATACATAGCCACTATACACCACCGGTGAAGGATACGTGGCTTCCAAGTCCACCGAAGGGGTGCTATAGATGTAGTGGCTGTGTGGCATGCCCTGTAATTGCAACAGGACCTAGATTCTCTAGTGGAGTTACTGGGAGAGAATATGAGATTTATCATTTCATAAACTGCAAATCCAAAGGGGTAATATATAGAGCAGTTTGCCCGTGCGGTTTAGAATACGTAGGAAAAACAATTCGAGAACTTAGAAGACGTGTCGGAGAACATCTGAGGGACATAGCCCTAAAGAGGGATACACCCCTTGCTAGACATATGAATAATGAACACAATGGTGATACATCAAATTAGAGATTTATGGGAATTGATAGGATTGGTGCACCTAGGAGGGGAGGGAACTGGGACCAGATGCTGTCACAGTGCGAAACAAGGTGGATTTTTCGCTTAAAGACGCAAACACCGAGAGGCCTGAATGAAATATTGACATACAATTGCTTTTTGGAAGGCTAAATTAAGAAAATGATATGAGAAAACCCCTTTTCTTGCTTCTTGTCTGTTTCTTTCATTAGGGCATATAGGGATTATTAGTAGGGCTAGCCGCCGTGGAATGGGGGCGCCATTCTTGCGTTGCCTGTCCTAGGGTGCCAACCTCCATATGCTAGGTAGGGCTTTAATAGGAGCATGTGTAGGGTGAGTTTTGAGAAAGGCACACAACACTATCCCTCTAACTGATTATATCGGTGCACCAGTCTATAATTGTTGGTTCCTATTGTTTTTTGTAATGTCTGCTCTATCTGGGCCCGCGCTGTGTTCTCCTTAATGTCCTCGGTCTATGGTCCAATATGGCAACATCTCGGCTTTATTTAGGTTAGGTTAATTATGGTCTGAAATAAATTAACGCTATACGGGATATTCTATTATATCCCCTATTTTGTAGGTCTTACCCTCCCTTTGATTCATTTTCCTTCCCCTCATTATTTTTAACTTGCATGTGTCCTGTATGTAGGTTCCCCCTCCCTTTTTGGAGGTTTAGGTAGAATCCTTTATGAGTTAGAAATGCCCTTGTAATATCGAATATGGATAGGCACTCAGTGGTATTATTTTCCGTTGATGCAAGGGTTAAAACATTTCTTACAATGGCGTAGCCGCCGTTTTTTTCACCTACGGCAGCGTCATATTTGGACTCCAGAAGTCACCTAGCAACAGAGACGCCCAGACCAATAGTATGCAGGATGGTCATGTGGCGCGTTGCCTTGGAAGCAAACATCGCGTCACCGGAAGTGACGTGCATGGTCCAGCGTGGAGTCACATGCTGGGCGCACAGGAAATGATGTCAGCTCGGGAGCGCAGGTATGAGCTCGGCGGGCTATTTAATAGCAGCGATTGCCGCGGGTTGGTGATCTCTGTACCCCGTAGTGAAACCCTCCTAGAAAGTTGGGGAGGTGATTTTGCATCCCCTCTTTTCCCCTGATGAGTCTATACACGAAACGCGTAGGGAAAATGCATGGTCTATTTGGGGGTTGATCGTTCTCATTGGCAGCGTGGGGTACTGTGTGGTGAAAATTGCCCCCCCTCGGATACAGCGCCGATGCCAGGTGATCTCATCCTTATTGAAGGAAGAAAAAAGAGGTGAGATCGTTCCATTTCATTCCAGTCACGATTCCTGCAACTTGAATACATTGTTGATATGGAGTATAGGACTGAAGGGTATTGTTTACCTAAAGATCTCGTGTGGTAAGAGATCTGATTCCCCAGAGACAGAAATTATTGGGTTATACACTCTTATTGTCTTCGGGGTATGTGTTACATATAGGCATTCCTATGGATGCATTTTCTTGTCCTGTTTTTGTTTTGGTTGCTAATGGTTACCATTTTTTAACTAATATTTATTAAAAGTTAATTTTTATTGAATTTATAATCACACCCTGCTTACGTATATCCTATGCAGTGAATGCAAGGCCTGCCGAAAATTTAGATGCACCCCAATACCCCTTTGAAGAGACGTACAAGAGGGCCTCCTTATAACACTGTTCCCATTATTAGGAAGTGGTTCTCCCATACTGTTTGCCTATGCAGTGAATGCAAGGCCTGCTCAAAATTTACACGCACACCAATAGCCATTTGAAGAGACGTGGAGGAGGGCCTCCTGAAGCTTTTTTACCATTATTAGGAAGTGGGTCTCCCATACTGTTTGCCTATGCAGTGAATGCAAGGGCTGTAAAAAATTGGGACGCACTCCAATATCCCTTGGAAGAGACGTGGAGTAGGGCCTCATAAAAAAATGTTCCCATTAGAAAGGAGCGGGTCTCTTATACTTGTAATGACCATGCACTAAGTGTATGGGCTGACAAACATTTACCCCTGGGGGTTTATATATGAACATACTGTGTAAAAAAATTTTTTAAAGGCATCATTAACACTAGGGTTGAGCGACTTTCATTTTTTTAAGATCGAGTCGGGTTTTGCGAAACCCGACTTTTTCCAAAGTCGAGTCGAGTGCAGTCGGCCGATTATCGCTAAAAGTCGGGGATCGACCGAAACACGAAACCCAATGCAAGTCAATGGGGAAGCATAGTCGGCAGTGAGTGGAGGCCAGGAAAACACCTACAGTGCCCATTTTAATGCCAAAAACATCCATTTTTGTTTCTGAAGCTTGTCAATCTTAATTCACTTTATAATAATAGTTGGGCATTGGAAATTGGGGGTCATTTGGCAAAAGTTGTGGGGGGTAGGGCTGGTTCAAGGTTTTAGTGGGCCCAGGAAACGTGGACTACGTCACGGCGGTGGAGCAGTGAGAGGTAAGTATGTCAAGTTTGCAAGTGCTGTGATCCTAAGCAAGCAGGGGGGGGGGCACTCGTTGGCATTGGCACTGGCACAGGGCCCCTCAAAGTACAGCGGTGTGTTTGCACGGCGGGGGCGCCTCCCAGCAGCAGCGACACTTTTGCGTACTCTGAGGGGCCCTGTGCCAGTGACGTCGCCAACGAGTATGCCCCCCCACCTGATGAAGGAACCTGCACTTTCATCTGCACCTTCCTCTTTGTCCCTGTGTAAGGTGGTATAACATGCGGGAAGGGGAACCTTACTTTCAGCAGGGTCAGATTCTGGCTGTGTAGAGTGCAAGGGGAATGTAGTGGTCTAGGTCAATGTACCAGCAGACTCATCTAGCAGTGGCTGGGCAATGGGCAGGATGAGGAGGAAACACAGATATAGGGCCAAAGAATAAAGTAGGCTAAATGCAGTTCAAAATTGGTAACAGGACTAAACAGGCGGCATTGCTTTGTTCAGTGGAGTAGCAAACCCAGGAGCAGCAGACACTGTTTTAAGGGCCCAACCACACTAGTAGGCCAAATGCAGTTTAATATCTGCTACTATAGGCCAAAAGCCTAAAGACTGAAGCTCAGCTTTATACAGTGGAGGACAACACCAGGGAGCGGCAGACACCGTTAGTAGGCCGTAACCACCATTTTTTTGTTAAAAAAGCACTTAATGAGAGCCAGAAGGTTGAGGCTCAGCTTTATACAGTGGAGGACAACACCAGGGAGCGGCAGACACCGTTAGTAGGCCGTAACCACCAATTTTTTAAAAAACAGCACTTAATGAGAGGCAGAAGGTTGAAGCTCTGATTTAGACAGTGGAGGACAACACCAGGGAGCGGCAGACACCGTTAGTAGGCCATAACCACCAATTTTTTGTTAAAAAAGCACTTAATGAGAGCCAGAAGGTTGAAGCTCAGACAAGGCAACCTGGAGGAGAACACCAAGGAGGAGGAGAACACTCAGGAGGAGGAGAACACTCAGGAGGAGGACAACGCCCAGGAACGGCAGACACCGTTAGTAGGCCCTAACCACCAATTTATTTAAAGAAAGCACTTAATGAGAGCCAGAAGGTTGAAGCTCAGATTTAGACAGTGGAGGACAACACCAGGGAGCGGCAGACACCGTTAGTAGGCCGTAACCACCAATTTTTTGTTAAAAAAGCACTTAATGAGAGCCAGAAGGTTGAAGCTCAGACAAGGCAACCTGGAGGAGAACACCAAGGAGGAGGAGAACACTCAGGAGGAGGACAACACCCAGGAGCGGCAGACACCGTTAGTAGGCCCTAACCACCAATTTATTTAAAGAAAGCACTTAATGAGAGCCAGAAGGTTGAAGCTCAGATTTAGACAGTGGAGGACAACACCAGGGAGCGGCAGACACCGTTAGTAGGCCGTAACCACCAATTTTTTAAAAAACAGCACTTAATGAGAGCCAGAAGGTTGAAGCTCAGATTTAGACAGTGGAGGACAACACCAGGGAGCGGCAGATACCGTTAGTAGGCCGTAACCACCAATTTTTTGTTAAAAAAGCACTTAATGAGAGCCAGAAGGTTGAAGCTCAGACAAGGCAACCTGGAGGAGAACACCAAGGAGGAGGAGAACACTCAGGAGGAGGACAACACCCAGGAGCGGCAGACACCGTTAGTAGGCCCTAACCACCAATTTTTTAAAAAACAGCACTTAATGGAGCCAGAAGGTTGGAGCTCAGATTTAGACAGTGGAGGACAACACCAAGGAGCGGCAGACACCGTTAGTAGGCCGTAACCACCAATTTTTTGATAAAAAAGCACTTAATGAGAGCTAGAAGGTTGAAGCTCAGATTTAGACCGTGGAGGACAACACCAGGGAGCGGCAGACACCGTTAGTAGGCCGTAACCACCAATTTTACCCTTCGCCACGACAGCACCCCACATGAGAGAGAGGGATCCACCCATAGGAACAGGAAACCTACAGAATAAAAGGAGGCGGTCCCCTCTCCTCCTCAGTTTAGGTTTCCTGTTTCTATGGGAACCCGAAGTACCTGCAGTTGAAGAGGATTCCTGGGCCATGCACCCACCTGCGTCAGTCTCCATGCGAACGGCAGGGGCTGCGGTGCCAGAAGCAGCGGCGGGGGAGCCACTGTTTGCAGCCTCCCCCCTCGTCTGGTCGATCGCCATGGTCCGGGTTCGGTGCCGCTGGTCCGCCCGGATCCATGAGGACGCGCGCGCTCAGCGGCCGGCTTTTTATCCAGCAGCCGCCGCATGGTAAGGAGGAGCGGCGCGTCTAACCCGGAAGTCGCTGGAGCACTTCCGGGTTAGGTCCGGGGAGGCAGGAGATTCGGCGCCAAATTTAAAAGTGCAGCGCTAGCGTCGGCCGGTGTGTGTAAGTATGGCTTCACCGGCCGATGTAGCGCACTTGCCTGCAACAGAGAGGTCTCCCAGCAAGGAGACAAGCGCCAGGAGCAGCACCAAAAGTGGGGATCGATCTCAGGAAAAGCGATCTGCCACCAAACAGAAGGATCTTTCATCAAAGAATCCGCCTCCAGAACCGGTACCTGTCAGCTTCACTGGGTGAGTTTTTAAAAGAGCCTCTTCCCATATGCTGATATATGTTCCTCCTGTATCCCCTTCCTCTAGACTAAGAAAAGGACACATAAAACCAAACACAGAGAATGTGCCTTATGTTTACAACCCCTCCCGGACTCATATACAAAGAGGTTATGTGCAGAGTGCATCATACTAACTTTACGGCAGGAAAACGTAATGACTCCGTCTGACGTTAGAGCCATAATACGTGAAGAGATGCAGGGTCTGGCGCATACAAGTAGCACCAGTACCCGTCAACCTAGCCGGTCCCGATCTCCAGCAAGCTCGGAGTCAGAGGTAGTACAAAAATCCTCTGACAAAGAGGAATCTCAGCCAAGTTCGTCAGAATATGAAGGAGGGCTTTGTCTACCAAATAGCAGCGTAGACAATGTAGTAAAAGCCGTCAGAAGCACGATGGGGTGCCCAGATGAGAAGGGAAAGAAGTCAGCTCAGGACATCATGTTTGCGGGGTTAGGACAGAAAAAACGGAGATCCTTCCCCGTCATACCCACTATTAAAGAGCTAGTTAAGAAGGAGTGGGAGAAACAGCATACAAGGGGATTCTTACCATCCTCTGCTAAGAGACGCTACCCCTTCAGTGATGAAGAACTTAATTCTTGGCAAAAAATACCAAAAGTTGATGCTGCAGTGGCCTCAACTTCCAAGCAATCGGTCTTGCCTGTTGAAGACTCGGGGACTCTGACTGATCCGTTAGACCGAAAGGCAGAAGCCTTACTTAAGAGGTCATGGGAGGCTAATATGGGGGCATTCAGGCCAGCCATTTCTAGCACCTGTACTGCAAGATCGCTGCTAGTATGGACAGAGCAGCTGGAGGAACAAATTAGAGGTGGAACTTCGAGAAAAACAATTCTATCGAAAATCCCTCTAATGAAAGAGGCAGTAGCATTGCTAGCTGATGCCTCTGTAGATTCGCTACGCCTAACAGCCAGGTCAGCCGGCTTAGTGAACACAGCCCGGCGAGCACTCTGGTTGAAAAATTGGAAAGGGGACGCACAGGCCAAAGCAAAACTTTGTGCGATCCCCTGCCAGGGTGAGTTCCTATTTGGGAAAACTCTGGATGAGCTCTTAAATAAAGCAGGAGAGCGGAAGAAGGGCTTCCCTAACCAGTATCTTCCCTCTTACAGGAGAGCCTTCAGGAGACGCCCCTTTACCGGGAACAAACCTGCTGAGCAAAGGGAGAAGAGGTGCTCTGTTTTCCAGATCCTATAACCAAAAACGTAACAAATACCGTTAATTATGAAGTAGGCGGTAGATTAAAATATTTATTTTCTAAATGGAAGCTGATAACATCTAGTCATTGGATTCTGGACATTATTGAAAACGGATTAAAGTTAGAATTCGATAGAATCCCTTGGGATTCTTTTATAGTAACATCTCCAAAAGGACGACAACAGCAAGAGGCTCTAGAATCAGAGATCCTGTCGCTTCTATCTAAAAAAGTATTGATAGAGGTTCCCCGGGGTCAAGAAAGGAAGGGGTTCTATTCCCCTTTATTCTTGATCAATAAGCCGGATGGTTCATTTAGAACCATCATAAACCTTAAAAAACTAAATTCCTTTTTGCGTAACCACACTTTCAAAATGGAATCCATTAGTTCTACCATTAAACTTTTGTTCCCTAGGTGTGTCATGGCTGGGATAGACCTAAAAGATGCATACTATCATCTTCCCATACATTCCGAACACCAGCAGTATCTAAGAGTAGCAGTCATCATGGAGGGACAGGTTCGTCACTTTCAGTATGTAGCAATGCCATTTGGGCTTTCTATGCCCCCCCGCATCTTTACAAAAGTGATATTAGAGGTGATGGCTTATATGCGCCAACGGGACACTTTGATAATACCCTACCTGGATGACTTTCTAGTGGTAGGAGATTCTGTTGCTCAATGTAAAATGCGGTTGTCTGACACGATCTCATCCCTGCAGGAGTTGGGTTGGATCGTCAACTTCGAAAAGTCCAGACTGAATCCAGACACTACTCAAATGTTTCTAGGGATCCAGCTAGACTCCGTAAGTCAAAAGAGCTTCCTCCCACATTTAAAGAAAATGACTATACAGTCAAAGGTGTCAGAAGCAATAAGAAATCCATACATGACACTAAGAAAGGCTATGTCCTTATTAGGATCATTGTCCTCATGTATTCCGGCTGTACCATGGGCTCAATTCCATACCCGCCAATTACAGTACGAAGTATTGTCAGTCCAGGGACGAAAAGGACACCTGGAGAGTAAACTAACTCTCTCTAGAGATGTCATAGAATCTCTGTCCTGGTGGCTAGATATGGGACACCTTTCAGAGGGTGTACCTTGGATAGTAGATCCATCCAAAATAATTACTACCGACGCCAGCCCTACGGGGTGGGGTGCACACATGGAAGATAATTTAGTCCAGGATACCTGGAATCGGGCAGAATCATCATGTTCTTCAAATTGGAAAGAATTAACAGCGGTAGAAAAAGCCTTAAATTATTTTCTTCCACAGATTCAAGGGGCACATGTAAGAGTCTTCTCAGACAACTCCACCACAGTGGCCTATGTAAACCGTCAGGGCGGTACACGGTCAGGAAGTCTGATGACCATCGCAGGAGAGATCTTCCAGTTCGCAGAGAATCATCTTGCGTCCCTAACAGCCCTACACATCAGAGGAGTAGAAAATATCAAAGTGGACTACCTCAGTCGAAACATGCTACGCCAGGGAGAATGGTCCTTAAACAGAGATGTGTTCAGAGTAATAACAAAAGCATGGGGAATGCCTCAGATAGATCTATTTGCCACAAGAGGCAACAGACAGGTAGAAAGATTCGCTTCCCTGAACTCCATGGATCATCCAGACATGCTGGACTCTCTACACCATCCTTGGTACTTCAAACTGGCGTACGCCTTTCCTCCAATGTCTCTGATTCCGCTAGTGATCAGGAAGATCAGAAGGGAGCAAGCAAGGGTAATCCTCATTGCACCCTTCTGGCCAAAAAGACTGTGGTTCTCCTGCCTTCAGAGCATGTGTCTATGCGATCCATGGATCCTTCCATTGGACAAGGAACTACTGTTCCAGGGGCCGTTTTTCCACCCGCAAGTGAAAGGGCTTCACTTGACGGCGTGGAACTTGAGCGGCAGTTACTAAGTTCAAGGGGTTTTTCAGAACAACTAGTAAACACCCTGCTATTAAGTAGGAAAAGTTCTACCACCCTGATATATAGCAGGGTATGGAAAAAATTCTTAAACTTTCATACAACACCGTTCACTAAACAGGTCCCGGTAACACCTATTCTAGAGTTCCTTCAAAAAGGTAGAGAATTAGGTTTATCGGTAAACACCTTAAGAGTCCAGATCTCAGCATTAGGAGCCCTATATGGATGTAATATAGCAGCTGATAGATGGATCTCCAGATTCATTAGGTCTTGTGAACGAAGTAATCCGGTACATATTCCCCGTCTACCTCCGTGGGATTTAAATCTAGTGCTAGAAGCCCTAACCAGCTCCCCATTTGAGCCACTAGATTCGATACCTTTAAATGTCTTAACATATAAAGTAGCCCTCTTGGTAGCCCTAACTTCAGCTAGACGTGTTAGTGACATTCAGGCCCTATCAGTAGACCCACCCTTCTTACTGATATTCCATGATCGGATAGTCCTAAAACCAGACCCCTCATACCTCCCTAAGGTAGCATCCACCTACCACAGGTCACAAGAGATATTTCTCCCTTCCTTCTTTGATTCACCTGTAACTCCAGAACAACATAAGTTCCACACCTTAGATGTCAGAAGAGTCATCCTGACTTATATAGAAAGGTGTCAGACATGGAGGGAGAGTAGGGCTCTGTTTATCTCCTTTCAGGGCCACAAAAAAGGACATGGGGTCACGAGAGCTACCATATCACGATGGATCAGAGAGGCTATCTGCTTGGCCTATACGTCAAAAGGCGAAATTCCTCCAGTGGGTATTAAAGCGCACTCAACACGAGCCATGGCTTCCTCCTGGGCGGAACAAGCAGATGTACCGATCCATTTAATATGTAAGGCCGCAACTTGGTCCACACCTTCTACCTTTTACAACCATTATAGACTTGATCTATCTACATCTTCTGATCTGACATTTGGTAGAGCTGTTCTTAGTACAGTAATCCCACCCAAATAATGACTCTCTGAAAATCTCTCATGTGGGGTGCTGTCGTGGCGAAGGGTAAAAAGCCGGATTACTCACCGGTAATGCTCTTTTAATGAGTCCACGGCAGCACCCATTTACAACCCTCCCTAAGTTATGCACAGCTCTTCCTTTTAAATTCACAAAATAATGGTTGTATAGAGTTTTTAAGATATTTTGCTGAATAAGAATTAATACTAAAGCTTTTGCGGTTCCCTTTTTATACTCTGTAAACTAAACTGAGGAGGAGAGGGGACCGCCTCCTTTTATTCTGTAGGTTTCCTGTTCCTATGGGCGGATCCCTCTCTCTCATGTGGGGTGCTGTCGTGGACTCATTAAAAGAGCATTACCGGTGAGTAATCTGGCTTTTTTTGTTAAAAAAGCACTTAATGAGAGCCAGAAGGTTGAAGCTCAGATTTAGACAGTGGAGGACAACACCAGGGAGCGGCAGACACCGTTAGTAGGCCGTAACCACCAATTTTTTTAAAAAAGCACTTAATGAGAGCCAGAAGGTTGAAGCTCAGATTTAGACAGTGGAGGACAACACCAGGGAGCGGCAGACACCGTTAGTAGGCCCCAACCAACAATTATTTTTTAAAAAGCACTTAATGAGAGCCAGAAAGTTGAAGCTCAGATTTATACTGTGGAGGACAATTTGAATTAGGGACTGCAGACAGACTTAGTAGGCTGTCACCTGTGGACCATGCATCCACCACATTAACCCATTGCGCCGTAATGGACACGTAACCTTCCGTGGCCATGCCTACAGGTCCATGCGTCTGTTGTCAGGTGCACCTTTGTACTCACAGATTGCCATAGTGCATGGACAATGCGGTCTTTTACATGCTGGTGGAGGGTTGGGATGGCTTTTCTCGCAAAAGAAGTGTCGACTGGTTAGCTTGTAGCGTGGTACAGCGTAGTCCATCATGGCTTTATTAATATTAAATAAAATATATAAATAGGCTCTATGAACTTTTAAATAGGTTCCAGGGGTACACGGGCAGCATTGGTGTAGTCAGCGGAGGACGATTGCAAGGAGGGACCGCAGACAGGCTTACTAGGCCTAAAATAACTAAAAATAGGCTCAAGGCACTTAGAGTTATCTCGCAGGGGTACACAGGCAGCATTGTTGTGGTCAGTGGAGGAGGATTGCAAGGAGGGACCGCAGACAGGCTTACTAGGCCTAAAATAAATAAAAATAGGCTCAATGCAGTTTTAAATAGGTTACATGGATACACAGGCAGCATTGTGGTCAGTGGAGGAGGATTGCAAGGAGGGACCGCAGACAGGCTTACTAGGCCTAAAATAAATAAAAATAGGCTCTATGCAGTTTTAAATAGGTTACATGGATACACAGGCAGCATTGTGGTCAGTGGAGGAGGATTGCAAGGAGAGACCGCAGACAGGCTTACTAGGCCTAAAATAAATAAAAATAGGCTCTATGCAGTTTTAAATAGGTTACATGGATACACAGGCAGCATTGTGGTCAGTGGAGGAGGATTGCAAGGAGGGACCGCAGACAGGCTTACTAGGCCTAAAATAACTAAAAATAGGCTCAAGGCACTTAGAGTTATCTCGCAGGGGTACACAGGCAGCATTGGTGTGGTCAGCGGAGGACGATTGCAAGGAGTGTCTGACAGTTAGTACTCACAAAAAATAAATAGATGTTAATGTCTCGCAAAACAACAACAACAACAAAAAAAAAGTGTGGCATACTTAGGTACAGGGGTGGGCTCATCTGCTGAGTTTCTGACATAGTAATTTGGCAGTAAGTATTTACTGGTGCCAATATAGGACACTGACCCAGACTACTTTAACTAGCATCATAGATGTCAACAAATTGGTATTGTCAGTGCCAGGCATTGAATGATGTCAGCGCATAGACTAAACATTGGTGGAGCTGTGAGAGATAATTTTGCACGTGGTAGAGCACAGTTTGAGCTGGGGGGGGGTGAACTCTCTTGTGGCCGGCGGTACCGTCCCAGGGCCCCTCATGTTACAACGATGTGTCTGACGTTGGGTGCGCGCCACCACCGCCAGAGACACTTTATTGTACTATGAAGGACCCAGTGGCAGTGCCGTCGACCAAAAGCGGGCACACCCACCTCTTTAGACAAACGGCACTCTAACGGGTGCTTGCGCAAAGTGGCGAGACCATGGCCCCGTGGGGGGAATTTTCCCATTGAGGGAGGTGTAAACATGTCGTATGCTGGACAAACAGCTGCTGCAAATTAAGAGATTGGAACACTCAGTAAGACCAGTCCACAAGCAAGACCTTTTTATAGGAAAGCTAGGTGTCAGCCGGGAAAGGTGGGGCAAAATAATTTGAAATCCAGGAGTGGTTCATTTTAATGAAGGTTAGATCATCCACATTTTGGGTAGCCAGACGAGTCCTTTTTTCGGTTAATATTGAACCAGCAGCACTGAATACTCTTTCTGATAGCACACTAGCTGCTGGGCAAGCAAGCTCCTGCAATGCATATTCTGCAAATTCAGGCCAGGTGTCTAATTTGGATGCCCAGTAATCAAATGGGAATGACGGTTGAGGGAGAACATCGATAAGGGATGAAAAATAGTTAGTAACCATACTGGACAAATGTTGTCTCCTGTCACTTTGAATAGATGCTGCAGTACCTGTCCTGTCTGCGTTCATTGCGAAATCACTCCACAACCTGGTCAGAAAACCCCTCTGTCCAACGCCACTTCTGATTTGTGCACCTCTAACACCTCTGCCCTGTAGCCCCCTGAGGCTCGTGTGAGAACCATCACCGGCGCTGTGTGCTGGGAATGCCTGAATCAAACGGTCTACAAGAGTAGCTTGTTTGGTTGCTAATATTTGTTCGAGGTTCTCATGTGGCATAATATTTTGCAATTTGCCTTTATAGCAAGGGTCAAGGATGCAGGCCAACCAGTAATCGTCATCGCTCATCATTTTAATAATGCGTGGGTCCCTTTTGAGGATACGTAAGGCATAATCCGCCATGTGGGCCAAAGTTCCAGTTGTCAAATCTGCGGTTGTGCTGGTTTGAGGGGCAGTTACAGGCAAATCTATGTCACTTGTCTCCCTTAAAAAAACAGAACCCGGCCTTGCAACGCCACTAATTTCTGTTGGCCCAGGAGAAGCTTCCTCATTAAAAAAGTACTCATCCCCATCATCCTCCTCCTCCTCTTCGCCCGCTACCACGTCCTCTACACGGCCCTGACCAGACAATGGCTGACTGTCATCAAGGCTTTCCTCTTCCTCGGCTGCAGACGCCTGCTCCTTTATGTGCGTCAAACTTTGCATCAGCAGACGCATTAGGGGGATGCTCATGCTTATTATGGCGTTGTCTGCACTAACCAGCCGTGTGCATTCCTCAAAACACTGAAGGACTTGACACAGGTCTTGTAGCTTCGACCACTGCACACCTGACAACTCCATGTCTGCCATCCAACTGCCTGCCCGTGTATCCTCCCACAAATACATAACAGCACAACTCTGTTCGCACAGTCTCTGAAGCATGTGCAGTGTGGAGTTCCACCTTGTTGCAACGTCGATAATTATGCGATGCTGGGGAAGGTTCAAAGACCGCTGATAGTTCTGCATACGGCTGGAGTGTACGGGCGAACGGCGGATATGCGAGCAAAGTCTGCGCACTTTGAGGAGCAGGTCAAGTAACCCCGGATAACTTTTCAGGAAGCACTGCACCACCAGGTTTAAGGTGTGAGCCAGGCAAGGAATGTGTTTCAGTTGGGAAAGGGCTATGGCAGCCATGAAATTCCTTCCGTTATCACTCACTACTCTGCCTGCCTCAAGATGTACAGTGCCCAGCCATGACTGAGTTTCTTTCTGCAAGAACTCGGACAGAACTTCCGCGGTGTGTCTGTTGTCACCCAATTACTTCATTGCCAATACAGCCTGCTGACGCTTGCCACTAGCTTTCCCATAATGGCACACCTGGTGTGCAACAGTGGCAGCTGCGGATGGAGTGGATGTGCGACTGCGGTCTGTGGACGAGCTCTCGCTTCTGCAGGAGGACGAGGAAGAGGAGGAGGGGGGGCGAACGCCTACAGCCAACTCTTTCCTTGATCGTGAGCTAGACAGAACTGTCCCAATATTGCTGTCCCCTGTGGACCCTGCATCCACCACATTCACCCAGTGTGCCGTGATGGACACGTAACATCCCTGGCCATGCCTACTGGTCCATGCATCTGTTGTCAGGTGCACCTTTGTAGTCACAGACTGCCTGAGTGCATGGACGATGCGGTCTTTAACATGCTGTTGGAGGGCTGGGATGGCTTTTCTAGAAAAGAAGTGTCGACTGGGTAGCTCGTAGCGTGGTACAGCGTAGTCCATCAGCGCTCTGAAAGCTTTGCTTTCAACTAACCGGTAGGGCATCATCTCTAATGAGATTAGTCTAGCAATGTGGGCGTTCAAACCCTGTGTACGCGGATGCGAGGATGAGTACTTCCTTTTCCTAACAAGAGTCTCATGTAGGGTGAGCTGGACTGGAGAGCTGGAGATCGTGGAACTAGCGGTGGTGCCGGTGGACATGGCAGACTGAG
The DNA here is from genome assembly GCF_051348905.1 of Ranitomeya variabilis. NCBI lineage: Eukaryota > Metazoa > Chordata > Amphibia > Anura > Dendrobatidae > Ranitomeya > Ranitomeya variabilis. Next base: position 690,300,790 of record NC_135232.1, read on the forward strand.
AGAGGGTTGGAGATGGTATTCTTGCTGGTGCCCTGCATGCAGTGTTTCCTACTACGAACCTGGTGATTCCCTGACTGCTTTGGCCTGGAGACAAAAGCTGCACAGATACTGCAGGTGTTGCGGGAAATGGTGGGCTTACAGTGAGGGAAGGGATGTAGCGTTGCTGACTAGCTTTATTGGCCGAGGGTGCTGCAACCTTTAGGCACGTTTGGTAGTTAGTCCAGGCTTGCAAATGCATGGTGGATAAATGTCTATGCATGCAACTTGTATTTAGACTTTTAAGAGTCTGACCTCTGCTTAAGGTAGTTGAACATTTTTGACAGATGACTTTGCGCTGATCATTTGGATGTTGTTTAAAAAAATGCCAGACTGCACTCTTTCTACTATCGGATACCTTTTCAGGCATTGCAGACTGAGCTTCTTTAACCGGATGGCCACGCTGTCCTCCAACTGGTTTTGGTTTTGCCACGCGTTTTTGGCCAGATACGGGCCCGGCAGATGGAACCTGTTGTGATGTTGATGCCTGCTGCGGCTCCTCCTCCTCCACTTCAGAACTACTGCCGCCTGCACCCTGTTCCCCCAATGGCTGCCAATCGGGGTCAACAACTGGGTCATCTATGACCTCCTCTTCTATCTCGTGTGCAACTTCGTCTGTGTCACCATGTAAGCCGGTGGTAGAGCGTTCGTGATGGGGCACCATAGTCTCAGCTGGGTTTGATTCTGGCTCAGTACACTGCGAGGGCAATGTTCTGGTCTGAGTCAAAGGAACAGCATAGTAATCTGGCTGTGGCTGTGCATCAGTGCACTCCATGTCCGATTCAACTTCTAATGGGCATGGCCTGTTAACTGTTTCACTGTCTAACCCAGGAACGGTATGTGTAAAGAGCTCCATGGAGTAACCCGTTGTGTCTCCTGACGCATCCTTCTCTCTTGTTCTGGGTGAAGAAGACAAGGAAGCGACTTGTCCCTGACCGTGAACATCCACTAACGACATGCTGCTTTTACATTTTGCACTTTCAGAAGAGGAGGCAAAAGAGCTAGAGGCTGAGTCAGCAAGGAAAGCCAAAAATTGTTCTTGCTGCTCCGGCTTTAAAAGCGGTTTTCCTACTCCCAGAAAAGGGAGCGTTCGAGGCCTTGTGTAGCCAGACGACGAACCTGGCTCAACAACTCGAGACTTAGGTGCTGTACTGCTTTTACCACGACCACCTGATGCTCCACCACCACTACCATCATTACCAGCTGACAATGACCGCCCACGGCCACAACCTCTTCCACCAGACTTCCTCATTGTTTGCAAAACGTAACCAAAGTAACGGTATTTGTTACTGTAAAACAACTTATAAGGTGAACTCTAACTTCTGTAGGATTTATATACACCTTTATAGGTGGCTGACACTGAAAGGAAAACCAGGCCCAATGTTACACACTAGGTTTTCTGTGCCCCAATAATTTGAGATAGATGGCACACACACGACCGGCACTCAAGCAGAAATGCCAATCTTAATCTTCCACTATTTTTTTTTTTCAGGGAGAATTTACAAAAAAAAAAAAAATGGCCCAGTATTACACACTAGGTTTTCTGTGGCACACAATGAGAGACAGATGCCACACACAGCACTGGCACAGAGGCAGACTTGCCAATCTTTATCTCCCACTATTTATTTATTTTTTTACAGGGAGAATTTACCAAAAAAAAAAAATGGCCCAGTATTACACACTGGTTTTCTGTGGCACACAATGAGAGACAGATGCCACACACAGCACTGGCACAGAGGCAGACTTGCCAATCTTTATCTCCCTGCAGTAATCTCAGAAAAGTATGGCAGGCAGCTATAAAAAGGACTGCTGCACACAAAAGTGTGGACAAACAAACAAGATAGCTGTGCAGAAAGGAAGGAACAACAGGATTTGTGCTTTGAAAAAAGCAGTTGGTTTGCACAGCGGCGTACACACACAGCAACGCAGCTATCAGGGAGCCTTCTAGGGCAGCCCAATGAGCTACAGCGCTGAGGGAAAAAAAATGTAGCTTCCACTGTCCCTGCAAACAAAAGGTGGTGTTGGACAGTGGAAATCGCTACAGCACAAGCGGTTTGGGGGTGAATGTACCCTGCAAAACACTATCCCTGCTTCTGACGAAGCGGCACCTCTCCCTATGCTCAGATCAGCAGCAGTAAGATGGCGGTCGGCGGGAACACCCCTTTATAGCCCCTGTGACGCCGCAGAAAGCAAGCCAATCACTGCAATGCCTTTCTCTAAGATGGTGGGGACTGAGATCTATGTCATCACGCTGCCCACACTCTGCGTCCACCTTCATTGGCTGAGAAATGGCGCTTTTAGCGTAATTGAAACGCGACTTTGGCGCGAAAGTCGCGTACCGCATGGCCGACCCCACACAGGGATCGGGTCGGGTTTCATGAGACACCGACTTTGCCAAAAGTCGGCGACTTATGAAAATGAACGATCCGTTTTGCTCAACCCTAATTAACACCCTTTAAAAAAAATTATGTGGGTGTTGCATCACGGACCACGGGCACCCTGGTGATATGATGGTGACGGATGAGGATGAGGAGAAGGAGGAAGACAAATGCAAATAGCCAAAATCAGGAAGTGTATACCCAAGTGTGGGTGTGAAGAGGTGCATGGAAATAGACCTCCCAAAAAAGACACTGGATTTGAGTTTATGTTAAGCTGCTATCATTCAGTGAGGTTGAGAAGTCTGTCTCAATTTAGCCCTTGTTCATTTTTATAAGTCAGCCTGTTAGCATTTTAGGTTCACAGGCGGATGCGCTTATCAGTTATAATTCCACCAGCGGCACTAAAAACCCACTCTGACAAAACGCTAGCGGCAGGGCAGGCCAGGATCTCCAAGGCGTAGAGAGCCAGTTCATGCCACGTGTCCAGCTTGGATACCCAATAATTAAAAGGCACAGATGAATCACGGAGGATGTTGGTACGGTCAGCAAGGTACTCCCTCAGCATCTTCTCAAACTTTGCACTCCTTGTGAGAGTACCCCGCGCCTCAGGGCCTGTGCGATGGGAGCATTTGAGAAAACTCTCCTTGAGCTTTGACAGTGTTCACCTTCCTCTGCTGGACTGAAGTTGTGTCTCCCTCGCCTGTACTCCTTGGTTGCCCAACGAACTGTGACCTCTGCTGCCAGCGTTTTCAGATGGGAATTTTTTTAATAATTCCGCAACAAGGGCCCTCTGGTATTGCCCCATCGTAGACCTCTTCGCCTCGGGAATAAGAGATAGAAAGTTCTCCTTGTAGCGTGGGTCTAGAAGTATCACCAACCAGTAATGACTGGCACCCAAAATTTGGTGAACACGAGGGCCACGGGAAAGGCAGCGTAACATAAACTCAGCCATTCGTGCCAGACTGCTAACAGGCAAGACTTCCGTGTCCTTACCAAGATGATGACTGACCATGCTCTCCTCCTCCCTGTCCTCAGGCCATCCACGCTGAACAGACGGTATGACAGTTGTGCAAGTAGTAAAGTACTGCATTGCGCAGGCGCCGGGCCTCTCTGACCTTTCCTGGTGCCTGCGCACTGCAGTACTTTGCTCTGCCCTCAACAGGGCAGGTAAAGCATGCCTATGCAGGAGCCGCGGCAGGAAGCAAAGAAAAAGACGTCATTGTATGAAGATGGGAGGCGCCGGACCCGGACCGCGAGGACCATCGGACCAGACAGCACTGGTACCGCCCCTGGGTGAGTATAATCTAACTTGTTTTTCTTATCTTTCAGGTTACATCAGGGGCTTATCTACAGCTGCAGTTTATAGGGCCAAAATGAGGTGACAGATTCCCTTTAAGTATTATCTCCCATGGTGGAAATATATAAACCCAGTGCATTCCTAGGGGAATCAATATGTTATAAACATATGCATATTAATTAGACGAACATAGTTATAAAGATTGAAATAAGATAAAATATACAACTTAAGAAAAATGTCAGCTAGGTGTGGATGATTTCGTAAGCAGGCTCGGACTGGCCCACCGGAGAACCGGAGGATTCTCCGGTGGGCCCTGGCACTGACACCTGCTGGCATACTGGCCAGCAGCTGCCTAGGGCCCCCACTGCTCCAGGGCCCCCCCCCGGCCGCCCGCCCGCCTCCCACCCACCCTCCTTGAAGACGATACTCACCCTGCTCCAGCGTTGCCTGGTCTCGGCATCTGCACTGCAGCTCGTCCTGAATGAGCGGTCACGTGGTACTGCTCATTAAGGTCATGAATATGTGCATATTCATGACCTTAATGAGCGGTATCACATGACCGCTCAGGCAGGAAGAAGGTGCTGCGCCGGGAGTCGGGACAGAGCAAGATGGATGTCGGCACGGCCGTGCAGTGTGGGACAGGTGAGTATGAGGGACGGGGGATGAAGGAGGACTTAAGCCAGTGCGCCATGCAAGATGGGAGCAGGAGTGGGAGCGGGGGGGGGGGTGGAGAGATAAGCCATGCATACAGGGGGGAATATGAGCCATACATACAGGGGGGAATTTGAGCCATGCATACAGGGGGGGAATATGAGCCATGCATACGGGGGGGATATGAGCCATGCATATGGGGGGATATGAGCCATGCATACGGGGGGGGATATGAGCCATACATGCAGGGGGGAATATGAGCCATGCATACAGGGGGGGAATATGAGCCATGCATACGGGGTATATGAGCCATGCATACAAGGGGGAATATGAGCCATGCATACGGGGGGATATGAGCCATGCATACGGGGGGATATGAGCCATGCATACAGGGGGGGAATATGAGCCATGCATACGGGGGGGATATGAGCCATGCATATGGGGGGATATGAGCCATGCATACGGGGGGGGGGGATATGAGCCATACATGCAGGGGGGAATATGAGCCATGCATACAGGGGGGGAATATGAGCCATGCATACGGGGTATATGAGCCATGCATACAAGGGGGAATATGAGCCATGCATACGGGGGGATATGAGCCATGCATACGGGGGGATATGAGCCATGCATACAGGGGGAATTTGAGCCATGCATACAGGAGGGGGAATATGAGCCATGCATAGGGGGGGATATGAGCCATGCATACGGGGGGGGAATATGAGCCATGCATACAGGAGGGAATATGAGCCATGCATACAGGGGGGGAATATGAGCCATGCATACAGGGGGGAATATGAGCCATGCATACAGGAGGGGGAATATGAGCCATGCATACGGGGGGGGGGGAATATGAGCCATGCATACAGGAGGGGGAATATGAGCCATGCATACAGGGGGGGAATATGAGCCATGCATACAGGGGGGAATATGAGCCATGCATATGGGATGGGAGGGAGATGAGCCATGCATACAAGAGGGGGGCCATTATACAGTATGGAGAACTGTGTGTGGCCATTATACAGTATGGAGAACTGTGTGGCCATTATATAGTATTGAGCATCATGTGTGGCCATTATACAGTATGGAGCATCATGTGTGGCCAATGGACATTATACAGTATGGAGCATCATGTGTGGCCATTATACAGTATGGAGCATCATGTGTGGCCATTATACAGTATTGAGCATCATGTGGGATCATTATACAGTATGGAGCATCATTTGTGGCCATTATACAGTATTGAGCATCATGTGGGATCATTATACTCTATGGAGAACTGTGTGTGGCCGTTATACAGTATGGAGCACTATGTGTGGCCATTATACAGTATGGAGCACTGTGTGGCCATTATACAGTATGGAGCATCATGTGTGGCCATTATACACTATGGAGCATCATGTGTGGCCATTATACAGTATTGAGCATCATGTGGGATCATTATACAGTATGGAGAACTGTGTGTGGCCGTTATACAGTATGGAGCACAATGTGTGGCCATTATACAGTATGGAGCACTGTGTGGCCATTATACAGTATGGAGCACTGTGTGGCCATTATACATTATGGAGCATCATGTGTGGCCATTATACTCTATGGAGCATCATGTGTGGCCATTATACAGTATTGAGCATCATGTGTGGCCATTATACAGTATGGAGCACTGTGTGGCCATATTTTTTTTTGTTTATAATTATTGTATATAAAACAGTGTGATCAGCAGTGCTAAATGGCTGTGGTTGGGACGTGGATATGGGTGTGACTAGTTGTGAAATGGGTGTGGTCAGAGGCGTGGCCTAAAATTTGCCGCGGCGCACTACACGCGCCGCAAACTTTATACCTCCTTCCCTTCTTTAAAAGTTGGGAGGTATGGTACCACATTTGCCAGATCATAGCAAGTGCCGCAAATCCCATAGGGAACGAATGAGGCCGAACGCAGTGTTGCTGTAAGTGATCCTTACGCGGCACATGCAGAAAAACTGCCGGATCTGCTGCAAAAGGCGACTTTCACATCAGCGATTCTTGCCAAAGTCACTGCCGATAGTGTCATACTCACCAAAGGAGGAGGCAGCACTAAAAGTGCCTAGGGCAGCAGAAACTCTAAATACGGCCCTGGGGGGGCTACATTATATTCTGTGGGGGGACTGCATTATACTCAGGGTACTACATTATATTATGGGGGGCTACATCATACTATATGAGGGGGCTACAGTATACTCTATGGGTGGGCTGCATTATATTCTGTGGTGGAACTGCATTCTCTCAGGGGACTACATTATATTCTGCGGTGGGTTGCATTATACTATATGAGGGGGGCTGCATTATACCCTATGGGGGTTGTAGGGGTTTCACTCACTCAGGTGCGACGGCTGACACTTAGGAGGCAGGTTCCAACAAAATTTCAAAGGTTTATTGCTCCATAAACCAACTATCATAAACAGAAAACAAGTAGACTTTAGCTCAGGCAAAGGGAAAAAACAAGTGTCCATTCCTTCAGGCTCAGTCCTCAAGCCTTAGCACACTCTGGAGGCTAGCACCTCCACACATATCTACTGTGTTAAGCATTAGGCTTTCTTTTATAGATCTAACCACACCCAGAACCCATCACATGATCAGACATGTGGTTGTGACATCACCACAGGTCCTGACACACATATAGGTAGCTATGGTTACATCACAGCGGCAAGCCATCTATGTGACACATATCTCCCGTCGATTAGACACCCTTTAGCCACGCTACAGGGTGCTACATTATATTCTATGGTGGGGACTACATCATACCTGAGGGGGTTGCATTATATTTTGTGGGGTGCTGCATTATATTCTATGAGAGGGGACCACATTATATTTTATGAGGGGGCTACATTATATTCTGTGAGGGGGCTACCCCAACCCTTGCTACATAATTAAGACGGGAACTACCTTATATTATACCCTGATATTAACGCTTTTTACCGCACAATTGGTGGTCTTGTATCTATTTCTACGTAGCTACATAGTGGGCCCCAAGAATGATTTTCTCTGGTGGGCCCAAGGTACTCCAGTCTGACGCTGTTCGTAAGAATATATTGTTCTAAAGCATCCACAATATAACCGCTGGCATTATTACAACATTCATTAGCACAAATTATATTTTGATTTTCGGGTGGAGCATCACTTTATGTGGCAAAGAGGAATAAATGTTATCCTTGACAGGGGCTGGCTGGCACTTTTCAGCCTGGGGGGCAATCACAAGGCAGCGGCCCTCGAGTTGCGGTGGCCCTCCTTTTCCCTGCTTACCTCTGACCATTGCATTAAAGCAGCAGACATAACAGGCTTTAAAAACAGGCTGGTACAGAGATATGGGAACAGAACTGAGCTTGCTGCATAGATATGGGAGCAGAACCGAGCTTACTACAGAGATATGGGAGCAGAACCGAGCTTACTACAGAGATATGGGAGCAGAACCGAGCTTACTACAGAGATATTGGAGCAGAACAGAGCTTCCTATAGAGATATAGGAGCAGAACAGAGCTTACTGCAGAGATATGGGAGCAGAACGGAGCTTACTACAGACATATGGGAGCAGAACGGAGCTTACTACAGACATATGGGCGCAGAACGGAGCTTACTACAGAGCAGTATAATATAGTAAAATATATAGATGAATTAGAAATGGCGACACACGCAAACGTCATCTGCATTAGTAATACATGCACCATTACATAATTAGTTGTAGGCTGGGTTCACAAGAGTGAAGTTTACATTCTGTATACGCACCACAACCTCCAGCCTCGCGGAGGGTATCCCTCCTGTAAACCCAGCCTGACGGGGACAACCCCTTATAAATGGAAGTGTGCTCCTCTAAACCATGCAATCACTGCCAATCCTCCAACCGTAAGTGGTGAATTTCCAGAGCTGGGAAATGGAATTTCAATATTAGAACACGTCAACTTTGGTTCCCGTCCCTCCTCAAGGAAGTAAGGCAGACAGGTGTGATAAGACTATTAGAAAAACTACTGCCACACACACGGCAGTACATACTGGCAGAAGTGTGAGGGCATTAGTGCCTGTGTATGGACATGTCAGAGGCTAGAGAGAAGAAAGTTTGGTCCCTCTTAGCTTCTGGCAATGTTTTACCTCAGCTCACATTTGGGCCATACCATTGTAAAACAGGTAGACACATTTACCCACTGACCCTACTATTCATAAGGAACTGCTGTCTACCCCTTAGTTGCCCACTGTATATAGTCAGTGTGGGGATGTGGGCTACAGAACAACACAGGGCGATGACACTGCTACCTGAACCCTTCAGCTGCCCCACAATATGCAGGAAGTAAAACCAGTACAAAGTATGGCAGCCTCCCTGCAGAGCTGTCCAGGGCCGGACTGGGACAAAAAAGGAGCAATGCCACACAAACCCCACCAGCCCACAGACTATAAAGGTACCTTCACACTCAGCAACTTTACAACGATATCGCTAGCGATCTGTGACATTGCAGCGTCCTGGATAGCGATCTCGTCGTGTTTGACACGCAGCAGCGATCTGGATCCTGCTGTGATATCGCTGGTCGGAGCTAGAAGTCCAGAACTTTATTTGGTCGTCAGGTCGGCGTGTATCGTCATGTTTGACATCAAAAGCAACGATGTCAGCAATGTTTTACATGGAGCTAACGACCTGTGAGAACGATAAATGAGTCGCCGTTACGTCACAGGATCGCTCCTGCATCGTTCTGGAGCTGCTGTGTTTGACGTCTCTACAGCGACCTAAACAGCGACGCTGCAGCGATCGGCTCGTTGTCTATATCGCTGCAGCGTCGCTGAGTGTGACGGTACCTTAACACTCCCCCCACACCCGATCAGTGGATTTTCCTATACTGTGTTGTGCCCTTCAACGCTCCTCTTAAAGGCGTTATTTGAAGAGCTATGTGTGAATGTCGCCACAGTGCCCACGATTGATCGCTTCTTTAGAGCGCCGGTTCTCGAGATCATGGGGGTCCCAGCGGTCGGACCCCAGCAACTACAAAGTTCTCGGGAAAGGGGATTACTTGGTATAATCCATTTAAATGTGTTTTCCAATATATATATATTTTATTTTCCCATAGTATTCCTGAAAATAATAAACCAATATTAACCCTCCCAAAGACCAATGTCGCCTATCCGAGAACAGGACAGGAACAGGATTGGCAGGAGGAATGGTACTGTGCAGTGTATATATACAGGACAGGTGGAGGGTACTGTGCAGTGTATATATACAGGAGGAGTGGTACTGTGCAGTGTATATATACAGGACAGGAGGAATGGTACTGTGCAGTGTATATATACAGGACAGGTGGAGGGTACTGTGCAGTGTATATACAGGAGGAGTGGTACTGTGCAGTGTATATATACAGGACAGGAGGAGTGGTACTGTGCAGTGTATATATACAGGACAGGAGGAATGGTACTGTGCAGTGTATATATACAGGACAGGTGGAGGGTACTGTGCAGTGTATATACAGGAGGAGTGGTACTGTGCAGTGTATATACACAGATACTTAGATTTACACCACGCAAGCAATATATATATATATATATATATATATATATATATATATATATATATATATAACTGAGCAGCACCAAATATTTAAGGGCTTGTCCACTACTAGGACAACCCCTAAATGTTCGGCCCCGATAAATTAATAAAGCCTATACTCACCTCCTGTGCCGCGCCGTTCCCACAGTGGCTGTGATGTGGTGTTATGACATGTGATGCCCGGAACCAATCAGTGCTGGTGTCACTGTCTCAATCTTTGCACAAACTGAACATGAAGAGGACGTCCGGGATCAAGCAGCTCATCCTGCACTTCCTCTTCATGTTCAGTTTGTCTGAAGGCGGGGACAGTGACACCAGCACTGATTGGTTCCGGGCAACATGTGGCATAACACCACATAACAGCCACTGTGGGAACGGCGCGGCACGGCAGGTGAGTATAGGCTTTATTAATGTATCGGGGCCGAACATTCAGTTTAAGACGAGGTTGTCCTAGTGGGAGACAATCCTTTTAAGCAATGGACTCATTAGCCCATATTCTTGGCCATATTCTCGGAGTCCACTGCACACACACAGGGAACCGTGGAATTTCCGGGGCTCTGGCCTGTCGCAAAATGGCAGCGCCGGACACCCACGCAGCACTGCTGGGCCCCGGAGACACCCGCAGCACCGGCCAGCAACCGCCAGGCACCCAGAGACACCCGGCAGCAGCATCGGACATGCACCAGCACAAGACCCCCCCACACCATCACGTCGCTCATCAGAGCCCCCCTCATCCTGGCCTGCAGCATCACCCCACTCTTGCCTCCTCCAGCAACGACCCTGAGACCCCCCTTCACTGCACCCACTACTCCCAGTAAGCAATAAGACGCATGGATTATAAGAAGCACCACCATTTTATTAAAAAATATTTTTTTCTTATTATTTGGGGTGCGTCTTATAATCCGGAGCCTCTTATAATCCGAAAAATAAGTGGTGTGTATAATATATATATATATATATATATATATATATATATATATATATATTATATACACACACACACACACACGCACACACACACACACACACACACACACACATAGACAGACACACACATATATATATGTATATACACACAAACACATACATACATAGACACACACACACATATATATATTATATATATATATATATATATATATATATACATACACACACATATATATACACATACATACACACATACATGCACACACACATACATAGACACACACACACATATATATATACACATACATACATAGACACACACACTCACTCACACATTATATAGGTGAAACTGCGACTGCGGTACGTACATTATATAGGTGATACCACTGTGTGTAATATACTGCGACCGCTATGTATAGCCCATATAGGCCAGGCGCTCTGTGTGTGTATGTGTGTGTGTGTGTGTATATATATATATATATATATATATATATATATATATATATATATATATATACACACACACACACATATACACTGCGGCTGACCTATATGGGCTATACACAGCAGTCGCAGTATATTACACACAGTGGTATCACCTATATAATGTATGTACCGCAGTTTCGCCTATATAATGTATATAGACTGCTGTACATACATTATATAGGTGATACTGCTACTGCGGTATATAATCGCAGTATCACTTATATATTGCATATACAACAGTCAATATACATTAGACAGGTCAAACTGCAAATGCTGCATATACATAAAAAAAGTTTTCATCTTGGGTCTCATCTGAGATAGGGGAGGATGAGGAGGGTCCACTGTCCAGCCAGCATCGGAGGTGCGGAGGATGTGGAGCAGATGCAGGCCGGGGATTGGTGAGGAGAGCACTGTTCTCTGACACTGGTTCTGGCCAGGGTCAGACACAGTAAGGCTCAGGCATCTCTGCGCGCGGTGGCAGCCTTTTCAAACCTTTGCACAGGCCCTGGTGCATGCGCTCTCCTGTTTTCCCTCACTGACAAAGGCGGCAGCCATGTACGCAAGCAAGAACGAGGGCTGTGCTCATGTGGGCCGCCACGGCCTTGGACAGCGCGTTCACCAAGAGAGCACGCACCAGGGCCTGTGCAGAGGATTTAGAGGGCCGGCGGCCCATTTTGTAGCTCAGCGTGCTTAGGGGCCCCTTAGCACTCCGGGCCCCGCTGCAACCTCTGTAGTTACGCCCGATAGGGGTATACTATAGGCACAGATACACAATGTTATATACACTGGATGGATCAATCCTGCACCTGGCCCTGGCCATACATGCACTGTATATATACAGGGCCATGTATATAGCATGTGATGTCCAGTCACCAGGTTCAGGCGTGATCATCACTCCAGTGCTGGGTTCTGTAGACAGTCTCTGCTCACTCTCAGTATAGGGAGATTTATTGCAGGAGACTGAACTTTCCTGCAGTCTGGTAACTCTGGAGCCGATGACCTGGCACTGACAGGGTGAAAGTTCAGTCTCCTGCAATAAATCTGTGAGTATCAGCAGAGCGGCCACTGATACTATAGGGACCGGCCCCGGACTAATCAGGAGGTGAGCAGCAGCGTCCATCCCCTCACCACACACAGAGCTGAAGGTACTCACTGATGTGTGAGCCGGCCACATGCAGATCTCCAGCAGTTACATGCAGCAGTGTTCCCTCTTCCTCAGCAGCCGGCCGGCCGCACACAGGGGGCAGGGGGCGTGTCTGCTCCACTGTGAGGCCGCTGCCAGGACACAGAGAACACAGCGCCGGCCACCAGCAGCCCGAATCAGCTGCTTGGTGACCGGCCCGGGGGGCACATGCCCCTTTGCAACCCGGCCCAGTCCGCGCCTGATCCTTGACATGTCATACTAGAAGATTTGCCATTTTTACTATATGATATATACACTATTGCCTTGCTTGACACATTATGGCTTTATGCTATGTTCACACGTTGCATTTTTTTCACCGTTTTTCATGCAAATTTTCAGCTGCATTTCACAGTACCAGTAAAGTCTATGAGATTTCAGAAATCTCATGCACACAGCTTGTTTTTTTTTGTCCACAGTATTTTGTGCAAACTTTGGGTCTTGTAAAATGGAGCATGTCACTTCTCTCAGTGTTTTTCAGCGCATTTCATCCATTGAAAGCACTGGGTGGTGCAAAAAACGCTGAAAAAACTTAGGTATCAGTTTTTGCTGCGTTTCTGGTGCCAAAACCTGATGAAGTAGAATCAATTTTTTTAAGCTCTAAATTTATCAGCATGCACAGGAGACAAATGTAACCTGACAAAAAAGCAGGTAATAAAGCGCAATAAAAACTAAGAAAAACTTGATTTTTTGCAGCATGTTTCTTACTGCCAAGAGAGCAGGTTTTGTCTGCGGAAACCCCCCCATCAAAAACGCAACGTGTGAACATAGCCTCATAATTACAATGTATTACTTTACTGCTCACTTTACTTCCACTACAAACTTTTACTGTTAGGCTGGGATCACACTAGTGTATGGCATCCGATGCGAGAGCATCGGATGCGATATGCTAATGACCCTCGGCTCGTGCTCTGCTGCGAGCGGGAGCCGAGTGTCATGCTACTGTGCTCCGGGCCTCTCGCACAGCTGCGGAGGAGGTGGAGAAAGTAATTTCTCCATCTCCTCCACTGCCGGTGTCGGCATATATATCGCACCGCACTCGGGTGATATCCGAGTGATGTGCGTTGTGTCACTCGCACCGATAGACTTATATGAGTGCGAGTGAGCCGAGACTTAGTCGAGTCTCGATGCCAATCGCAGCATGCTACAATTGTTCTCACATGCCGATTCGGCATGAGAAAATAATCGCAGATGTGATCTGCCCCATATATTAACACGGGTCCGAGGGCTATGCAATGTTTTCTCACATTCCACTAGTCTGTCCGTATTCTAAGCTAGTTTGACCCTGGCCTAGGATAATTCTACTTTGCATGCAAGACAGATAAAAAGCATCTGGTTTGAAGAGGAAAAAGTCAGCATTCAGCCTCAGCTATAGCACAATGGCTCTTTTTTTACAATCAGCCTGACCACTATGTCAAACAAGATCCTGTCATGCATTTCTCATAAATTCAGTCCACAGCTGTCAATGTTAGCAAATGCTGTTTCCCGTTCCACTGACCAAAGGTTCTTTATCATACAATGTGTTGTATAGGAGCAGCTATTTTATCATGTCTTTAGTTCTGTGTTTCAGCATGTCTGCTGCTGGGTCATGCCAGGCAGGAACAGGCAAAAAGATATTGTAATCCTTTGATAACTATAAGTATTTAAAAGCAATCATATAGCATTAGGATTATCCTGTACAGGTGAACATTGGATCATCCAATTGATGTTTCTGGTGGTATCCAATTTTGACCCAACCAACTTTTTTTTGCATAAGTACATCATACAAATGAATATAAGAGGCTTTGTAATATATTTTTTCATTTAAATAAGCTTCTTTCTCCACCAGTCACGTCACCCCATGCTTCCAGAATCATTTACTCTAAAAATCTACTATAATCCATCTTGCTAAAAACAAAACAGATTTCCAGCTAAGATACAGTTATCCATTGAAATGTATGGAGGGGAGAGCAGAATGAGAGAGAGAGGCAGAGACACTGTAGACAGTGCTTCTGCAACTTTTTAGTAAGTGACTAACTCATAGCAGAGCTGGATTCACAGTTACACTTTACAGTATTGCTGTATAATGTCTTCCATGCTGCTGCGGCTCCTGAGGGTGTGCTAGATAAAGACATAAGAGCAGAAATCCCTCATGTTTGTGTGTGCTGTGTATAGGAGACGTTATTGCAGCTAGTCTATATCCACTAGCTCAGAGACAACTTCAAATTAGAAATAGAGCCTATATAGGGAGAAATCGATACAAAAATGGAAGATACCCATCATATAATGACCAGAAATAGTGATATCACTCATGCACACATATGACAGCTGATTCTGAAAGACAGGCATAACTTTATATAGATATTGAGATTGCAAACTATAGCAAAGAAAAGGCACAAAACAGTGCTTTTCCTCCTATCTCTTAAAGTGTTTTTCTCTCCATATACCTATGTATTATATGTATTCATCATGTATCTAAAAATATTAATAAATCAATTATTCCATTTATTTATTAGTTCGTAGTTAACAGATAATAAGAACTCTCCTATCAGGAGGGATTATGGAGCTCCTATAAATTTGAATAAGTGCATTATGAGCATTGGAAAAAAAAAAGTGTGATAGAGATGAGATCCATTCAAAATACTGTTTTGAAATTCATGGTCTGTTTCAGAAATAGCCCTGATGACGTATTGTGGAAAGGAACAAATTCCAGCTGTGATCTTATGGTTGCTTATAGAGACCTTGCCGAAAATTGTGGCATCAGCTATTTTAATGAGATTAAAATGATAAACATAGAATCAAGGGCTCAAATGTCAACCCTGAAGCATGCTATGTCTCTCATTGTCTCGCGCAGAAGTAAATTGAGACTCATTATCTGCAACAAGTATACATTGCAAGAAGTGCACTGGTTGGTCAACATGAGCTGAAAAGAATTAAAGAATTAAAATGAATGCATGTACACTGAATTTTTTTTTTGTACTAAGAACATTATTGTTTTAAAGTTAATCTGTGATAAATAATGAAGTGTTAGTTATAATCACACACAGCTCTGCAGTGATCAGGAGAGCAGACTGTCAGTCATTACATGTATCACACTGGAAACTTACTCAAAATTAGTTTTGGAGGCAAATTAACAAGGAGATCTATGTCCGGACCATAGATCTTTACAGCTCATTTACATATTAAGAAACACGTGGATTTCTAAAGAATAAGATCAAATCAGAAATATCAAGGTATCATTTCATTTAATTTTCTATGGCCTGCATGCCCATATAGACGGCTTAGGAGGGGTGATGCTACTGACAGATTCACTTTAAAAAAATAGGTGTTAGCTAGATAAATCTATAGATATTAAATAGATAAACATTAAATTGAATCATAGATGATGATGATAGGAAGATTAATCAATAGATAGATATTAAAATGATAAATAGACTGATAAATATTAGATCAATAGATAAATATATCGATATGAAGAGAAAGAAAGAAATTAAAAGAAGGGACCTTGGAATAAAATGGGTGCAGACATCATGGGTATGCCAAAAAGATAATAATAGAGAAGACACTTTAAATATGCAAAAAAGTAGCTGTACTTTATAGAACCATATCATGTACCATAAATCAAAAAATGACCATTTCTGAAGATTGCAAGATGCTACAGATAAGCACGTATTTTTTAGAGTATTTTCCGGCGTATAAGACGACTGGGCGTATAAGAAGACCCCCCAACTTTTCTAGTTAAAATATAAAATCTTCTTAAAAGTCAGGGGTCTTCTTATACGCCGTGTGTCGTCTTATAGGGCCAGTGACTAATGTGCCTTTTGGGGGGGGAGTGGTCCCGGTGACGAAGAGAGCGGGCGTCTCACAGGGAAGGTGTAAGTGAAGTATCCCCCATTACCTCATTGTTGCAGGTTGCAGCAATGCTCTCTGTGCTGGGGGGCAGTGTCAGCGGCTCCTTTTTGTGCAGTGTGGGGGCTCTGTGCTGGGGGCGGCAGCAGCGTATCTCTGTGCCGCATCGGGGCTCCGCCGGCATTTCCTCAAAGCCCGGAGGCACCGGCAGCTCTATTGCTGCGATGCGGTGGCCTCCAGGAAAATGGCCGCTGGGGGCGGCGCATGCTCAGATTCATATCTCGTCTCCCGAGATTTATCTATCTATCATCTATCTATCATCTATTTATCTATCTATCTATGAAAGAAGTATTAGAGCAGCACAAAAAACACAAAAGTGAAAAAGAAAAATAGAATCGGGTGCAATGCCCCCCAGGCATAGACCAAACCTCAATTGTAGGAATCCAAAAAACGGAGGCAGCACACCATTAGTAGTGGAAAAAGCAGGAGCTACTTTTATTAGCCCATCTCAGCAACGTTTCGGTTCTAATAGATGTGAACCTTTTTCAAGCAATGAATAGGTGCATGTGACAAGTATATATAGGGTGCAAACAATTACAATCTATAAGATCAATCACATTAAAAAGAGCATATTTGATCATATATAATAATACATAGAATGTGCAAATTGTGACCTGTATCAATTATGTCAACATAAAGTGCAGTGCCATAAAGTGCCTATAGTAAGCTTCATATAAAAACATTTTACAAGTCAGTTAACAATCAGTGTACAGCTGTATTGCATTAATGAAATCATCATAGCCATGGCTCACCCCACTCAGAAGATGTAAACACACATGCTGCAGAGTATAAATGCACATATTCTGCCATTTCAACTATTGCCGCTGCGATTAAGTTATAGTACGCATTATATATGATCAAATATGTTCTTTTTAATGTGATTGATCCTAAAGATTGTAATTGTTGGAACCCTATATATACTTGTCACATGCACCTATTCATTGCTTGAAAAAGGTTCACATCTATTAGAACCGAAACGTTGCTGAGATGGGCTAATAAAAGTAGCTCCTGCTTTTTCCACTACTAATGGTGTACTGCCTCCATTTTTTGGATTTCTATCTATCTATCTATCTATCTGTCTATCTATCTATTATCTATCTATCTATCTATCTATCTATCTATCTATCTATCTATCTATCTATCTATTATCTATCTAATCTATTATCTATATCTATCTACCTATCTATTATCTATCTATCATCTATCTGTCTGTCTCTGTGTGTAAACATTATTCCTCAGTGGAGTATGTAAAATAAGAGTTTGGACAAAGAAATGACATCACAATTCTTTTTTTTTTGTTATAAATAATAGATCTTTATTTAGGTTACAAAAACGCATACAAATCCGCATGAAAAAAATGCATGAAAATCCGCATCAAAAACTTGCGGATTTTTACCTGCGTTTTCTGCCAAGAGATGCAAATTCCACAGGCAAATCCGCAATGTGCGCACGTACCCATATAGTATTGATATCTCTATTGGCTAACTGAAAAGTATACAGTATATTTACAAGTCTTTGGAGCACAGATGCTCCATAATAGATGCATTGATGGATGGATAGGTAGAAAGATCAATCGAAAGAATGATAGATGCTGTATTGGTAGGTATATGATATAGTAGTAAATTCATGTGTCAGACAACTCCAAATTTGCTATCAGTGACTCTGAGGTGAGGAGCACCATCTGCCATCTTCAAAACCATTGTAGAACATCTGGCAGGTGCATGGCACTTTGTCTTGGCTGTCACCCCCAACCAGTTGTTTTCTATCTAGCTGGGCTGCTTTGATAGTATCCTGCCCCTGTGCTCACTCTCTCCACGGGAGAGGATGGAATCCAACTGTCTGTCTTCAAATCCGCAGCTGCTCCACCTGCCTGTGTGAGGAGAGGGGAATGCTCAGGGAGCCAAACCCACTAACAGAATTTCTGGTTAACATTGTGAAATGACAGTCATAAAACAAGTCCAGTACAGGCAGACAGCATGGAGAGACAATTCCTCCCTGTGCAGAAACCTTACATTATAAACACTGAGCCTACTAAGGAATGTTAATGATGAAACGCTGTGACACATAAAACAAAAACTTCATTCCGAGAAAGAAAAGAAAGGAATCATTTGCATATTCTTTTATATAACAATTCTTAGTTTTGA
This sequence comes from Ranitomeya variabilis, assembly GCF_051348905.1. Lineage (NCBI taxonomy): Eukaryota > Metazoa > Chordata > Amphibia > Anura > Dendrobatidae > Ranitomeya > Ranitomeya variabilis. The sequence goes on from NC_135232.1 coordinate 690,319,337, forward strand.
AGCAATTAAAAAGTAAATCTACATATTCATTTATTGAAATGAGTCAGGGGAGCACATTAAGCAGAAGTAATTCTACATTACAATTTGCATTTATCTTAAACCATTATGGGATAGAGGAAATATACATGTATATTCTGACAACCACTCACTATGTCTGAAAGCTAAAGTATATAGAGTATAGTATATCAAATACTGGGAACATATTCAGAATGCAAAAAATGAATTTAAAAAAAAATATATAAATATATATATGTATATATATATATATATATATATATTTATATATATATATATATATATATATTGCTCCAACAAATAAAGGAAACACTAGAAAACCACATCCTAGATATCACTGAAATATTTCAGCTGCAAATCTTTATTCATTACATGGTGCAATGCGATGAGAACAATAAAACATAAAAATGATGAATGTAAATCACAACTAATATACCACGGAGGTCTTGATTTGGAATGATACTCAAAATCAAAGTGGAAAATCAAACTACAGGCTGATCCAACTTCAGTGGAAATGCCTTAAGACCAGGAAATGATGCTCAGTAGTGTTTGTGGCCTCCACGTGCCTGTATGACCTCCCCACAACGCCTGGGCATGCTCCTGATGAGGCGGTGCATGGTCTCCTCAGGGATCTCCTCCCAGACCTGGACTAAAGCATCCGCCAACTCCTGGACAGTCTGTAGTGCAGCATGACGTTGGTGGATGGTGCGAGACATGATGTCCCAGATGTGTTCAATCGGATTTAGGTCTGGGGAATGGTTGGGCCAGTCCATAGCTCCAATGCCTTCATCTTGTAGGAACTGCTGACACACTCCAGCCACATGAGGTCTGGCATTGTCCTGCATTAGGGGATACTCAGGGCCAACCGCACCGGCATATGGTCTCACAAGGGGTCTGAGGATCTCATCTCAGTACCTAATGGCAGTCAGGCTACCTCTGGCGAGCACATGGAGGGCTGTGCGGCCCTCCAAAGAAATTCCATCCCACACCCTTACTGACCTACTGCCAATCCAGTCATGTTGAAGGATCTTGCAGGCAGCACATTGCTCTCCAGAGCGTCTCCAGACTCTGTCACGTCTGTCACATGTGCTCAGTGTGAACCTGCTTTCATCTGTGAATAGCACAGGGCGCCAGTGGCGAATTTGCCAATCCTGGTGTTCTGTGGCAAATGCCAAGTGTCCTGCATGGTGTTGGGCTGTGAGCACAACCCCTATCTGTGGACGTCGGGCACTCAGACCATCCTCATGGAGTCAGTTTCTAACCATTTGTGCAGACACATGCACATTTGTGGCCTGCTGGAGGTCATTTTGCAGGGCTCTGGCAGTGCAAAATGACACAGCAAACCTTCTTGCCACAGCTCGCATTGATGTGCCATCCTGAATTAGCTGCACTACCTGAGCCACTTGTGTGGGTTGTAGAATCCGTCTCGTGCTACCACAAGTGTGAAAGCACAACCAACATTCAAAAGTGACCAAAACATCAGCCAGAAAGCATTGGTACCGAGATGTGGTCTGTGATCCCCACCTGCAGAACCACTCCTTTATTGAGGGTGTCTTGATAATTGCCAATAATTTCCACCTGTTGTCTATTCCATTTGCACAACAGCATGTGAAATTGATTGTCAAACAGTGTTCGTAAGTAGACAGTTTGATTTCACAGAAGTTTGATTAACTTGGAGTTATATTCTGTTGTTTATGTGTTCCCTTTATTTTTTTGAGCAGTGTATACAGTGGGGCAAAAAAGTATTTAGTCATTCAGCAATAGTGCAAGTTCCACCACTTAAAAAGATGAGAGGTGTCTGTAATTTACATCATAGGTAGACCTCAACTATGGGAGACAAACTGAGAAATAAAAATCCAGAAAATCACATTGTCTGTTTTTTTATCATTTTATTTGCATATTATGGTGGAAAATCAGTATTTGGTCAGAAACAAACAATCAAGATTTCTGGCTCTCACAGACCTGTAACTTTTTCTTTAAAGACCCCATCTCACTCGACGCTAAAGCGATCCCGACAACGATACGACCTGTCAGGGATCGTTGCTGCGTCACTATGTGGTCGCTGGTGAGATGTCAAACAGTGAGATCTCCAACGATCGCAGCTGCGATCTCACTGTTTGACATCTCACCAGCGACCTGTAGCGACCTGTACAACGATGTCACATGGGAGCTATTATGACGATTCAGTGTCTGAGTCGTCAACGAGGTCGTTGGTAAGGTGTCAAACACAGCGATGTGTGCTACCCAGCGGGACCTCAACGATTAAAAAAAGGTCCAGGCCATTCCGACTCGACCAGCGATCTCATAGCAGGGGCCTGGTCGCTGCTACGTGTCACACATAGCGAGATCGCTACTGAGGTCGCTGTTGCGTCACAAAACTTGTGACTCAGCAGCGATCTCGCTAGCTCTGGCTCTCACAGACCTGTAACTTCTTCTTTAAGAGTCTCCTCTTTCCTCCACTCATTACCTGTAGTAATGGCACCTGTTTAAACTTGTTATCAGTATAAAAAGACACCTGTGCACACCCTCAAACAGTCTGACTCCAAACTCCACTATGGTGAAGACCAAAGAGCTGTCAAAGGACACCAGAAACAAAATTGTAGCCCTGCACCAGGCTGGGAAGACTGAATCTGCAATAGCCAACCATCTTGGAGTGAAGAAATCAACAGTGGGAGCAATAATTAGAAAATGGAAGACATTCAAGACCACTGATAAACTCCCTCGATCTGGGGCTCCACGCAAAATCCCACCCCGTGGGGTCAGAATGGTCACAAGAACGGTGAGCAAAAATCCCAGAACCACGCGGGGGGGACCTAGTGAATGAACTGCAGAGAGCTGGGACCAATGTAACAAGGCCTACCATAAGTAACACACTACGCCACCATGGACTCAGATCCTGCAGTGCCAGACGTGTCCCACTGCTTAAGCCAGTACATGTCCGGGCCCGTCTGAAGTTTGCTAGAGAGCATTTGGATGATCCAGAGGAGTTTTGGGAGAATGTCCTATGGTCTGATGAAACCAAACTGGAACTGTTTGGTAGAAACACAACTTGTCGTGTTTGGAGGAAAAAGAATACTGAGTTGCATCCATCAAACACCATACCTACTGTAAAGCATGGTGGTGGAAACATCATGCTTTGGGGCAGTTTCTCTGCAAAGGGGCCAGGACGACTGATCCGGGTACATGAAAGAATGAATGGGGCCATGTATCGTGAGATTTTGAGTGCAAACCTCCTTGCATCAGCAAGGGCATTGAAGATGAAACATGGCTGGGTCTTTCAACATGACAATGATCCAAAGCACACCGCCAGGGCAACGAAGGAGTGGCTTCGTAAGAAGCATTTCAAGGTCCTGGAGTGGCCTAGCCAGTCTCCAGATCTCAACCCTATAGAAAACCTTTGGAGGGAGTTGAAAGTCCGTGTTGCCAAGCGAAAAGCCAAAAACATCATTGCTCTAGAGGAGATCTGCATGGAGGAATGGGCCAACATACCAACAACAGTGTGTGGCAACCTTGTGAAGACTTACAGAAAACGTTTGACCTCTGTCATTGCCAACAAAGGATATATTACAAGGTATTGAGATGAAATTTTGTTTCTGACCAAATACTTATTTTCCACCATAATATGCAAATAAAATGATAAAAAAAACAGACAATGTGATTTTCTGGATTTTTTTTTCTCAGTTTGTCTCCCATAGTTGAGGTCTACCTATGATGTAAATTACAGACGCCTCTCATCTTTTTAAGTGGTGGAACTTGCACTATTGCTGAATGACTAAATACTTTTTTGCCCCACTGTATATACACTCACCGGCCACTTTATTAGGTACACCATGCTAGTAACGGGTTGGACCCCCTTTTGCCTTCAGAACTGCCTCAATTCTTCGTGGCATAGATTCAACAAGGTGCTGGAAGCATTCCTCAGAGATTTTGGTCCATATTGACATGATGGCATCACACAGTTGCCGCAGATTTGTCGGCTGCACATCCCAAAGATGCTCCATACAAGGCAGGATGGATCCATGCTTTCATGTTGTTTACGCCAAATTCTGACCCTACCATCCGAATGTCGCAGCAGAAATCGAGACTCATCAGACCAAGCAACGTTTTTCCAATCTTCTACTGTCCAATTTCGATGAGCTTGTACAAATTGTAGCCTCAGTTTCCTGTTCTTAGCTGAAAGGAGTGGTACCCGGTGTGGTCTTCTGCTGCTGTAGCCCATCTGCCTCAAAGTTCGACGCACTGTGCGTTCAGAGATGCTCTTAGGCCTACCTTGGTTGTAACGGGTGGCGATTTGAGTCACTGTTGCCTTTCTATCAGCTCGAACCAGTCTGCCCATTCTCCTCTGACCTCTGGCATCAACAAGGCATTTCCGCCCACAGAACTGCCGCTCACTGGATTTTTTTTCTTTTTCGGACCATTCTCTGTAAACCCTAGAGATGGTTGTGCGTGAAAATCCCAGTAGATCAGCAGTTTCTGAAATACTCAGACCAGCCCTTCTGGCACCAACAACCATGCCACGTTCAAAGGCACTCAAATCACCTTTCTTCCCCATACTGATGCTCGGTTTGAACTGCAGGAGATTGTCTTGACCATGTCTACATGCCTAAATGCACTGAGTTGCCGCCATGTGATTGGCTGATTAGAAATTAAGTGTTAACAAGAAGTTGGACAGGTGTACCTAATAAAGTGGCCGGTGAGTGTATATATACACACACACACAGTCCTCAGAATTGGAATTTCAGCACAAAGAAGGAAAATTCATGGAATTATGGATGTCACAGGATGGACAGACATGCTGCTGATTTAAAAATGATTAAAAAAAATTTGCTTAGTATCGCGTGTGAGTGGCACGCACGGAATCTATGAATTTATACGCCTTGTCTGATATCAATTAGATTATTAATGGTTTTCTAAGGACGAATGTTCTGCCATGCTGAATGCACTTTGACATATCATTAAGATCCACTGCTGGCAGCTCTTTGTTCAATTGCTTTGCCTAAGCATGTTACCATGACCAGCAGCATCTCCAGACTTGTCTCCCATTGAGCACAACTAAGCCGCTATTCAGCAATTGCTCAGGGAGCAGCCAGCAGTGGATCTTGATGATTTGCCCAAGTGCCTTTCGTGCACCTGAACATTCCTCAGACAACCATGAATAACCTAACTTTTAGCAGCCAAGGTGTGTAAGTGTAATACTGAATAAATCGAGATGTTTTGAAAAATTTGTTTCCAATTTTTATCATTTGCATATCAGCAATATGTCTATCGATTCAGTGATTTCCTTAATTCCACCTCTCCTTCTTGATGTTGCAGTTTCACTGTTGAGGAATGTACGTATTTATATAATGTGTTTATTTTTTTTCATTCAGAACATATGAGACATCCATTTCCTGTGGCTCAGGAAGTGGAGCAAATCGTTGTTGTACAGTGTAGCTTCCACTAGCTGTTGAAATTGGTCTGCAGGATTTTTGGCCCATGCAGACATTTTCCATACCATTATTACACTTCACCAGCATTAACTGTTTACATCTTACCAATCGATTCATACTGCTTTCATGATTGTTTCATCAGTATGGTGAACCAAAAATCTGGATTCATCAGACCAGACAACATGTTTCCACTGGCTATCAACACTATATTCCGCTGCCATTTGCTTGCCTGTGCACCACCTGTTCATTAGAATGATTCTAGACATTCTCCTCTGACTCCTTTTGTCGATGAATTGTTTACTCCCAGAGTATACCCAATGGCTCAATGTTTTTTGTCGATCAGCCAATTCTTCATTTACTTTTGACCCCATTACGCAAGATAATCTCGCATGGTTGGCAGTTTGGTTGGGTAGAACAGCACTGATGACCATGCTTTGTAAGAATTTGCTTCGATCATTTAATATTCCCATTCTAATGTGGATTCACTCTGAAACTGATCCATAGAAAAGGTGCACTGCTAACTTAATTTTTATGTTGTAATTTGGGGTCACATATATAATATCAAAAACATCGAAATTTATAGTAGAAATACAGAAGATGTAGCTGTTCTGGGGTCCTTTGACAGGTGCTGTAACTTTTCAGATTATAGTCACATCTAGAAAAGAAGACCCTTTTTGAAAGTGTCTATTGTGCTAAGCAAATAAAATACTGACCCCAAATAGTTGTTCTGCTGTTGCTAACAGTAAGTGCACAAACCATACTTTTCGGAAGCATCTAGGGCAGACACATTTAGTTCATCTGGGGCAAGCACTTCGGGGGTATTCATTATTAAGTCAACATCTTACTTTTTTTTATCTGGAAAAGCAAATACCAGGAGACGATCAGGCTGCTCCATACATATGCAGCGCCCCAGAGTCCTGGTCGTTGCAGTACTGATGCTCCGCCGCGAAGGGGGGGCTATGGTACGTCTGATGGCACTGAAGGAGTTCACCTGACCAGGTATCACAGACACCAATACACTTCACAGTCTGGCTTCCAGGGGGAGCTAAGGGTGCTATGTATTAGGCCACTCCTCCCAATCTGGTAAAACTGGGGGTTAGATAGGAAGTTAGTTAGAAGCTGACTGGGTTGGAACCAGGCAACATCCTGTGGCAGAGGGTGTTGCAGGGGAAGATTCAGGGGGGTTCCTGTCAGGGGTGGGATCCTGACAGAGGCCTAGCGAACAGAAAGAACGTTACGGGACCGCGCCTGCACTTCATTGCAGCGGTACCCCAAGAAAGGACAAGAAGCGAGGTTTATTGTGCTGAGTGAGAAACGAGATCAACGCAACAAGGAGAAACACCAGTAGGAGTCGTGCTGTAAGACGAGGCAACATCCTACTGAGGCGCGTAGCCGGTGGCCGGAACGCCGAGGAAGTATTGAGCTCCAGGCCTTACTTCAAACCTATGGCAGGACAGTCAGTTCTAGGCGGGCTATCTCACCCAAAATCACCTAAGCAGACACAGGGGGCAACATCTGGAGAGGGGCGACTCTAGGGTCCCAGAAGACCTCCGAGCCCACCCGTCATACGGGTGCGTCCTAGCCATATCATCTGGGGGACGGAACAGAACATCATAATCGAGTTGTGAGGGAACTTCAGAAACAGACACAACAGTTGTGAGGACTATCCCGTAAGCACAGCAGGGAAGGACTACAACACACAAGCGCTAGAAGGTATGCACAGATTTCCACCTGCAAAGGGAACTCTGGAGGTGCCATCGGACCGGCTGGACTCACGCAGCCCGGTTAACCGTATTCCGGACTGAGGATCCGGAAGCCTTCAGTAAAGAAGTAAAGAGACTGCAACCTGGTGTCCTCGTTATTTACTGCGCCCGGCACCACACCACAACAGCATCACTCTCCACCTTCATTGGACGCCCCTCAGCAGGGTCACGGGCCGGGTCTAGCCACCGTGACAACCCCAGAACTGAGACAGAGAGGCCCGGTACCGGGTACTCCTCGGCCCTGCGGCAGTGGGGGCGCTCCAACTTGGTGTCACGAACAGGATCTACTTAAGCCTGAAGAATCAGGTCATGTGTGCCTTGGAACTGTGATTTATTGTACTTGGACTCTGACTTATTGCAAAGACTGTGCATTGCCACTTGCCGCCAAAAGTTCTCTCCAAAACCCCCGCCATTGCGGCACCATGTGGCGTGCCGGAAGAGCGGGGCGTGTCGTCGTGGGAGTAGCTTGGAAGAATGGCGCGAAAGTTGAGCCAGCCCCCCACAAGTACTACTATGTTCGGGAGATATGCCCTTCAACGAGGGAGGTCCGCCTCCTAGTCTGGGACGGCGGCGGGAAGAGGAACCGCTCTCTGGATGGGGGAAGGCCGGAAGCCCTGGACGACGCGAGGCAGAGCCAGATTGGCAAGATGACGAGCGAAGGTCGCCCAGAAGAGGGGGAGAAGGCCCGCACCAGTCCCAGCCAATGGGAGCTGAGCAAACTTTCACCAGGCTGCGAGGATCGGGAAATTCTCGGGGCGGAAGTGGAGGAGCTATGCCGTCAGCTTCGGAGCCTGTGTCGGTGAAAAGCCGCTACCAGTGAGGAGCCGCGCCACCCCCAAGCGCTGGCACCGCAAGCTGAGGAGAAGAGGGCTGACGCCGGGATACCGGGGAGGCGGATGGCGCCATTAACCCGGCCCGGGCGGCCGAAGAGCCCCTGCTTGTGGACATAGACTCCCCTCCACCCAGACCACCCGGACGGGTGTGTAGCCGCCTTGAATGCGAGCGGCCGTGGGAGACGCTAAAGACCGCCGATGTCCCCTTACGGCCCACTGCACAGCCCGTGAACCCCCAGGGTGAGTGGATGACCTTCAAGTGGACCCGCGCTACCACCAACTTGATCGGGTTCCCTGGAGAGGCTCAGCCCAAGGGGGAGAGCATCGAGGTTATCCACCAACGGGAATATCGCCAGCAGCTACGCCGACAGGAGGAAGAGCGGGCCTGTAAGAAGGAACTCCACCGACGGGTCGAGAGGGAAAAGGACCTCCAGGCCAAAATCCAGGTTAGGCGGGCGGCTGAGGAGGACTGGGCCCGCAGCGCTATGGAGTCATCAGCACCTTCCGGATGCAGGGAGGTTGGGGCTTCATCAAAGAGCCCGGTCTCGCCTTGGAGGTATTCGTGAACCGGCGGGATGTGGAGGCGCACCTCATCGAGGGACACCCAGGCAGGGATCTTTACCCGGGGGAACGCGTTCGGTACACCCGCCACTGGGGAGACAAAGGGTGGTATGCTTTGCACGTGCGCAAGTACAAGCCAGAAGTGACTGTGCCACCTTCCTATGATTCCCCGGGACCGACGGTCATTGCTCCAATCTCCTTGTGTGCCAAATGCCTGCGGACCATCACCCCAATTAGGGTTAACTCTTAAAGGGATCCCTTAGTTTACCCGGGATCCCTATTTTTGCCTTTTTGCTTTTTTTTCTCGTTCATCATTGTTGAAAAGAACTGCTGGATCATGAACACTGCATGATTACAAACTTATTGTAAATAGTTTGCACCTTCTTAAAGGTGCCCTCTACTGGTTTTACAAAGAAAAGGACTCTTTGCGAAGAAACTGTTCTTGGAAACAGCACCGGAGTCCTTGCTGTATACGAACTTGCAGCTTGAGGAGTTGCACTACCTCCAAGAGACTTGGTCCCCTCTTAAAGGGGACGTTCACCAATAGCACTTAAAGTCGAATAATGCTTACATGTCAAAGTTATATGTAGATAGCTAGTTAATTGTAAGAAATGCTTAATAATGTGATAGAGAATGAGGACAGGAAGTGAACCCGTATGGGGTTAGTCGGTGAGTCCTCCTAGGAGCCATACAGAGATGGCTCAGCGATCTTGAACTGAGAGAAGGATGATAAGTTCTATACTGTGTATAGTAGCAGAAAGGCAGTAGGCCCGGATGAGAGATGGGGCGGTCCTGCAACAGAGCGAGAGGCAGTAGGCCTGGGGCAGATAGACAGGCGGTCCTGCAGATGTAAAGGTGGAAAATGAAGAAAAGTTGATTAGCCTTATAGTGTTTTATAAGAAGGTCTTTAGTGGATTCAGTGTGTACGTCCTTAAAGGCAACGTTAAATTATTGTTCAGAAATTGCACTAAGTAGAATACCCGGTTGGGTAAGAGAAGTTATTTATAGTATGTTATTTAAAATATTTAACCATGTTTGTAACGTTCAAGTGTCCTCACCTCCCATTAAGGAAAGCCTTGTTAAAGTTTACTTGTTATTGCATTTCAAAATTGTATGTCTTTTTGCTGACATGTATTGTTGTTTTCTTCCCAGTCCAGGAGTACTGGATTTAACCGGGGGAGAGTGCAGCGCCCCAGAGTCCTGGTCGTTGCAGTACTGATGCTCCGCCGCTAAGGGGGGGGCTATGGTACGTCTGATGGCACTGAAGGAGTTCACCTGACCAGGTATCACAGACACCAATACACTTCACAGTCTGGCCTCCAGGGGGAGCTAAGGGTGCTATGTATTAGGCCACTCCTCAAAATCTGGTAAAACTGGGGGTTAGATAGGAAGTTAGTTAGAAGCTGACTGGGTTGGAACCAGGCAACATCCTGTGGCAGAGGGTGTTGCAGGGGAAGATTCAGGGGGGTCCCTGTCAGGGGTGGGATCCTGACAGAGGCCTAGCGAACAGAAAGAACGCTACGGGACCGCGCCTGCACTTCATTGCGGCGGTACCCCAAGAAAGGACAAGAAGCGAGGTTTATTGTGCTTAGTGAGAAACGAGATCAACGCAACAAGGAGAAACACCAGTAGGAGTCGTGCTGTAAGACGAGGCAACATCCTACTGAGGCGCGTAGCCGGAACGCCGAGGAAGTATTGAGCTCCAGGCCTTACTTCAAACCTATGGCAGGACAGTCAGTTCTAGGCGGGCTGTCTCACCCAAAATCACCTAAGCAGACACAGGGGGCAACATCTGGAGAGGGGCGTCTCTAGGGTCCCGGAAGACCTCCGAGCCCACCCGTCATACGGGTGCGTCCTAGCCATATCATCTGGGGGACGAAACAGAACATCATAATCGAGTTGTGAGGGAACTTCAGAAACAGACACAACAGTTGTGAGGACTATCCCGTAAGCACAGCAGGGAAGGTCTACAACACACAAGTGCTAGAAGGTAGGCACAGATTTCCACCTGCAAAGGGAACTCTGGAGCTGCCATCGGACCAGCTGGACTCACGCAGCCCGGTTAACCGTATTCCGGACTGAGGATCTGGAAGCCTTCAGTAAAGAGTTAAGAGACTACAACCTGGTGTCCTCGTTTTTTACTGCGCCCGGCACCACACCACAACAGCATCACTCTCCACCTTCATTGGACGCCCCTCAGCAGGGTGACGGGCCGGGTCTAGCCACCGTGACAACCCCAGAACTGAGACAGAGAGGCCCGATACCGGGTACCCCTCGGTCCTGCGGCAGTGGGGGCGCTCCACATATCATACAGCTTATACATTTGGGATAGTTTTTGATTTTATGGCTTATATTAATGTTAAAGGAAAATAAGTAATTGTCAGATCCCACCTGAGGGACAAAAAATCAATTGGTTGAAATCCAACATGCTTGATCCTTTTTTACTTGACCTCCTTTAGCCAATATTAATAATAATAATAATAATAATAATAATAATCTTTATTTTTATATAGCGCAGCGCTTTACAGTTTTGCACACATTATCATCGCTGTCCCCAATGGGGCTCACAATCTAAATTCCCTATCAGTATGTCTTTGGAATGAGGGAGGAAACCGGAGAACCCGGAGGAAACCCACGCAAACACGGAGAGAACATACAAACTCTTTGCAGAAGTTGTCCTTGGTGGGGTTTGAACCCAGGACTCCAGCACTGCAAGGCTGCAGTGGAAAATTTCTGCTGCGGATTTGGTCACAAATTTGTGACAATTCCTCATTGAATGTTCACAAATAATCCACATGTGTTACTTGCAGATTTAGTTGCATACTTGGCTGCGGATTTCACCATACTCCATTTTCAAGGAATGAATAGGCTGAAATTAGCAATGAAAATCCACACAAGAATGAATATTCTGCAGCATCATGCTTTACTTTTTGTACTGATTTTTTTCATCAATGTGTGAATAGTATTTGGAAAGCCCCATATACCTGTATTTCACTTTATATTGCTTCAAATTTGCAGTGCAAAATCCGCATTGCAAATCTGTGACGTGTGAGTATGGCTTTATGGCACTAACACCTTAGATAACTGTCCAAAAATCACTTGTTTGATCTAAACCTATGATGCAAAGATCCTGTAAAAAAATTTCAGGGCACCCTCTCTTCCATATGTTCTATTGACTGCAAAAATGAAAATGCTACATTTCCGTCTGGTCAGGAGGTCCAAAAGTTGGATTGCTCTGCATATATTGCAGTAGTATTCGAGTATACACTTTATCCTGATACAGAATAATTTATTGTAATAGGATATGAAATTTACAGTGATACAATTGAAGAATGAGATCTGTGTCAGTTTCCCCAAACCATTACCTCCACCGTCCATAACCTGTTTTTGAACCAACCCTATTATTCAGCTCCACAACAGTGTAACATCCCTCCCTAGCAATAAAGAGCTATTGAGCAGGCTCACAACAGCATCTGGTAAGATGGCAGCAGTCAGAGCTATTCGGTGTCATAAAATTATATTTGGCAGCGTCCTATTCCGCCTACCAACTGTACAAGTCTCATTTTATGTTTGGTCATCAAACTTTTATGGGATTTTGTTATTGAAGTAAAATACAAATCTTGATAAAGAAGATAATTAAACAGCCTTACCCATTGTTCAGATGAAATCCCCTCTAAAGCATTGTAATAGGAAGGTCTCATTTCTCTCGTTATTCCTGTTGCAATGTACCAGCTTTTGGGCATCATGCCACTAAGAGTGGTTGTTACTTGGTGTTTCTCCCCATATTGTTATAATCTTATTTGTTAGTTTCAGGCACCAAAGTCTTGGAAAAGGCAATTAGTATGATTTTTTCCTAAATATTGATGATATAGAATTATTAGATAGAGTATACAGACAACAGTATTGGGACAAACATCTTAATCACATATTTCAGGTTTTTCCTTATTCCCATCGCCCCCCGGTGTATAAAGTCCAGCCCCTTGCCCCCCAGTGTATAACATCCGACCCCTCACCATGCCGTTTACCTTTACTAACGTGACAACGTGTGGTAAAGAGCTCACTTATATCAGCAAGGTCCTGCAATTGGAGACATCGGGGTAACGAGTTAATTGGTGACATTTCTTCCCTCCTAAATATACCGTGACAAGCTGAATACAGTATTATTGAAAAATGGGAGCGTTTGGGAATCACAGGAAAGTTATAGAGTGGATTCGGAGGTGCATAGGGCATAAGAGTCGACAACTTTTGGGCTTGTTGTAATGTTGGTGGGTGTGGACTCACTGCACCATGGGTCGGGCTTACCCTGGTCCCTAGGACTGCAGCAGCTGACTGGAGGGTCAAAGGCGCAGGTAAGATGTACAGGAGGGCACAGACAAAGATGTGATCAGAAAATCTGAGGTCAAAGCAGACAACACGGGTTTGATACACATAGCTGAGGTCAATCAAGATGGGTAAACAAGCCGGGTCATTAACAGGAGACTGAATATGAGGAATGCATAAGCAAGGTGCTGGCAGGCTAGGAACCAATGCTCAGGCAAAGAGTGGTGGGAGGAACTGCCTAATATAGAGCCTGTTGGCACGGGTTAGGCTGGAGAACCTAATCTCTGCAGGACACAGCAGGGTTAAGTTCCTGCAGAGACCGGCCACACCCCCCCAAAGCCAAATGGAAACCACACTTTAGATGCAGCAGTGCTGAGAAGTGCTACAAGAGGAAAAACTCAGTGAGCCATCCCGATACGAGAAGCCGCGTGGTGACCATGGTGAGTAGGGCAGCACTGAGGAGACATGTGTTACTGCCATGGCATTGCTTTTTCAGGGGTTGAAAGTGGAATCTTAATGCTTCAACATAAAAGACATTTAGGACAATTGTAGCTTCCAACGTTGTGGTAAGTTTGGGGAAGGCCCTTTTATGTTTCCTATGACCGTGTCCAGTGTACAAAACTATATCCAAGCAGTTCAGGTCAGTTAGGTATGGAAATGAATGGCTGGTCTCACAAAGCACTAACCTCAAACCCTATCCATCCGACACTTTTGGAATGAACTAGAATGCAGATAGCGAACCTGGCCCTCTCCTCAACAATGCCCACAAATACTCTTCTGAATGTATAAGCGTACCTTCTCATAGACACCCTCCAAAATCTTGTAGAAAGCTTTCCCAGTAGAATTGAAGATCTCATAGCTGCAAAGTGGGGGTAAACTTTATTTTAATGTCTATGGAACATCATAAAAACTACAGTAGGTGTAATAAGTTGGTGTCCCAACACTTTTGCTCACATACAGTGCCTTGCAAAAGTATTCGGCCCCCAGGAACTTTTCAACCTTTTCACACATATCATGCTTCAAACATAAAGATACCAAATGTAAATTTTTGGTGAAGAATAGTGTTGAGCGATACCGTCCGATACTTGAAAGTATCGGTATCGGAAAGTATCGGCCGATACCGGCAAAGTATCGGATCCAATCCGATACCGATACCCGATACCAATACAAGTCAATGGGACTCAAGTATCGGACGGTATTCCTGATGGTTCCCAGGGTCTGAAGGAGAGGAAACTCTCCTTCAGGCCCTGGGATCCATATAAATGTGTAAAAGAAAGAATTAAAATAAAAAATATCGCTATACTCACCCTCCGACGCAGCCTGGACCTCAGCGAGGGAACCGGCAGCGTTGTTTGTTTAAAATTCGCGCTTTTACTTGGTTACGTGAAGTCCCGGCTTGTGATTGGTCAGGGCGGCCATGTTGCCGGGACGCGGACCAATCACAGCAAGCCGTGACGAAATTACGTCACGGCTTGCTGTGATTGGTCCGCGTCCCGGCAACATGGCCGCCATTAACCAATCACAAGCCGGGACGTCACGGGAGGCTGGACACGCGCCCATTTTAAAATGGGCGCGTGTCCAGCCTCCCGTGACGTCCCGGCTTGTGATTGGTTGCGCCGCGGTCAACCAATCACAAGCCGGGAGGCTGGACACGCGCGCATTTTAAAATTTTAAAATGGGCGCGTGTCCAGCCTCCCGTGACGTCCCGGCTTGTGATTAGTTGCGCCGCGGTCAACCAATCACAAGCCGGGAGGCTGGACACGCGCGCATTTTATAATTTTAAAATGGGCGCGTGTCCAGCCTCCCGGCTTGTGATTGGTTGACCGCGGCGCAACCAATCACAAGCCGGGACGTCACGGGAGGCTGGACACGCGCCCATTTTAAAATGCGCGCGTGTCCAGCCTCCCGTGACGTCACGGCTTGTGATTGGTTAATGGCGGCCATGTTGCCGGGACGCGGACCAATCACAAAGCCGGGACGTAATTTTAAAATCCTTAAGGACCTGAAATTACGTCACGGCTTGCTGTGATTGGTTGCGTCTCCCATGTGACTGCGACGCAACCAATCACAACGCCGGAACGTAATTTTAAAATCCTGAAGGACCTGAAATTACGTCACGGCTTGCTGTGATTGGTTGCGTCCCGGTCACATGGGCGGCACGCAACCAATCACAAGCCGGGACTCACGTAAAGGAAAGAAAAGCGCGAATTTTAAACAAAGAACGCTGCCGCTTCCCTCGGTAAGGTGCAGGCTGCGTCGGAGAGGTGAGTATAGCAATATTTTTTATTTTAATTCTCTCTTTTACACATTTTTACATTAATGTTGTTTCGATACCGATACCCGATATCACAAAAATATCGGATCTCGGTATCGGAATTCCGATACAGCAAGTATCGGCCGATACCCGATACTTGCAGTATCGGAATGCTCAACACTAGTGAAGAATCAACAACAAGTGGAACACAATTGTGAAGTTGAACAAAATGTATTGGTTATTTTAAATTTTTGTGGAAATTCAAAAACTGAAAAGTGGGGCGTGCAATATTATTCGGCCCCTTTAACTTAATACTTTGTTGCACCACCTTTTGCTGCGATTACAGTTGCAAGTCGCTTGGGGTATGTCTCTATCACTTTTGTACATCGAGAGACTGAAATTCATGCCCATTCTTCCTTGGCAAACAGCTCGAGCTCAGTGAGGTTTGATGGAGATCGTTTGTGAACAGCAGTTTTCAGCTCTTTCCACAGATTCTCGATTGGATTGAGGTCTGGGCTTTGACTTGGCCATTCTAACACCTGGATATGTTTATTTGTGAACCATTCCATTGTAGATTTTGCTTTATGTTTGGGATCATTGTCTTGTTGGAAAACAAATCTCCATTCCAGATCAGGTCTTTTGCAGACTTCAACAGGTTTTCTTCAAGAATGGTCCTGTATTTCGCTCCATCAATCTTCCCATCAATTTTAACCATAATCCCTGTCTCTGCTGAAGAAAAGTAGGCCCAAACCATGATGCTGCCACCACGTTTGACAGTGGGGATGGTGTGCTCAGGTTCATGAGCTGTGTTGCCTTTACGCCAAACATATTGTTTGGCATTGTTGCCAAAAAGTTCGATTTTCGTTTTATCTGACCAGAGCACCTTCTTCCACACATTTGGTGTGTCTCCCAGGTGGCTTGTTGCAAACTTTAAACAACACTTTTTATGGATATCTTTGAGAAATGGCTTTCTTTTTGCCACTCTTCCATACAGGCCAGATTTGTGCAGTGTACGACTGATTGTTGTCCTATGGACAGACTGTCCCACCTCAGCTGTAGATCTCTGCAGTTCATCCAGAGTGATCATGGGCCTCTTGGCTGCATCTCTGATCAGTCTTCTCCTTGTTTGAGATGAAAGTTTAGAGAGACGGCCGGGTCTTGGTAGATTTGCAGTGCTATGATACTCCTTCCATTTCAATATGATCGCTTGCACAGTGCTTCTTGGGATGTTTAAAGTTTTGAAAATCATTGTGTATACAAATCCGGCTTTAAACTTCTCCACAACAGTATCACGGACCTGCCTGTTGTGTTCCTTGGTCTTCATGATGCTCTCTGTGCTTCATACAGAACCCTGAGACTATCACAGAGCAGGTGCATTTATACGGAGACTTGATTACATACAGGTGGATTATATTTATCATCACTAGGCATTTAGGACAACATTGGATCATTCAGAGATCCACAATGAACTTCTGGAGTGAGTTTTCTGCACTGAAAGTAAAGGGGCCGAATAATATTGCACGCCCCACTTTTCTGTTTTTGAATTTCCACAAAAATTTAACATAACCATTAAATTTCGTTCAATTTCACAATTGTGTTCCACTTATTGTTGATTCTTCACCAAAAATTTACATTTGGTATCTTTATGTTTGAAGCATGATATGTGGGAAAAGGTTGAAAAGTTCCAGGGGGCCGAATACTTTCGCAAGGCACTGTAGTACATATAGGGAGACAAATAGATCGAGAGGTAGACAGGAGGGACATAATTATCTGCCTGCCATAAGGTTTCTTAGGGGTATTGCTCTCTTTTCATTATCTTATAGTAAATTTCCAACAGGATGTCTCTGGAAGAAAACCCCTTTTCTTATGCCCATGTAAAACAAACAGTATAGATGTCATATTGCTGTGGGTCTAACTCTTGGAACCTTCCATTCAGTTGTGATTATTGGTGTTTTTAGGAGTTGGACCCACAGCAATTACTTGATCACCAGCATGGTTGTGTTTAGAGAAGGAATATTTTGTTTCCAGAACATATGTATGTAGTAGTCCTGTAGATATTCTTGCTACTCATCAAGTATTACGTATAAAGTCAGTTTCTACTATATACTTTTGTCCTGTTAATTCTTTTCCAGCTGCACACATGATGTCCATCTCCGCCTAATCACAGATACATGTTTTTTTCCCAGGAGTGGCTACGCATTATGACAACATGGCGTAATTTGGTATCTTAACAATGGATAGAATGGCAGCCGTTTCTTATCTGTGTTCTAAATAATCATTTCCTCAAGTAAACTCTACAGAATTAACCTTTAAGGCTACTTTCACACTAGCGTCGTTTTGGAGAAAAACGCATCCTGCAAAAGTGCTTGCAGGTTGCGTTTTTTCTCCATTGACTTGCATTAGCGACGCAGTGCGATGCTTTGCTACACGTCGCAACCGTCGTTCGACGGTTGCGTCGTGTTGCATCAGACTGTCGCCACCAAAAAACGTTGCTTGTAACGTTTTTGGTGCGTCGTTCCCGTCTTTTCCGACCGCGCATGCGCAGCCGGAACTCCGCCCCCTCCTCCCCGCACCTCACAATGGGGCAGCGGATGCGTTGAAAAACAGCATCCGTTGCCCCCGTTGTGCGGCGCATTCACTGCTAGCGTCGGTACGTCGCAACGACGCAATTCGTCATGCGTCGTCCGACGCTAGTGTGAAAGTAGCCTTAGTCGAAATGACAAACCTACCTCCAAAAAAAAGAATGCATTTTCCTTTTTAGAATTAAGTACATGGCTATGGAAGGGTGCATCTAGATTCTACATATGCTTTTCTGCATTGTAGAATAGTAACATAAGCTTAAAAACAGCATAAATCCACCTAGTTCAACCTATAGTCCAGCAGTTTTGATCTAAAGAAAGGCAAATACAATCCAATTTACCTAATATTTATTCCTGAATAACACTGTTCTACATATTTTCAAAAGTTGTCAGGTTTAGTTATGAAATGAGAGAATTCTTAATTATTTTGACCTCCTGAAGTCAAATCTTTAAATTACATTTTTAGTTGGCTCTTGTTTCTATGATATCAAAGAGTTTTCTCCTCTTACTGTCACACGTTGTATGCACACCAACTTATATTTCAGTTCATCGCTTTAGGTTTTTGTTCCAGTTTTTTTGTGCTCTGTGCAAATAAAGGTGTGGCCTGCCTTTTCCTTGAGCTGGACATTACATTCATATAGTTCCTCATGGCTGGATGTCCATTAGCCAGGTCTCAGTCCTTCTCAGCTGTTATTCAAATTACGTCACTTGACATATGGTTGAGTTTTAATACTAGAAGTTAGGACCGTTCCGAATAGGGTCACCTTGACATGGTGTGATGGCTTTTATTTTTTTTTAATCAAAATTATGTTAACTAAGGACCCTATATTATTTTCATACACTATTGTTATTTATTTACTGCAGGGTATTTTCTTATTTTGTTTTTATCTTGGGTTTTGTTTGTATAGTGGCCATTATGAACATGCGCCTAAACACTGCATGCACAGCAATTTATATTCCCGTTAATCTCTTTAGGTTTTGGTTAAATTTCTTCTTTAGGCCCAACTTGATATGCAATGATGATAACAGAATCTTATGTGGGACAACAAGTGCTGGATCAAGGACATTTTTACTCCGTGACTGAAGTGAATGTCGGAGAGGCTAGTCTCTTTTATTGTTGTGATGTTCTCTGACATGACTATCACACTCACAAAGAAAGCAGCAGTACTTTGTGTATCCATCCTGGAGTCAAGTAAGCAGGCAACCACCTTTAACCCCTTAACGACCACCGATACGCCTTTTAACAGCGGCCGCTAAGGGTACTTAATCCACAGCGCCGTTAATTAACGGCGCTGTGGAAAAAGTGAATAGCGCCCCCCAGAGTCAGATTTTCTCTGGGGTCTCGGTTGCCGAGGGCAGTCGAGACCCCAGAGAACATGATTCGGGGGGTTTTTACCGACCCCCGAGTTGCGATCGCCGGTAATTAACCGTTTACCGGCGGTCGCAACAAAAAAAAACAAAAAACGCGATTTGCCGTTTAATTTCTCTGTCCTCCGATGTGATCACACATCGGAGGACAGAGAAATGTGGTCCCCGATGGCCCCCAATAGCCCCCCAATACTCACCTACCTCCCCCGGTGCTCCTCGTGTCTCCCCATGGGCGCCGCCATCTTTTTTCCGGGAAAAAATGGCGGGCGCACGCGCAGTGCGCCCGCCGCCCGGCACCCGGAAGATCTTTGGGGTCTCGGCTGCCGACCCCTGCTTTGCGATCGCCGGTAATTAACAGTTTACCGGCGACCGCAAAAAAAAAAAAAAAAAAAGCGATCAGTTATTTCTCTGTCCTCTGATGTGATCGCACATCAGAGGACAGAGACATAGGGGGATTCGGGGACCCTATCATACTCACCCGGGGTCCCTGGGTCCTCTTCTGTCTTCTCCTGCCAGCCGGCTTTTTCATCATGGCGGGCGCATGCGCAGTGCGCCCGCCATCTGCTGCCATCTGCCGGCCGGCAGGAGAAGACAAGTTGGGGCTAAAATTAGGGTTAGGGTTAGGGTTACAGTTAGGGTTAGAGTTAGGGTTAGGGTTAGAGTTAGGGTTAGGGTTAGGGTTAGAGTTAGAGTTAGGGTTAGGGTTAGAGTTAGGGTTAGGGTTAGAGTTAGGGCTAAATTTAGGGTTAGGGTTAGGGCTAGGGTTAGGGTTAGGCTACTTTCACACTAGCGTTTTTTGGCTTCCGTCGCAATGCGTCGTTGGAGAAAAAACGCATCCTGCAAAAGTGCTTGCAGGATGCGTTTTTTCTCCATTGGCTTGCATTAGCGACGCATTGCGACGGATTGCCACATGTCGCATCCGTCGTGCGACGGATGCGTCGTGCTTTGGCGGACCGTCGACACAAAAAAAACTACATGTAACTTTTTTGTGCGACGTGTCCGCCATTTCCGACCGCGCATGCGTGGCCGGAACTCCGCCCCCGCCTCCCCGCACCTCACAATGGGGCAGCGGATGCGTTGAAAAAACAGCATCCGCTGCACCCGTTGTGCGGCGCTTACAACGCTAGCGTCGGTACGTCGGCCCGACACACTGCGATGGGCCGAGTACGACGCTTGTGTGAAAGTAGCCTTAGGCTTCTTTCACACTTGCGTCGGTACGGGGCGGTCGCAATGCGTCGGCCCGATGTACCGACGCACGTTGTGAAAATTGTGCACAACGTGGGCAGCGGATGCAGTTTTTCAACGCATCCGCTGCCCAGTCTATGTCCTGGGGAGGAGGGGGCAGAGTTACGGCCACACATGCGCGGAAATGGCGGACGCGACGTACAAAAAAAAGGTTACATTGAACTTTTTTTGTGACGACGGGGGCTAAAGTTATGGTTAGGGTTGGGGCTAAAGTTAGGGTTGGGGCTAAAGTTAGGGTTAGAGTTGGGATTAGGGTTAGGGTTTGGATTAGGGTTGGGATTAGTGTTACGTTTGGGATTAGGGTTGGGATTAGGGTTAGGGTTGGGATTAGGGGGTATCGACGTACTCAGGAGAAATTGCACAACAACTTTTGTGGTCTAATTTCTCCTGTTACCCTTGTGAAAATAAAAATTTGGGGGCAAAAAGATCATTTTTGTAGAAAAAATGAGATTTTTTATTTTCACGGCTCTACGTTATAAACTTCTGTGAAGCACTTGGGGGTTCAAAGTGCTCACCACACATCTAGATAAGTTCCTTAAGGGGTCTAGTTTCCAAAATGGTATCACTTGTGGGGGGTTTCCACTGTTTAGGAACATCAGGGACTCTCCAAACGCGACATGGCATCCGATCTCAATTCCAGCCAATTCTGCATTGAAAAAGTCAAACGGTGCTCCTTCACTTCCAAGCTCTGTGGTGCGCCCAAACAGTGGTTTACCTCCACATATGGGGTATCGACGTACTCAGGAGAAATTGCACAACAACTTTTGTGGTCTAATTTCTCCTGTTAGCCTTGTGAAAATAAGAATTTGTGGGCGAAAAAATCATTTTTGTGAAAACAAATGCGATTTTTTATTTTCACGGCTCTACGTTATAAACTTCTGTGAAGCACTTGGGGGTTCAAAGTGCTCACCCCACATCTAGATAAGTTCCTTGGGGGGTCTAGTTTCCAAAATGGTGTCACTTGTGGGGGGTTTCCACTGTTTAGGCACATTAGGGGCTCTCCAAACGCGACATGGCGTCCGATCTCAATTCCAGCCAATTCTGCATTGAAACAGTCAAACGGTGCTCCTTCACTTCCAAGCTCTGCGGTGCGCCCAAACAGTGGTTTACCTCCACATATGGGGTATCGGCGTACTCAGGAAAAATTGCACAACAAAATTTGTGGTTAAATTTCTGTTTTTACACTTGTGAAAATTAAAAAAAATGGTTCTGAAGTAAAATGTTTGCAAAAAAAAGTTAAATGTTCATTTTTTTTCTTCCACATTGTTTTAGTTCCTGTGAAGTACGTAAAGGGTTAATAAACTTCTTGAATGTGGTTTTGAGCAGCTTGAGGGGTGCAGTTTTTAGAATGGTGTCACACTTGGTTATTTTCTATCATATAGACCCCTCAAAATCACTTCAAAGGTGATGTGGTCCCTAAAAAAAACATGGTGTTGTAAAAATGAGAAATTGCTGGTCAACTTTTAACCCTTATAACTCCCTAACAAAAAAAAAATTGTTTCCAAAATTGTGCTGATGTAAAGTAGACATGTGAGAAATGTTATTTATTAACTATTTTTTTGTGACATATCTCTCTGATTTAAGGGCATAAAAATACAAAGTTTGAAAATTGCAAAATTTTAAAAATTTTCGCCATATTTCCATTTTTTTCATAAATAATCGCAAGTAATATCGAAGAAATGTTACCACTAACTTGAAGTACAACATGTCACGAAAAAACAATCTCAGAATCAGCGGGATCCGATAAAGCGTTCCAGAGTTATAACCTCATAAAGTGACAGTGGTCAGAATTGTAAAAATTGGCTCGGTCATTAAGTACCAAATTGGCTCTGTCACTAAGGGGTTAAGTCACCACAGAGGGGCCACAAATGTTGGTCATAGTTCAGGCACCTCAACAACGTTTCATGTTATCATAGTTTCCTTTCATGTGGACTGCATAACCAACTGGAAATGAAAGTAGTGCACTGCCATTATGCAGCAAGATGGCTTTTAGGCTTGTTTTGGACGAATCAACGAAGACCCTCCATTGCTCTAGATTATGACTTTTCTTCAGAACTTCCATTAAACTGTTGATGTTTTTGCATGCCATAAGATCACCCTTCATGAAGAAGTATTGGACAAGATCTTTATTATGGTTACAGAACAAAGTAATTCCAAACATTGCCCGCTAGGATTGTCACAGAGATACTGCGACAGAGAGGGGCCAGAAGATTGCCACGTCTGGTTTCACAAACTCCTGCACTGGTTAGAACTGCTTTACCAGCTTATTAAACAGTGCATGTTTTTTCTTTTCTGGCAGTGCTAGGGTTAATCAGTTCAGTTGAGCACCTGGAGCTCTCCAACCTGGATTATCTCAGCCATTCAGTGTTGGCCACTCCCCTCTGCTATATATGCTCACCACTGGCACTTGAGAATTGTCAGTCATAGTTATTACTGCCCAGTCAGGAGTTGATGGTGAAGTTTGTGTTTTTAATAAGCATTTGGAGAGTTGTTCAGGAGATTGTTGTGTGGAGCTTTGGTGTGCTCATCCTCATCCTCTCCTATTTGGTTTCACCTTCCTATACCGTCCATGTGTGATTGCAGTTATCATTTAGCTCTGTCCATCTTCCCATGTTTGGTAAGTGTTATCCTATTCACTCCAGCCTCACACCTCCCTGGGTGTGGGAAGAAACAAATAAGGGTTGATATAAGAACATAGCAAGACATGTGACCCCAGCGTCTCCACCTTCAGGAGTACTCCAGGGGACATGGATAGACTAGGGCCCCCCTAGTTTGAGGAATTGGGTAGGCGCCCACAGTCCCTAGACAATACGTGACAAGGAGATTCCACTGCTTTAGCCTGGAACCTAAGACCTCAGCCTTACTCTTGGGCAGATCCAAATCTCTAACAAGATCGTTCAGTTCCATTTTTGTTATAAGGTGTGGTTCAGTTGACATTGCTGACAGAAAGTCTAGCTCATGAGGGAAAGATGCTTTATTTATTTATTTATTTATGTATAGAGATGGCTACTCTTAGTTCGCACCTGTGCACAACAGTTTCCTGTTTTGGAAGTGCCAGTCAGCCTTTTCTATTTGTTTATTAGTAGTGTTGAGCGATACTGTCCGATACTTGAAAGTATCGGTATCGGATAGTATCGGCCGATACCCGAAAAATATCGGATATCGCCGATACCGATACCCGATACCAATGCATTTCCATGGGACGCAAAGAATAGGAATGGTTCCCAGGGTCTGAAGGAGAGGAAACTCTCTTTCAGGCCCTGGAATCCATATTCATGTGTAAAATAAAGAATTAAAATAAAAAATATGGATATACTCACCTCTCCGGTGGCCCCTGGATCTTACCGCTGTAACCGGGAGCCTTTGTTCCTAAGAATGAGCGCGTGAAGGGCCTTCGGTGACGTCGCGGCTTCTGATTGGTCACCTGACCGCTCATGTGACCGCTCACACGACCAATCAGAAGCCGCGACGTCAGCCGCGACGTCATCGAAGGTCCTTCACGCGCTCATTCTTAGGAACAAAGGCTCCCGGTTACAGCGGTAAGATCCAGGGGCCACCGGAGAGGTGAGTATATCCATATTTTTTATTTTAATTCTTTATTTTACACATGAATATGGTTCCAATACCGATTCCCGATACCACAAAAGTATCGGAACTCGGTATCGGAATTCCGATACCGCAAGTATCGGCCGATACCCGATACTTGCGGTATCGGAATGCTCAACACTATTTATTAGCTCTCTGACTGAGCACTCCACCCTCCAGCCTATGGTGGTTTTGATTGCAGCAGAATCCTACCAATAAATTTAGGCTTTAGCCTTAGAGAGGTGTTCATACTAGATAGATTCCCAGTAAAACCGGAGATCACATTGTTGTGGCTGCTGAGCATGCATGAATTGGCCAAATTATGTGCTAAGTAGCTCCATTTTTTTTATTATCTAGAGCAGTAATGCTATTCATATTTAATATTTACATGCTTTAGCACTACAGAGTGCAACTTTATTTATTTGTCAGTTGAGGTTGCTGACAGGAAGTCTGGGTCATGTGAGGAAGATGCTTCATGACCCAGACTTCTTCATCAATTTACTCGATTAAAAATGTTTCCAGTGCTTTTGGAACCAGCAATTCTTCTGTATGTGCTACTGTGTGTGTGTGCTTTTATGCTAAGCATCTCATATTTTTTCCTAATGCTCCAAAGCCGTATTGCTATTTAAATTTCACATATTCCAAATTGATATGTTTTAGCATGATAGAGTGCAACCTTTTTTTGTATATTGTATATGGAGGTAGCTCCTCCTGGTATGCACCTATTTACACTAGTCTGGATGTGCCAGTCAGTTTTTTTTATCTTTTGTGATGTTAGCTTACTGACCGAGCACTCCGTCCTCCACCAGGTGGTGATTTTAATTACAGCAGGTCCCTACTTACCCATAAATACAGGCATTGCTGACAGAGGTGTCCACATTCACCCAGGAGTTCAGTCATCAGCCTTAGGGTCCCTTTCCACTTGCGAGATAAAAAACGGTCCGTAATCTGGACCGAAAAAACGGATGGAACGTATGCGATTTTCATGCGAGTGTCATGCGAGTACAATGCGATTTTTAATCGCATCATCCGTTTTTTATAATCGCATCATCCGTATGACATCCGTATTACTGTCCGATTTGTACGCACCGGTGTCCTTTGAAAAGCCGGCAATTCAGCGCAGTGTACAGTAAAATCACACTGACAGGTTAGAATAGACTAGATATATACACATAGAATAGGTATATATACATATATATATGTCAGTGAGACACCTATATATGTATATTTATATTTAATGCAGCGCAAGATAGCATAAAAGCCGCTAATTCAATTGCCGGCTTTTAATTTCTCCTTCCCAAACCCGACAGGATATGAGACATGGTTTACATACAGTAAACCATCTCATATCCCCCTTTTTTTTGCATATTCCACACTACTAATGTTAGTAGTGTGTATGTGCAAAATTTCAGCGCTGTAGCTATTAAATTTAAGGGTTAACTCGCGGAAAAAATTGGCGTGGGCTCCCGCGCAATTTTCTCCGCCAGAGCGGTAAAGCCAGTGACTGAGGGCAGATATTAATAGCCAGGAGAGGGTCCATGGTTATTGGCCCCCCCGTGGCTAAAAACATCTGCCCCCAGCCACCCCAGAAAAGGCACATCTGGAAGATGCGCCTATTCTGGCACTTGGCCACTCTCTTCCCACTCCCTGTAGCGGTGGGATATGGGGTAATGAAGGGTTAATGCCACCTTGCTATTGGAAGGTGACATTAAGCCAGATTAATAATGGAGAGGCGTCAATTATGACACCTATCCATTATTAATCCAATTGTAGGAAAGGGTTAAAAAACACACACACACATGATTACAAAGTAGTTTAATGAAATAAAGACAGCGGTTGTTGTAATAATTTATTGCTCTCTCAATCCATCAGGAACACCCTCGCTTGGCAACATAATAAACGCACAAGATACATACCCTCAGATGTCCGATCATGTCCCACGATGTAATCCATCTGAAGGGGTTAACTAATATTACAGGCAGGAGCCCTGCAAATGCAGCTGTGCTCCGTGCTTGTAATTCCCCTGCGAATGAATGAAATGTAGGTCATTGACCTACATTTCCCTCAGTCGCGGTGATGCGCCCCCTGGTGGATGTCCTCATATGACCTGGAGCGTGGGAAAAAGTTCCCAGGCTGCAGTTTATGAGAACATCCACCAGAGGGCGCATCACCGCGACTCAATGTAAGTACAGATCCTGCTTTCCTTTCAGCACCCGGGGGATTACAGGCACCAGCGAGTGGTTTATCGCAGCTCTGCCTGTAATATTAGTTAACCCCTTCAGATGGATTACCTCGTGGGACATGATCGGACATCAGAAGGTATGTATCTTGTGCGGTTATTATTTTGCCAAGCGAGGGTTTCCTGATGGATTGAGAGAACAATAAATTATTACAACAACCGTTGTGTTTATTTCATTAAACTACTTTTAAATCATGTGTGTGTGTTTTTTAACCCTTTCCTACAATTGGATTAATAATGGATAGATGTCATAATTGACGCCTCTCCATTATTAATCTGGCTTAATGTCACCTTACAATACCAAGGTGGCATTAACCCTTCATTACCCCATATCCCACCGCTACAGGGAGTGGGAAGAGAGTGGCCAAGTGCCAGAATAGGCGCATCTTCCAGATGTGCCTTTTCTGGGGTGGCTGGGGGCAGATGTTTTTAGCCACGGGGGGGCCAATAACCATGGACCCTCTCCTGGCTATTAATATCTGCCCTCAGTCACTGGCTTTACCACTCTGGCGGAGAAAATTGCGCGGGAGCCCACGCCAATTTTTTCCGCCATTTAACCCTTTATTTCAGCAGCTACAGCGCTGAAATTTTGCACATACACGCTACTAACATTAGTAATGTGGAATATGCAAAAAAAAGGGGGATATGAGATGGTTTACTGTATGTAAACCATGTCTCATATCCTGTCGGGTTTGTGCAGGAGAAATGAGAAGCCGGCAATTGAATTAGCGGCTTTAATGCTATCTAGTGCTGCATTAAATATAAATATACATATATAGATGTCTCACTGACATATATATATGTATATAGACACATTCTATGTGTATATATCTAGTCTATTCTAACCTGTCAGTGTGATTTTACTGTACACCGCGCTGAATTACCGGCTTTTCAAAGGTCACCGGTGCGTAAAAATCGGACAGAACTCGCATGGTGCGAGTGCTGTGCGATTTTTTTCTCGCACCCATTGACTTGCATTGGCGAGTCTCGTCCGAGAATCGCAGCAATACGCAGCATGCTGCGATTTTTTTCTCAGCCGATCCAGATTTTTCTCAGTCCGATTTCGGCTGAGAAAAAAATCGCAAATCAAAAGACACCTATTAACTAACATTGGTCCGAGTGCAATCCGATTTTTTATCGGATTGCACGCGTCCGTTTTCTTTGCAAGTGGAAAGGGACCCTTAGATAGGTATTCACACAGGTCGGGGTTAGTAATGAGCTCGCCACCACTCGTTACTCGCCCGAGTATTACTATGCTCGGTGTACTCGGCGAGCACCGAGCAATTGGATTATTCGGCGGTAACTGGTGTCTCCACCCAGCATTTTTGGCAGACTTTAAAGACACAATCACGCTGCAGGGATTGTCTGCCGGTCATGAAACGCTGCAGTCACCTTTGTTGTGGTCGTGCAATGATTGGCTTGGCTGCACAGCATCATCCCTAGTATATGAGACCTGGTGCCGCCCTGCTCGCCGCATTCATCTCCGGATTCAGCGAGAGTAGGGAGAGCTGCTGCAGAGATAGTGTCAGAATCGTGCTTTTAATGGTTAGTGTAGGCCTGAAACTGTTAATTCCATAACTCCTGAGAAACCAACAGTCCTTTTTAGGGCTAATTTGTGGGTCCCGATATTGCAGCGCTAGGTAGGCAGGGCACAGCATATCCACATCAGTGCAAGGCCTGCAGGCGCTGTATTTGCGTACATAGCTCCCACTGCATCCCTCCAAAAGCTCCATAACTGTCTGCTTCTGCTTATTTACTATATACCTAGTTGCAGTTTTCATTTTTTTTTTCCAAAAATTCACCCCCCCCCCAAAAAAAAAAAAATATAAAGTCCGTTATGTCAGACTGAGTCCTGGTGCATCTGTAGAAAAATCATAGTTTGTCAGGCATATGTAGCATAGTTGTGTGTGTTAGGCTACTTTCACACTGGCGTTTTCTGCAATACGTCGCAATGCGTCATTTTGCCAAAAAAACGCATCCTGCAAAAGTGCTTGCAGGATGCGTTTTTTTTTGCATTGACTTACATTAGCGACGCATTTGCGACGCATTGCCACACGTCGCAACCGTCGTGCGACGGTTGCGCCGTGTTGTGGCGGACTCGGGACCAAAAAACGTTACATGTAACGTTTTTTGCTCCCGACGGTCTGCTTTTTCCGACCGCATATGTGCGGCCGGAACTCCACCCCCACCTCCACACACTTCCCCGCACCTCACAATGGGGCAGCGGATGCGCTGGAAAAATGCATCCGCTGCCCCCGTTGTGCGGCGGAGACAATGCTAGCGTCGGGGACTTCGGCCCGACGCACTGCGACGGACCGAGCCCGACGCTAGTGTGAAAGTAGCCTTAGCCTTGTTCTACTATTTTTTCTTTTTTTGTAAATTCACCCAAAAGCCCCCCCCCCCCCAAAAAAAAAAAAAAAAATTAATACAGTCTTTTATGTCAGGCTGAGTCTTGGTGTGTTTTTTTTTTTGTGAAAAATCGTATTTCCGCAGTATCCTATTTCTGTGTGGTAGCCTTGTGCCAAAAAACAAAAAAGGGCTCATATATCGTCGTGCTCCAAGTTTGGGCATTTTAGGCTGGTTTTCCTCTGTTTTTTGCTGTCTATGACTCTACTTATATACAGCACTATTTTGCAGACCCCCCGAAAAATACAGGCCGCATATTTGGCAGTGTGATATTTCTGTGACAGGCCTCATAAATCTGCGTGCTTCAAGTTTGGGCATTTTAGTCCAGTTTTCCACTGTTTTTGCGGTCTGTGGCTATACTTACGGTATATACAGCTCTATTTTGCATTTAAAAAAATTCTACAAAACCCACCAAAAAATTAAGACAGTCTGTTATGTCAGACTGAAGCCTGTTGTATCTGTGGTGGAAAAATCGTAGCTTGACAGGCATTAGTTTCATAGTTCTGTCTGCTAGCCTTGTTCTTTTTTTTTTTTTTAACCCCTTACTGACCTCGGACGTACTATACCGTCCGAGGTCAGCTCCCCTGCTTTGATGCAGGGCTCCGCGGTGAGCCCGCATCAAAGCCGGGACATGTCAGCTGTTTTGAACAGCTGACATGTGCCCGCAATAGGCGCGGGCAGAATCGCGATCTGCCCGCGCCTATTAACTAGTTAAATGCCGCTGTCAAACGCAGACAGCGGCATTTAACTACCGCATCCGGCCGTGCGGCCGGATATGACGTCATCGCCGACCCCCGTCACATGATCGGGGGTCGGCGATGCTTCTGAATGGTAACCATAGAGGTCCTTGAGACCTCTATGGTTACTGATCGCCGGTGGCTGTGAGCGCCACCCTGTGGTCGGCGCTCACAGCACACCTGCAATTCTCCTACATAGCAGTGATCTGATGATCGCTGTTATGTAGCAAAGCCGATCGGGCTGTGCCTGCTTCTAGCCTCCCATGGAGGCTATAGAAGCATGGCAAAAGTGAAAAAAAAAAGTTTTTAAAAATGTGAAAAAAATAAAAAAAACATAAAAGTTTAAATCACCCCCCTTTCGCCCCAATCAAAATAAATCAATAGAAAAAAAATCAAACCTACACATATTTGGTATCGCCGCGTTCAGAATCGCCCGATCTATCAATAAAAAAAAGCATTAACCTGATCGCTAAATGGCGTAATGAGAAAAAAAATCGAAACGCCAGAAATACGTTTTTTTGGTCGCCGCGACATTGCATTAAAATGCAATAACGGGCGATCAAAAGAACGTATCTGCACCAAAATGCTATAATTAAAAACGCCAGCTCAGCATGCAAAAAATAAGCCCTCAGCTGACCCCAGATCACGAAAAATGGAGACGCTACGAGTATCGGAAAATTGCGCAATTATTTTTTTTTTTTTTGCAAAGTTTGGAATTTTTTTTCACCACTTAGGTAAAACATAACCTAGACATGTGAGGTGTCTATGAACTCGTACTGACCTGGAGAATCATAATGGCAGGTCAGTTTTAGCATTTAGTGAACCTAGCAAAATAGGCAAGCAAAAAACAAGTGTGGGATTGCACTTTTTTTGCAATTTCACTGCACTTGGAATTTTTTTCCCGTTTTCTAGTACATGACATGGTGAAACCAATTATGTCGTTCTAAAGTACAACTCGTCCCACAAAAAATAAGCCCTCACATGGCCAAATTGACAGAAAAATAAAGTTATGGCTCTGTGAAGGAGGGGAGTGAAAAACGAAAACGGAAAAACGAAAAATCCCAAGGTCATGAAGGGGTTAATTATACAAAACCCTAAAAAAAATTAAAGGGACTCTGTCACCTGAATTTGGAAGGAATAATTTTCAGCCATAGAGGCGGGGTTTTTGGGTGTTTGATTCACCCTTTCCTTACCCGCTGGCTGCATGCTGGCTGCAATATTGGATTGAAGTTCATTCTCTGTCCTCCGTAGTACATGCCTGCACAAGGCAATCTTGCCTTACACAGGCGTGTACTATGGAGGACAGAGAATGAACTTCAATCCAATATTGCAGCCAGCATGCAGCCAGCGGGTAAGGAAAGGGTGAATCAAACACCCGAAAACCCCGCCTCTATGGCTGAAAATTGTTCCCTCCAAATTCAGGTGACAGAGTCCCTTTAATACAGTCTGTTATGTCAGGCTGAGTTCTGTTGTATCTGGTTTAGAAAAATCATGTTTCAGCAGGCATACGTAGCATAGTTCTGTCTGCTAGCCTTGGTCAATTTTTTTTTGTTTACATTCACCCAAAAGAAAAAAAGACATTAATACAGTCTGTTAAGTCAGACTGTGTCCTGGTGTATCTGTTTTTGAAAAATCAAATTTCCGCAGTAGCATAGTTCTGTGTGGTAGCCTTGTGCCACTCTTTTTTTGGGGGGTTTTAAATTCACCAAAAAACAAAAAAGGCCTCATATATCTGCGTGCTCCAAGTTTGGGCATTTTAGGCCAGTTTTCCACTGTTTTTGCTGTCTGTGACTCTACTTGTATACAGCACTATTTTGCATTTAAAAAAATAAAGGCCACATATTTGGCAGTGTGGTATTTCTGTGACAGGCCTCATATATCTGCATGCTGCAAGTTTGTGCACTGTAGGCCGGTTTCCCACTGTTTTTGTTGTCTATTACTCTAGTTATATACAGCACTATTTTGCATTAAAAAAATACAGGCCACATATTTGGCAGCGTGGTATTTCTGTGACAGTCCTCATATCTGCATGCTCCACGTTTGGGCATTGTAGGCCGGTTTCCCCCTTTTTTGCTGTCTCTTACTCTACTTATATACAGCACTCTTTTGCATTAAAAAATACAGGCCATTTATTTGGCAGAGTAGTATTTCCATGACAGTCCTCATACATCTGCGTGCTCCAATTTTGGGCATTGTAGGCCGGTTTCCCCCTTTTTGTGCTGTCTCTTACTTACTTATATACAGCACTATTTTGGATTAAAAAAAATACAGGCCAAATATTTGGCACTGTGGTATTTCTGTGACAGTCCTCATACATCTGCCTGCTCCAAGTTTGCGCATTGTAGGCCGGTTTCCCACTGTTTTTGCGGTTTCTTACTCTACTTATATACAGCACTATTTTGCATTAAAAAAATACAGGCCACATATTTGGCAGTGTAGTATTTCTGCGACAGGCCTCATATATCTGCATGCTCCAAGTTTGGGCATTTTAGGCCATTAGTCCATTTTTTTCCTGTCTGTTACTCTACTTACATACAGCACTATTTAGCATTTAAAAAAATACAGGCCACATATTTGTCAGTGTGGTATTTCTGTGACAGGCCTCATATATCTGCGTGCTCCAAGTTTGTGCACTGTAGGCCGGTTTCCCACTTTTTTTGCTGTCTGTTACTGTACATATATACACCACTATTTTGCATAAAAAAATACAGGCCACATATGAACAGTGTGGTATTTCTTGAAAAATGCTTATCTTTCAAGTTGTTATGGCTGCTTCATAACTGTCTTAACTGCTCTAACTAATACTACCACCATCATCATCTTCTGCCTAGAGGCAGTCACTGCGCACATAGAAAGTCTGAGGAGCAGAGTGTGAACGCTTGGGCGGTGCTGTACTCTGTCAGTGTATTATGAAGGCATTTTCTCCCGCCAATAAAAGAGGTACTGCCATAAAGCGAGGAGCCATGTGCCCAATGACCGCCAGAGAGCGAGGCACCATGCGCTCCATGAATGTGAGTACAGCGCACGTGCGCGGTAGAGAGAGACAGTTCATGCTCCGTGTTCAGCTTTGCTAAACAATAATTAAAGGGCACAGAGGACGTTGGTATGGTCAGCAAAGTACTCCCTCTGCATTTTCCCAAACTTTGCACTCCTTGTGAGAGTCCACCATGCCTCAGGGCCAGGGCGATGGGAGGGTCTGAGAAAACTCTCCCCGAACTTTGCCAGTGTTCCACTGCCTCTGCTGGATTGGAGGTGTGTCTCTCTCACCTGTACTCTTTACTTGGCCAATGAACTGTGACCTCTTCTGCCAGGGAATTTTTTAAATAATTCAGCAAGAAGGGCCCTATGGTCCCCCAACATTGTAGTACACCTGTCTGCCTCTGGAATAAGAGATATAAAGTTCTCCTTGTAGCGTGGGTCTAGAAGTGTCAACAACAATCAGTATTGCCTGTGTTAGGGCTAGCGGAACGCACCAAATGAATATATAGATTTTATTATGACAGATGCGTTCGCAGCCCGGGGTCCACCGTGCAGGAGAACCTGCTGCTAGCAAATAGCGGAACTAAATGGCGGTGTTAGCTAACTCTGTTACTTCACAGAGCAGCCGTGAACTCAAAGCACTGCGCCCTGTTAGACTCCACAGAGGCACAGGCTAACTGCCTAAACAAGAGCAGTCAGTGGTCATGCATGCACGCGAAACTCCTCGCCGGAGGTGCCAGCATTCTAGGGGCTTATTTCGGCCAGGTCCCTGAATACCCAAGCATACAAACTCCTCGCCGGAGGTGCCAGCATTCTAGGGGCTTATTTCAGCCGGGTCCCTGAACACACTCATACAAGACCACACTGGCGCAAAGTACATAAATAAAGAGCAATACTAGCGCATGGCCGTGCGGCCATGCGAGCCTTAAATATTTGCAGCACGTACAGGACCTTCCAGGAAGGACCAATGAGAGGCTGCCACAGAGCGTGAGCACCTACAGGACCTTAGCTGCAGTTTCTCATGTGACCCTCGATCTCCACTGAGAGATCTTACTCTGGGCATGCTCAGAATGAGAAAAGCAGGACTTAGTCCCAGAAGTGTCTGCTCGCCGCTGCCCAGCACTGACTTCAATGGCAGAAGCAGGAAAAGCAGCAGTAACTCTCTGTACAGAGTCAGACTGAGCGAGACACTGGGACTGACGTCTATGCTGAGCAGGCTCCACTGCGGCAGGAGAAGAATGGGAGACCGCAGCAGAGATGGCTCGAGCTTCCCCCAGTGCAGAGACAGGAACTCGAACCCTAACAAACATTTTCTGAAAGGCGACATAGAGGTGCCAGATTTGCTAAGAAAAATACGAGGCTTTGGGTACCCATTTTAGAAAGTCAGCTAGAGCTTCATCCACCCTTGACGTGATTCTGCAGCACTTGCAGCTTCTGTCTCCCCGACTGGTGTGTGATGTCCTCCCCATGCATTGGAACTCTACACTGCATATTTTGGAAAGGATTTGTGAGCAGAAGAGGGCAGTTGTTGACTGTTATAGTTATAGTTGTTGTTATTATAGGCTCATCCTCCCACTCGGTAGAGCTCTGCGTGCATTCTGGGGCGGAGGGCAATTTTATGTCTTCTGCCTTCACCCAACATCACGCAATACTCCTGGTTATGCTAGCTCAACCAGTAACGGTATGAGTGGTGAATGGGTCGACACTGCCCTCACAGATAACACGCCAGACCATCCCTCTTACTCTGTCCATGTCGCCATCTTATCAGGAGATTATATCTCTGCTTTTCATTCCTGAGGGAATTGATGAGGTCCTGTTGGGGATACCTTGGCTACGGTACCACTCTCCTCATATCGAGTGGTCCTCTGGGATGGGAATTCTGGGATGGGGTGAATCTTGTGGGGGTAGGTGTCAGAGGGAGTGCGTTCAGGTTGCGACTACAGAGGTACCCGCAGATCTATCCTCTCTCCCCAAGCAATATTGGTCTTATGCAGATGTGTTCTCCAAAAAGGCTGCGGAGACCCTTCCGCCCCATCGCCCCTATGGCTGTCCTATTGATCTCTTGCCTGGTGCTGAGCCTCTCCGGGGTCGAGTTTATCCGTTATCTCTCCCGGAGACGGAGGCAATTTCTCAGTACATTCAAGAGAATCTGGCAAGAGGGTTCATCAGGAAGTCAGTGTCACCTGCTGGGGCTGGGTTCTTCTTCATGCAGAAGAAGAATGGGGAACTGCGTCCATGTATAGACTACAGGGGTCTTAACGCCATCACCGTTAAGAATAAGTATCCTTTGCCCTTGATATCTGAGCTCTTCGATAGGCTTCGGGGAGCAAGGGTGTTTACTAAACTATATCTGCGGGGTGCTTACAACCTGATTCGCATCCGTGAGGGGGACGAATGGAGGATGGCTTTTAACACCAGGGATGGGCACTATGAATATCTGGTGATGTGTTGTGAACTCTGTTTTTGGGCTCCCTCTTGTGGTCACAAGTGGTACTGTGTGAGTGCTATCTTTGGGCTCCCTCTGGTGGCACTTTTTGTCATTCTGCAGGTCTGTGGCTGGGATCAGCTGTCTCGTTATCTGCTGGTTGGTTTCCTATTTAGCTCTCCTGGACTTTCAGTTGTTGCCTGCTGCCGATGTATTCAGTGCTATTTTGATCTCTCCTGACTACCTTCGTTATCAGTCTCTCCAAGAGAAGCTAAGTTTCTGTTTGTTCATTTTTTGATCATCAGTGTTCAATATGTTTCTTGGTTTATTATCAGTCCTTGTCCAGCTTGCTAATATGTGATTTCCTCGCTTGCTGGTAGCTCTAGGGGGCTGAGTTTCTCCCCTCGCACCGTTAGTTGGTGTGGGGGTTCTTGAATTCTCAGCGTGGATATTTTGTATAGGGTTTTCTACTGACCGCACAGTTTCCTATCTGTCTTCTGCTATCTATTTTCCCCTTACCTAACCGTTATTATTTGTTGGGGGCTTTCTATATCTTTGGGGTTATTTCTCTGAGGCAAGTGAGGTCTTGCTTTCTTCTCTCTAGGGGTAGCTAGTTTCTCAGGCTGCGTCGAGACATCTAGGAATTCAGGCACGTTCACCGGCTACCTTTAGTGTGTTCGTTTAGGATCAGGATTGCGGTCAGTCCAGTTACCACCTCCCTAGAGCTCGTTCTATGTTCTGTAACTTAGCTAGTCAGTTCTGTGATCCTCAGCCACTAAGGATCATAACAGTACAGCAGGCCAAAAAGTGTTTAATGCATCGCAGAAGTGGGATAAGAGAAGTCCTGAGTGCAATTTTTTTTTTCTCCCTTTGCTGCAGTCTGTCCAGCTTCTCTCATCCCCTTAATCTCTGGGTGGCTTTGAGTTCAGCTGCAGACATGGATATTCAGAGTCTGACTTCTAGTGTGGATCATCTTGCTGCAAGGGTGCAAAGCATTCAGGATTTTGTTGTTCACAGTCCTATGTCAGAGCCAAAAATACCTATTCCTGAGTTGTTTTCTGGAGATAGATCTAGGTTTCTGAATTTTAAGAATAATTGTAAATTATTTCTTTCCTTGAGACCTCGTTCCTCTGGTGATTCCGCTCAGCAAGTTAAAATTGTTATCTCCTTGTTACGTGGGGACCCTCAAGATTGGGCTTTCTCCCTGGCGCCAGGAGATCCTGCATTGCTGAATGTGGATGCGTTTTTTCTGGCGCTTGGACTGCTTTATGGGGAAACTAATCTTGAGAACCAGGCAGAAAAGGCTTTGCTGGCCCTCTGTCAGGGACAGGATGAAGCAGAGGTGTATTG
Organism: Ranitomeya variabilis; assembly: GCF_051348905.1. Lineage (NCBI taxonomy): Eukaryota > Metazoa > Chordata > Amphibia > Anura > Dendrobatidae > Ranitomeya > Ranitomeya variabilis. The sequence continues at coordinate 690,355,425 of NC_135232.1, forward strand.
TCAAAAATTTAGGAAATGGTCGGTGCTTACTCAGTGGAATGAGTGTGCCCTGGCTGCAAATTTCAGAGAAGGTCTTTCTGAAGCCATTAAGAATGTTATGGTGGGGTTCCCCACGCCTGTTAGTCTGAATGACTCAATGGCTTTGGCCATTCAGATTGATCGGCGTTTGCGGGAGCGCAAATCTGCGCACCATCTGGCGGTGTTTTCTGAACAGAGACCTGAGTCTATGCAATGTGACAGAATTCTGACCAGAATTGAGCGGCAAAGTCATAGGCGTCAAAATGGGTTGTGCTTTTACTGTGGTGATTCTACTCATGTTATCTCAGCATGCTCTAAGCGCTTAAAAAAAATTGCTAAACCTGTCACCGTTGGTACTATACAGCCTAAATTCATTTTGTCTGTTACTTTAATTTGTTCTTTGTCATCCTACTCGGTTATGGCTTTTGTGGATTCAGGTGCTGCCCTGAATCTGATGGATTTGTCGTTTGCCAGGCGCTGTGGTTTGGTCCTGGAGCCTTTAAGATTCCCTATTCCACTGAGGGGAATTGATGCTACACCATTGGCTGAGAATAAGCCTCAGTATTGGACTCAAGTGACCATGTGCATGACTCCTGTACATCAGGAGGTGATTCGCTTTCTTGTGCTGCATAATTTGCATGATGTTGTCGTTTTGGGTCTGCCATGGCTGCAGGCCCATAATCCAGTTCTGGATTGGAAAGCTATGTCTGTGTCAAGTTGGGGTTGCCAGGGGATTCATGGCGATGCTCCTTTGGTGTCAATTGCTTCTTCCAATCCTTCTGAGGTCCCTGAGTTTTTGTCGGACTACCAGGATGTATTTGATGAGCCCAGATCCGGTGCCCTACCTCCTCATAGGGATTGCGATTGTGCTATAAATTTGATTCCTGGTAGTAAGTTCCCTAAGGTACGACTTTTTAATTTGTCTGTACCAGAACATGCCGCTATGCGGAGTTATATAAAGGAGTCTTTGGAGAAGGGACATATTCGGCCGTCCTCATCCCCTCTTGGTGCAGGATTCTTTTTTGTGGCCAAGAAGGATGGTTCTCTGAGACCTTGTATAGATTATCGTCTTCTAAATAAAATCACGGTCAAATTTCAGTATCCTGTTATGGATCCCAATGGCTAGGGGATCGCACTGGACAAGCAAAAATAACTCAAATAACGGACGAGCTCTAGGGTGATGGAACCTGGGCTGACCGCTGCCCTACTCCTGACCAACACAACTAGAAATAGCCAGGGAGCGTGCCTACGTTGATTCTAGACGCCTCGCGCCAGCCTAAGAGCTAACTAGCACTGCAGAGGAAATAAAGACCTAGCTTGCCTCCAGAGAAATAAACCCCAAAGGTATAGTTGCCCCCCACATGTATTGATGGTGAAAATGAGAGGAAGGCACGCACATAGATATGAAAATAGAGTTAGCAAAACGAGGCCCGCTATAACTAGAAAGCAGAAGGATACAAAAGGGGTCTGAGCGGTCAGCAAAAAACCCTAATCAAAAACCATCCTGAGATTACAAGCACCCATGTGCCAACTCATGGCACATGGGGAGCACCTCAGCCCACTAGAGCTTCCAACTAGCATAGAGTAATATTTAGCAAGCTGGACAAAAAACAAAACAACTGAAAAGCATAACTTAGCTTATCCTGAGAGATCTGGAAGCAGGTAGTCAGAACCAAACTGAGCACATCTGAGTACATTGATAGCCGGCAAGGGAATGACAGGAAAGCCAGGTTAAATAGGAAACACCCAGCCTCTGATGGACAGGTGGAAACCAGAGACCGCAACCCACCAAAGTCACCCAGTACCAGTTGTAACCACCAGAGGGAGCCCAAAAACAGAATCCACAACAGTACCCCCCCCTTGAGGAGGGGTCACCGAACCCTCACGAGAACCCCCAGGGCGATCAGGATGAGCTCTATGGAAGGTGCGGACCAAATCAGTCGCATGAACATCAGAGGCGACCACCCAGGAATTATCCTCCTGACCATAACCCTTCCACTTAACCAAATACTGGAGTTTATGTCTGGAAACACGAGAATCCAAGATCTTCTCAACAACATACTCCAATTTTCCCTCCACCAGCACTGGAGCAGGAGGCTCAACCGAAGGAACAACGGGCACCTCATACCTCCGCAATAACGACCGATGGAACACGTTATGAATAGCAAACGATGCTGGGAGATCCAAACGAAAAGATACAGGGTTAAGAATCTCCAAGATCTTATAAGGACCGATGAACCGAGGCTTGAACTTGGGAGAAGAGACCTTCATAGGGACAAAACGAGAAGACAACCACACCAAGTCCCCAACACGAAGTCGGGGACCCACGCGGCGACGGCGATTAGCAAACTGCTGAGCCTTCTCCTGAGACAACTTCAAATTGTCCACCACCTGATTCCAAATCTGATGTAGCCTGTCCACCAGCACGTCCACTCCAGGACAATCCGAAGGCTCCACCTGACCAGAGGAAAAACGAGGATGAAACCCCGAATTACAAAAGAAAGGAGAAACCAAAGTAGCAGAACTAGCCCGATTATTAAGTGCAAATTCGGCCAGTGGCAAAAAGGCAACCCAGTCATCTTGATCAGCAGAAACAAAACACCTTAAATAAGTTTCCAAGGTCTGATTAGTTCGCTCCGTCTGGCCATTCGTCTGAGGATGGAATGCAGACGAGAAAGACAAATTAATGCCCATCTTAGCACAAAACGTCCGCCAAAATCTAGACACAAACTGGGATCCCCTGTCAGAAACGATATTCTCCGGAATCCCATGCAAACGAACCACGTTCTGAAAAAATAAAGGGACCAACTCAGAGGAGGAAGGCAACTTAGGCAAGGGTACCAAATGAACCATCTTAGAAAAGCGGTCACACACAACCCAGATAACGGACATTGTTGTGATCCGCTTTTTGGGCTCCCCTAGTGGTGGCTGGTGGTACTGGAGACTTGTGTGTTCTTTTCTGCCTCAGCTCACCTGCTTCCATCAGTTTTGGGAGTTCCCTATTTAGCCTTGCTCTCCAGTCACTTCCTTGCCAGTCATCATTGTAACCTGAGTCTTTCAGTTGCATGTTCCTGCTACCAGTCTGCTGATCAGCTAAGTGGACTCTTGTCCTTTTTGTTTTGTATTTTTTGTCCAGTTTACAGTTTGTCATTTCCTGTTACTGGAAGCTCTTGTGGACTGAAATTGCCACTCCTGTGTCATGAGTTGACACAGGAGTCTTAAAGTAATTTCAGGATGGGTTTTTGAAAGGGTTTTTCAGCTGACCGTGAAGTCCTCTTTTGTATCCTTCCTCTATCTAGTAAGTGGACCTCGCTTTGCTAAATCTACCTTCATACTGTGTATGTCTTTTCCTCTGAACTCACCGTTAATATATGTGGGGGCTACTATCATCTTTGGGGAATTTCACTAGAGGTAAGCCAGGTCTGTTCCTTCCTCTTCCAGGCGTAGTTAGTTCTCCGGCTGGCGCATGGCATCTAGGCAGCCGTAGGAATGCTTCCTGGCTACTGTTAGTTGTGTGGTAGATTTAGGTCACGGTCAGCTTGAGTTTCCATCACCCGAGGGCTAGTCTGTTATTTTGTGTTTCTGATGTTCCCATGCCATTGGGCAATCATGACAGTATGACCGGCCACTGTTAAAGTAATTGGCAGAAGAAAGGAGAGTAAAAGAAGTCTGTAGATTTTTTTTTTTTTTTTCCTCACATGTTTGCTACTTAGTTGGCTCAGTTGTATTTCTGCTCTATTTACAGCCTTGCCTTTCTCTCCTTCTAATCCTTGAATGGCTCTGATCTCTCCGGTTTAAGGATGGACTCTCAGAGTTTGGCTGCAGGTTTAAATAATCTTGCTACGAAGGTTCAGAATTTACAAGATTATGTTATACGTACTCCTATTTCTGAACCTAAGATTCCTACACCAGAGGTATTTTCCGGAGATAGATCTCGGTTTCTGAATTTCAAATGTAATTGTAAATTATTCCTTTCTCTCAGACCTCACTCCTCTGGAGATCCTGTTCAGCAGGTTAAGATTGTGATTTCTTTGCTGCGAGGTGACCCTCAAAATTGGGCATTTTCATTGACACCAGGGGATCCTGCGTTGCTCAATGTGGATGCGTTTTTTCTGGCTTTAGGGTTGCTGTATGAGGAACCTAATTTGGAGATTCAAGCTGAAAAAGCTTTAATAGCCCTGTCTCAAGGGCAAGATGAAGCTGAGATATACTGCCAAAAATTTTGTAAATGGTCTGTGCTTACTCAGTGGAATGAGTGTGCCCTAGCGGCAATTTTCAGAGAAGGCCTTTCTGATGCCGTTAAGGATGTCATGGTGGGGTTTCCTACGCCCACAGGTCTGAATGAGTCCATCACAATGGCGATTCAGATTGATCGGCGTTTGCGGGAGCGCAAACCCGTGCACCATTTGGCGGTATCTTCTGAAGGGACGCCAGAGAAAATGCAATGTGACAGAATTCTGTCAAGAAGCGAGCGGCAGAATTATAGGCGCAAAAATGGCTTGTGCTTCTACTGTGGTGATTCTGCGCATCTTATATCAGCATGCTCTAAACGTACTAGGAAGGTTGACAAGTCTGTTTCTATTGGCACTTTACAGTCTAAATTTCTTCTGTCTGTAACTCTGATTTGTTCATTATCAGTTATTACCGTGGATGCCTATGTGGACTCTGGCGCCGCTCTGAGTCTCATGGATTGGTCCTTCGCCAGGCGCTGTGGGTTTGATTTGGAGCCTCTGGAAGTTCCTATACCTCTGAAGGGTATTGATTCTACACCTCTGGCTTGTAATAGACCACAGTTCTGGACGCAAGTGACTATGCGTATGACTCCAGACCATCAGGAGATGATTCGCTTCCTCGTGTTGCATAATTTACATGATGTGTTAGTGCTTGGATTACCATGGTTGCAATCTCATAACCCAGTACTGGACTGGAAAACTATGTCTGTGTTAAGCTGGGGATGTCGGGGGGCTCATGGGGACATACCTTTGGTTTCTATCTCGTCATCTATTCCCTCTGAAGTTCCGGCATTTTTGTCGGATTTTGGGGATATTTTTGAAGAGCCTAAAATTGGTTCTCTCCCTCCCCACAGAGAGTGTGATTGTGCCATAGATCTGATTCCAGGCAGTAAATTTCCAAAGGGTCGTTTGTTTAACCTATCTGTACCTGAGCATGCTGCCATGCGAGAGTATGTTAAGGAGTCCCTGGAAAAGGGACATATTCGTCCTTCTTCATCACCTTTAGGAGCTGGGTTTTTCTTTGTCTCTAAAAAGGATGGCTCGCTGAGGCCTTGTATTGATTATCGACTCCTGAATAAAATTACTGTCAAATATCAGTATCCGTTGCCGCTGCTTACTGATTTGTTTGCTCGCATAAGGGGGGCTAAGTGGTTCTCCAAGATTGATCTCCGTGGGGCGTATAATTTGGTGCGAATTAAGCAAGGGGATGAGTGGAAAACCGCATTTAATACGCCTGAGGGCCACTTTGAGTATTTAGTAATGCCTTTCGGCCTTTCTAATGCACCTTCAGTTTTTCAGTCCTTTATGCATGATATTTTCCGTGAATATCTGGATAAATTTATGATTGTGTATTTGGACGATATTTTGATTTTTTCTGAGGACTGGGAGTCTCATGTTCAGCAGGTCAGGAGGGTTTTTCAGGTCTTGCGGGAGAATTCTCTGTGTGTAAAGGGTTCTAAGTGTGTTTTTGGGGTTCAAAAGATTTCCTTTTTGGGGTACATTTTTTCCCCTTCTTCTGTTGAGATGGACCCTGTCAAGGTTCGGGCTATTTGTGACTGGACGCAGCCTACTTATCTAAAGGGTCTTCAGAAGTTCTTGGGCTTTGCTAATTTTTATCGTCGATTTATAACTGGTTTTTCTGGTGTTGCTAAGCCTCTTACGGATTTGACTAAGAAGGGTGCTGATGTTGCCAATTGGTCCTCTGCCGCTGTGGAGGCCTTTCGGGAACTTAAGCGCCGCTTTTCGTCTGCCCCTGTGTTGCGCCAGCCTGATGTCTCTCTCCCCTTTCAGGTTGAGGTCGATGCTTCCGAGATCGGAGCGGGGGCGGTTTTGTCGCAGAAAAGTTCCGATTGCTCAGTGATGAGACCTTGTGCGTTCTTTTCTCGAAAATTTTCTGCCGCCGAAAGAAATTATGATGTCGGTAATCGGGAGCTTTTGGCCATGAAGTGGGCATTTGAGGAGTGGCGTCATTGGCTTGAGGGTGCTAGACATCAGGTGGTGGTTTTGACTGATCACAAGAATCTGATTTATCTTGAGTCTGCCAGGCGCCTGAATCCTAGACAGGCGCGCTGGTCGTTGTTTTTCTCTCGGTTTAATTTTGTGGTCTCATATCTACCAGGTTCTAAGAATGTGAAGGCAGATGCCCTTTCTAGGAGTTTTGAGCCTGATTCCCCTGGTGATTCGGAACCTACAGGTATCCTTAAGGATGGGGTGATATTATCCGCTATTTCCCCAGATCTGCGACGTGCTTTGCAAGAGTTTCAGGCGGATAGACCTGATCGCTGTCCACCTGGTAGACTGTTTGTTCCTGATGATTGGACCAGTAGAGTCATCTCGGAGGTTCATTCTTCTACGCTGGCGGGTCATCCTAGAATTTTTGGTACCAGGGATTTGGTGGCTAGATCCTTCTGGTGGCCATCTCTGTCTCGAGATGTGCGTGTTTTTGTGCAGTCTTGTGATGTGTGTGCTCGGGCCAAGCCTTGTTGTTCTAGGGCTAGCGGGTTGTTGTTGCCCTTGCCTATTCCGAAGAGGCCTTGGACGCACATCTCGATGGACTTTATTTCTGATCTTCCTGTCTCTCAGAGGATGTTTGTTATCTGGGTGGTGTGTGACAGTTTTTCTAAGATGGTTCATTTGGTGCCATTGCCGAAGTTGCCTTCCTCGTCTGAGTTGGTTCCTTTGTTTTTTCAAAATGTGGTTCGCTTGCATGGTATTCCTGAAAATATCGTTTCTGATAGGGGTACCCAGTTCGTTTCTAGATTTTGGCGGGCATTCTGTGCCAGGTTGGGCATTGATTTGTCTTTTTCGTCTGCCTTCCATCCTCAGACTAATGGCCAGACGGAGCGAACTAATCAGACTTTGGAGACGTATTTGAGGTGTTTTGTGTCTGCGGATCAGGATGATTGGGTTGCCTTTTTGCCGTTGGCGGAGTTTGCTCTTAATAATCGGGCTAGTTCGGCCACTTTGGTTTCCCCTTTCTTTTGCAATTCGGGGTTTCATCCCCGTTTTTCTTCTGGTCAGGCGGAGTCTTCGGATTGTCCTGGAGTAGATGCTGTGGTGGATCGGTTGTATCGGATTTGGGAACAAGTGGTGGACAATTTGAATTTGTCCCAGGAGAGGACTCAGCGGTTTGCTAACCGCCAGCGTCGGGTTGGTCCTCGCCTTCGTGTTGGGGACTTGGTGTGGTTGTCTTCCCGTTTTGTCCCAATGAGGGTTTCTTCTCCTAAGTTTAAGCCTCGGTTCATCGGTCCCTATAGGATTTTGGAGATTATTAACCCTGTTTCCTTTCGTTTGGACCTCCCGGCATCTTTCGCTATCCATAATGTGTTCCATCGGTCGTTGTTGCGGAGATACGAGGTGCCGGTGGTTCCTTCTGCTGAGCCTCCTGCTCCTGTGCTGGTTGAGGGTGAATTGGAGTACATTATAGAGAAGATCTTGGACTCCCGTATTTCCAGGCAGAGACTCCAGTATCTGGTTAAATGGAAGGGCTATGGTCAGGAAGATAATTCTTGGGTAACTGCCTCTGATGTTCATGCCTCGGATTTGGTTCGTGCCTTTCATAGGGCTCATCCAGGTCGCCCTGGCGGTTCTTGTGAGGGTTCGGTGCCCCCTCCTTAAGGGGGGGGTACTGTTGTGATCTGCTTTTTGGGCTCCCCTAGTGGTGGCTGGTGGTACTGGAGACTTGTGTGTTCTTTTCTGCCTCAGCTCACCTGCTTCCATCAGTTTTGGGAGTTCCCTATTTAGCCTTGCTCTCCAGTCACTTCCTTGCCGGTCATCATTGTAACCTGAGTCTTTCAGTTGCATGTTCCTGCTACCAGTCTGCTGATCAGCTAAGTGGACTCTTGTCCTTTTTGTTTTGTATTTTTTGTCCAGTTTACAGTTTGTCATTTCCTGTTACTGGAAGCTCTTGTGGACTGAAATTGCCACTCCTGTGTCATGAGTTGACACAGGAGTCTTAAAGTAATTTCAGGATGGGTTTTTGAAAGGGTTTTTCAGCTGACCGTGAAGTCCTCTTTTGTATCCTTCCTCTATCTAGTAAGTGGACCTCGCTTTGCTAAATCTACCTTCATACTGTGTATGTCTTTTCCTCTGAACTCACCGTTAATATATGTGGGGGCTACTATCATCTTTGGGGAATTTCACTAGAGGTAAGCCAGGTCTGTTCCTTCCTCTTCCAGGCGTAGTTAGTTCTCCGGCTGGCGCATGGCATCTAGGCAGCCGTAGGAATGCTTCCTGGCAACTGTTAGTTGTGTGGTAGATTTAGGTCACGGTCAGCTTGAGTTTCCATCACCCGAGGGCTAGTCTGTTATTTTGTGTTTCTGATGTTCCCATGCCATTGGGGAATCATGACAGGACATTTTCTGTGAGACAGGGAGATCTGAAATAAAATCCATGGAAATGTGCGTCCAAGGCCTCTTCGGGATAGGCAAGGATAACAACAACCCACTGGCCCGAGAACAGCAAGGCTTAGCCCGAGCACACACTTCACAAGACTGCACAAAGGTGCGCACATCCCTTGACAAGGAAGGCCACCAAAAAGACCTGGCCACCAAGTCTCTAGTACCAAATATTCCCGGATGACCAGCCAACACAGAAGAATGGACCTCGGAGATGACTCTACTGGTCCAATCATCCGGAACAAACAGTCTTTCTGGTGGACAACGATCAGGTTTATCCGCCTGAAACTCCTGCAATGCACGTCGCAAGTCTGGGGAGACGGCGGACAATATTACCCCATCCCTAAGGATACCAGTAGGCCCAGAGTCTCCAGGAGAGTCAGGCACAAAACTCCTGGAAAGAGCATCTGCCTTCACATTCTTTGAACCTGGCAGGTATGAAACCACAAAATTGAAACGAGAAAAAAAACAACGACCAACGAGCCTGTCTAGGATTCAGATGCCTGGCAGACTCAAGGTAAATCAGATTTTTGTGATCAGTCAAGACCACCACACGATGTCTAGCACCCTCAAGCCAATGACGCCACTCCTCAAATACCCACTTCATGGCCAAAAGCTCCCGATTACCCACATCATAATTGCGCTCGGCGGGTGAGAATTTTCTAGAAAAGAACGCACATGGCTTCATCACCGAGCCATCGGAACTTCTCTGTGACAAAACCGCCCCCGCTCCAATCTCGGAAGCATCAACCTCAATCTGAAAAGGAAGTGAAACATCTGGTTGACATAACACAGGAGCAGAAGAAAACCGGCGCTTAAGTTCCTGAAAGGCCTCCACAGCCATAGGAGACCAATCAGCAACATCAGCACCCTTTTTAGTCAAATCAGTCAAAGGTTTAACAACACTGGAAAAATTAGCAATGAACCGACGATAAAAATTAGCAAAACCCAAGAACCTCTGAAGACTCTTAACAGATGTAGGTTGTGTCCAGTCACAAATCGCCTGAACCTTGACGGGATCCATCTCAATAGTAGAAGGAGAGAAAATGTACCCCAAAAAAGAAATCTTCTGGACTCCGAAGAGACATTTTGAGCCCTTCACAAACAGAGAATTGGCCCGCAGGACTTGAAACACCTTCCTGACCTGTAGAACATGAGACTCCCAGTCATCAGAAAACACCAAAATATCATCCAAATACACAATCATAAACCTATCCAGATATTCACGGAAAATATTGTGCATAAATGACTGAAAGACTGAAGGAGCATTAGAAAGTCCAAAAGGCATTACCAAATACTCAAAATGGCCCTCAGGCGTATTAAATGCGGTTTTCCACTCATCACCCTGCTTTATCCGCACAAGATTATACGCACCGCGAAGATCTATCTTAGTGAACCACCTAGCCCCCTTAATGCGAGCAAACAAATCAGTCAATAATGGCAATGGATACTGATATTTGACTGTAATCTTATTCAGAAGGCGATAATCTATACAAGGCCTCAGGGAACCATCTTTTTTAGCCACGAAAAAAAAAACCTGCTCCCAGAGGGGACAAAGATGGACGAATATGTCCCTTTTCCAAGGACTCCTTAATATAATTCCGCATAGCAGTATGCTCTGGCACTGACAGATTAAATAAACGACCCTTAGGGAACTTACTGCCAGGAATTAATTCTATAGCACAGTCACAATCCCTATGAGGAGGGAGCGAATTGAGCTTAGGCTCCTCAAAAACATCCCGATAGTCAGACAAAAACGCAGGGACCTCAGAAGGAGTAGATGAAGCGATTGAAATCAGAGGTGCATCATCATGAACCCCCTGACATCCCCAGCTTAACACAGACATTGTCTTCCAATCCAGGACTGGATTATGAGTTTGTAACCATGGCAGACCAAGCACTAGTACATCATGTAAATTATTCAGTACAAGGAAGCGAATCACCTCCTGATGAACGGGAGTCATGCGCATGGTCACTTGTGTCCAGTACTGCGGTTTATTCATAGCCCATGGTGTAGAGTCAATTCCCTTCAAAGGAATAGGAACTTCCAGAGGCTCCAGACTAAAACCGCAGCGTTTGGCAAATGACCAATCCATAAGACTCAGGGCAGCGCCCGAATCCACATAGGCATCGACGGAAATGGATGACAGTGAACAAATCAGAGTTACAGACAAAATGAACTTAGACTGCAGAGTACTAATGGCAAAAGATTTATCAACCTTTTTTGTGCGTTTAGAGCATGCTGATATAACATGAGCTGAATCACCACAATAAAAACACAATCCATTTTTCCGCCTATAATTTTGCCGTTCACTTCTGGACTGAATTCTATCACATTGCATAGTCTCAGGTGCCTGTTCAGAAGACACCGCCAACTGGTGCACAGGTTTGCGCTCCCGCAAACGCCGATCAATCTGAATGGCCATAGTCATAGACTCATTCAGACCTGTAGGCGCAGGGAACCCCACCATAATATCCTTAATGGCCTCAGAAAGACCATCTCTGAAGTTTGCAGCCAGGGCGCACTCATTCCACTGAGTAAGTACCGACCATTTCCGAAATTTTTGACAATATACTTCCGCTTCATCATGCCCCTGAGAGAGGGCCAATAAAGCCTTTTCAGCCTGAATCTCCAGGTTAGGTTCCTCATAGAGCAATCCCAGTGCCAGAAAAAACGCATCCACACTGAGCAATGCAGGATCCCCTGGTGCCAATGCAAATGCCCAATTCTGAGGGTCGCCCCGCAGGAAAGATATTACAATCTTGACCTGCTGAGCAGGGTCTCCAGAGGAGCGAGATTTCAAAGAAAGAAACAATTTGCAATTGTTCCTGAAATTCAGGAAGGTAGATCTATCTCCAGAAAAAAAACTCTGGAATAGGAATTCTAGGTTCAGACATAGGAGTGTGAACAACAAAATCCTGTATGTTTTGAACTTTTGCAGCAAGATTATTCAGGCTGGAAGCCAAACTCTGGACATCCATGTTAAACAGCTAAGGTCAGAGCCATTCAAGGGTTAAGAGGAGGTAAGAAGCAGCTAGACAGCAATTAAAGGCTAGGCAGCAAAACTCTGAGGGAAAAAAAAAAAAAATTCCCTTCAACACTTCTTTTTCTCCTGCTTCAGCCCAAACAATTAACACTTTGTGGGCTGGCTATACTGTTATGGATCCCAATGGCTAGGGGATCGCACTGGACAAGCAAAAATAACTCAAATAACGGACGAGCTCTAGGGTGATGGAACCTGGGCTGACCGCTGCCCTACTCCTGACCAACACAACTAGAAATAGCCAGGGAGCGTGCCTACGTTGATTCTAGACGCCTCGCGCCAGCCTAAGAGCTAACTAGCACTGCAGAGGAAATAAAGACCTAGCTTGCCTCCAGAGAAATAAACCCCAAAGGTATAGTTGCCCCCCACATGTATTGACGGTGAAAATGAGAGGAAGGCACGCACATAGATATGAAAATAGAGTTAGCAAAACGAGGCCCGCTATAACTAGAAAGCAGAATGATACAAAAGGGGTCTGAGCGGTCAGCAAAAAACCCTAATCAAAAACCATCCTGAGATTACAAGCACCCATGTGCCAACTCATGGCACATGGGGAGCACCTCAGCCCACTAGAGCTTCCAACTAGCATAGAGTAATATTTAGCAAGCTGGACAAAAAACAAAACAACTGAAAAGCATAACTTAGCTTATCCTGAGAGATCTGGAAGCAGGTAGTCAGAACCAAACTGAGCACATCTGAGTACATTGATAGCCGGCAAGGGAATGACAGGAAAGCCAGGTTAAATAGGAAACACCCAGCCTCTGATGGACAGGTGGAAACCAGAGACCGCAACCCACCAAAGTCACCCAGTACCAGTTGTAACCACCAGAGGGAGCCCAAAAACAGAATCCACAACAGTATCCTTTGCCATTATTGTCTGATCTGTTTGCTCGGATTAAGGGGTCCAGTTGGTTCACCAAGATAGATCTTCGTGGTGCGTATAACCTTGTGCGTATTAAGCAGGGGGATGAATGGAAAACAGCATTTAATACGCCCGAAGACCATTTTGAGTACTTGGTGATGCCTTTTGGACTCTCTAATGTTCCTTCTGTGTTTCAGTCCTTCATGCATGACATCTTCCGAGAATTTCTGGATAAATTTATGATTGTGTATCTGGATGACATTTTGGTCTTTTCTGAGGATTGGGAGTCCCATGTGAAGCAGGTCAGGATGGTATTTCAGGTCCTGCGTGCTAATGCCTTATTTGTGAAGGGCTCAAAATGTCTCTTCGGAGTACAGAAGGTTTCCTTTTTGGGGTTTATTTTTTCTCCTTCTACTATTGAGATGGACCCAGTCAAGGTCCAGGCTATTCATGACTGGACTCGGCCTACATCTGTCTTCAGAAGTTCTTGGGTTTTGCTAATTTTTACCGTCGCTTCATTGCTAATTTTTCTGGCGTGGTTAAACCCTTGACGGATTTGACCAAGAGGGGTTCTGATGTGACTAATTGGTCTCCTGCGGCCGTGGAAGCCTTTCAGGAGCTGAAGCGCCGGTTTTCTTCGGCTCCAGTTTTATGTCAGCCTGATATCTCTCTTCCTTTTCAGGTCGAGGTTGATGCTTCTGAGATTGGAGCAGGGGCTGTTTTGTCGCAGAGAAGCTCTGATTGCTCTGTGATGAAGCCTTGTGCTTTCTTTTCAAGAAAGTTTTCGCCTGCCGAGCAGAATTATGATGTTGGTAATCGGGAGTTGTTGGCTATGAAGTGGGCATTTGAGGAGTGGCGACATTGGCTCGAGGGAGCTAAGCTGTCATGAATCCCCAATGGCTAGGGATAGCACAGGACAAGCAAAGTATAACAAATATCGGACGAGCTCTAGGGTGATGGAACCTGGGCTGACCGCTGCCCTACGCCTGACAAACGCAACTAGAGATAGCCAGGGAGCGTGCCTACGTTGGTTCTAGACGCCACGCACCAGCCTAAGAGCTAACTAGTACTGCAGAGAAAACAAGACCTCATTTGCCTCCAGAGGAATTAACCCCAAAGGTATAGTTGCCCCCCACATGTATTGACGGTGAAATGAGAGGAAGGCACACACATAGAGATGATGTATATAGCTTTAGCAAATAGAGGCCCGCTGAAAACTAGAAAGCAGAATGATACAAAAGGGGACTGAGCGGTCAGCAAAAAACCCTAATCAAAAAAACCATCCTGAGATTACAAGAACCCATGTGCCAACTCATGGCACATGGGGAGAACCTCAGTCCACTAGAGCAACCAGCTAGCATAGAGACATTCTAAGCAAGCTGGACCAAAAACCAAACAACTGAAAATCAGCACTTAGCTTATCCTGAAAGATCTGGGAGCAGGTAGGCAGGAACCAAACAGAGCACATCTGAACACATTGATAGCCGGCAAGGGAAATGACAGAAAGGCCAGGTAAAATAGGAAACACCCAGCCTCTGATGGACAGGTGGAAACCAAAGGCCGCAACCCACCAAAGTCACCCAGTACCAGCAGTAACCACCAGAGGGAGCCCACCAACAGAATCCACAACAGTACCCCCCCCTTGAGGAGGGGTCACCGAACCCTCACGAGAACCCCCAGGGCGATCAGGGTGAGCTCTATGGAAGGCGCGGACCAAATCAGTCGCGTGAACATCGGAGGCGACCACCCAGGAATTATCCTCCTGACCATAACCCTTCCACTTAACCAAATACTGGAGTTTGCGTCTGGAAACACGAGAATCCAAGATCTTTTCAACAACATACTCCAATTCTCCCTCCACCAGCACCGGAGCAGGAGGCTCGACTGAAGGAACAACGGGCACCTCATACCTCCGCAACAACGACCGATGGAACACATTATGAATAGCAAACGATGCTGGGAGATCCAAACGAAAAGATACAGGGTTAAGAATCTCCGAGATCCTATAAGGACCGATGAACCGAGGCTTGAACTTAGGAGAAGAGACCTTCATACGGACAAAACGAGAAGACAACCACACCAAGTCCCCAACAAGAAGTCGGGGACCCACGCGGCGACGGCGATTAGCAAACTGCTGAGTCTTCTCCTGAGATAACTTCAAATTGTCCACCACCTGATTCCAAATCTGATGTAGCCTGTCCACCACCACGTCCACTCCAGGACAATCCGAAGATTCCCCCTGACCAGAGGAAAAACGAGGATGAAACCCCGAATTACAAAAAAAAGGAGAGACCAACGTGGCAGAACTAGCCCGATTATTAAGAGCAAATTCGGCCAGTGGCAAAAAAGCAACCCAGTCATCCTGATCAGCAGAAACAAAACACCTCAAATAAGTTTCCAAGGTCTGATTAGTTCGCTCCGTCTGGCCATTCGTCTGAGGATGGAATGCAGACGAGAAAGACAAATCAATGCCCATCTTGGCACAAAACGTCCGCCAAAATCTAGACACAAACTGGGATCCCCTGTCAGAAACGATATTCTCCGGAATCCCATGCAAACGAACCACGTTCTGAAAAAACAAAGGAACCAACTCAGAGGAGGAGGGTAACTTAGGCAAGGGCACCAAATGAACCATCTTAGAAAAGCGGTCACACACAACCCAGATAACGGACATTTTCTGTGAAACCGGGAGATCGGAAATAAAATCCATGGAAATGTGCGTCCAAGGCCTCTTCGGGATGGGCAAAGATAACAACAACCCACTAGCCCGTGAACAGCAAGGCTTAGCTCGAGCACACACTTCACAAGACTGCACAAAGGTACGCACATCCCTAGACAAGGAAGGCCACCAAAAAGACCTGGCCACCAAATCTCTTGTACCAAATATTCCAGGATGACCAGCCAACACAGAAGAATGGACCTCGGAGATGACTCTACTGGTCCAATCATCCGGAACAAACAGTCTTTCTGGTGGACATCGATCCGGTTTATCCACCTGAAACTCCTGCAATGCGCGTCGCAAGTCTGGGGATACGGCGGACAATATTACCCCATCCCTAAGGATACCAGCAGGCCCAGTGTCTCCAGGAGAATCAGGCACAAAACTCCTGGAAAGAGCATCTGCCTTCACATTCTTTGAACCTGGCAGGTATGAAACCACGAAATTGAAACGAGAAAAAAATAATGACCAACGAGCCTGTCTAGGATTCAAACGCCTGGCAGACTCAAGGTAAATGAGATTCTTGTGATCAGTCAAGACCACAACGCGATGTTTAGCACCCTCAAGCCAATGACGCCACTCCTCAAATGCCCACTTCATGGCCAAAAGCTCCCGATTACCCACATCATAATTGCGCTCGGCGGGCGAGAATTTTCTAGAGAAGAAAGCACATGGCTTCGTCACCGAGCCATTAGAACTTCTCTGTGACAAAAAACCGCCCCCGCTCCAATCTCGGAAGCATCAACCTCCACCTGAAAAGGAAGTGAAACATCTGGTTGACACAACACAGGAGCAGAAGAAAACCGGCGCTTAAGTTCCCGAAAGGCCTCCACGGCCGCAGGAGACCAATCAGCAACATCAGCACCCTTTTTAGTCAAATCAGTCAAAGGTTTAACAATACTGGAAAAATTAGCAATGAACCGACGATAAAAATTAGCAAACCCCAAGAACTTCTGAAGGCTCTTAACAGATGTAGGTTGTGTCCAGTCACAAATAGCCTGAACCTTAACGGGATCCATCTCAATAGTAGAAGGAGAAAAAATGTACCCCAAAAAAGAAATCTTCTGGACTCCGAAGAGACACTTTGAGCCCTTCACAAACAGAGAATTGGCCCGCAAAACCTGAAACACCTTCCTGACCTGTAGAACATGAGACTCCCAGTCATCAGAAAACACCAAAATATCATCCAAATACACAATCATAAACTTATCCAGATATTCACGGAAAATATTGTGCATAAAGGACTGAAAGACTGACGGAGCATTGGAGAGTCCAAAAGGCATTACCAAATACTCAAAATGGCCCTCAGGCGTATTAAATGCGGTTTTCCACTCATCACCCTGTTTTATCCGCACCAGATTATACGCACCACGAAGATCTATTTTAGTGAACCACCTAGCCCCCTTAATGCGAGCAAACAAATCAGTAAATAATGGCAATGGATACTGGTATTTGACTGTAATCTTATTCAGAAGGCGATAATCTATACAAGGCCTCAGGGAACCATCTTTTTTTGCCACGAAAAAAAAACCTGCTCCCAGAGGGGACGAAGATGGACGAATATGTCCCTTTTCCAAGGACTCCTTAATATAATTCCGCATAGCAGTATGCTCTGGCAGTGACAGATTAAATAAACGACCCTTAGGGAACTTACTGCCAGGAATCAATTCTATAGCACAGTCACACTCTCTATGAGGAGGGAGCGAATTGAGCTTAGGCTCCTCAAAAACATCCTTATAATCTGACAAAAACGCAGGGATCTCCGAAGGAGTCGATGAAGCGATAGAAATCGGAGGTGCATCATCATGAACCCCCTGACATCCCCAGCTTAGCACAGACATTGTTTTCCAGTCCAGGACAGGATTATGAGTTTGTAACCATGGCAGACCAAGCACTAGTACATCATGTAAATTATACAGTACAAGGAAGCGAATCACCTCCTGATGAACGGGAGTCATGCGCATGGTCACTTGTGTCCAATACTGCGGTTTATTCATAGCCAATGGTGTAGAATCAATTCCCTTCAGAGGAATAGGAACTTCCAGAGGCTCTAGACTAAAACCGCAGCGTTTAGCAAATGACCAATCCATAAGACTCAGGGCAGCGCCCGAATCCACATAGGCATCGACGGAAACGGAAGACAGTGAAAAAATCAGAGTCACAGACAAAACGAACCTAGACTGCAGAGTATCAATGGCAAAAGACTTATCAACCCTTTTTGTGCGTTTAGAGCATGCTGATATAACATGAGCTGAATCACCACAATAAAAACACAAACCATTTTTCCGCCTATAATTTTGCCGTTCACTTCTGGACTGAATTCTATCACATTGCATAGTCTCAGGTGCCTGTTCAGAAGACACCGCCAACTGGTGCACGGGTTTGCGCTCCCGTAAACGCCGATCAATCTGAATGGCCATAGCCATAGACTCATTCAGACCTGTAGGCGCAGGGAACCCCACCATAATATCCTTAATGGCCTCAGAAAGACCATTTCTGAAGTTTGCAGCCAGGGCGCACTCATTCCACTGAGTAAGCACCGACCATTTCCGAAATTTCTGACAATATATTTCCGCTTCATCATGCCCCTGAGAGAGGGCTAATAAAGCCTTTTCAGCCTGAATCTCTAGGTTAGGTTCCTCATAGAGCAATCCCAATGCCAGAAAAAACGCATCCACACTGAGCAACGCAGGATCCCCTGGTGCCAATGCAAATGCCCAATTCTGAGGGTCGCCCCGTAGGAACGATATAACAATCTTGACCTGTTGAGCAGGGTCTCCAGAGGAGCGAGATTTCAAAGAGAGAAACAATTTACAATTGTTCCTGAAATTCAGGAAGGTAGATCTATCTCCAGAAAAAAACTCTGGAATAGGAATTCTAGGTTCAGACATGGAGTGTGAACAACGAAATCCTGTATGTTTTGAACCTTTGCCGCGAGATTACTCAGGCTGGAAGCCAAACTCTGGACATCCATGATAAACAGCTAAGATCAGAGCCATTCAAGGGTTAAGAGGAGGTAAGAAGCAGCTAGACAGCAATTAAGGGCTAGGCAGCAAAACTCTGAAGGAAAAAAAAAAAAATTTTCCTTGAACACTTCTTTTCCTCCTGCTTCAGCCCAAACAATTAACACTTTGTGGGCCGGCTATACTGTCATGAATCCCCAATGGCTAGGGATAGCACAGGACAAGCAAAGTATAACAAATATCGGACGAGCTCTAGGGTGATGGAACCTGGGCTGACCGCTGCCCTACGCCTGACAAACGCAACTAGAGATAGCCAGGGAGCGTGCCTACGTTGGTTCTAGACGCCACGCACCAGCCTAAGAGCTAACTAGTACTGCAGAGAAAACAAGACCTCACTTGCCTCCAGAGGAATTAACCCCAAAGGTATAGTTGCCCCCCACATGTATTGATGGTGAAATGAGAGGAAGGCACACACATAGAGATGATGTATATAGCTTTAGCAAATAGAGGCCCGCTGAAAACTAGAAAGCAGAATGATACAAAAGGGGACTGAGCGGTCAGCAAAAAACCCTAATCAAAAAAACCATCCTGAGATTACAAGAACCCATGTGCCAACTCATGGCACATGGGGAGAACCTCAGTCCACTAGAGCAACCAGCTAGCATAGAGACATTCTAAGCAAGCTGGACCAAAAACCAAACAACTGAAAATCAGCACTTAGCTTATCCTGAAAGATCTGGGAGCAGGTAGGCAGGAACCAAACAGAGCACATCTGAACACATTGATAGCCGGCAAGGGAAATGACAGAAAGGCCAGGTAAAATAGGAAACACCCAGCCTCTGATGGACAGGTGGAAACCAAAGGCCGCAACCCACCAAAGTCACCCAGTACCAGCAGTAACCACCAGAGGGAGCCCACCAACAGAATCCACAACACTAAGCATCGTGTGGTGGTCTTGACTGATCACAAAAATCTGATTTATCTCGAGTCTGGCAAGCGGCTGAATCCTAGACAGGCTCGTTGGTCGTTGTTTTTCTCCCGTTTCGATTTCGTGGTCTCGTACCAGCCTGGTTCGAAGAACGTGAAGGCTGATGCTCTTTCTAGGAGTTTTGTGCCTGACTCTTCGGGAGTTTCAGAGCCGGCTGGTATCCTCAGAGAGGGAGTGATTTTGTCTGCCATTTCCCCAGATTTGCGACGAGTGCTGCAGGAATTTCAGGCGGATAGACCTGACCGTTGCCCACCAGAGAGACTGTTTGTCCCAGATAGATGGACCAGCAGAGTTATTTCCGAGGTTCATTCTTCGGTGTTGGCAGGTCATCCTGGGATTTTTGATACCAGAGATTTGGTGGCTAGATCCTTCTGGTGGCCTTCCTTGTCACGGGATATGCGTTCCTTTGTGCAGTCCTGTGGGATTTGTGCTCGGGCTAAGCCTTGCTGTTCTCGTGCCAGCGGTTTGCTTTTGCCTTTGCCTGTCCCGAAGAGGCCTTGGACGCACATTTCCATGGATTTTATTTCGGATCTTCCAGTCTCTCAGAGAATGTCTGTCATCTGGGTGGTGTGTGATCGTTTTTCTAAAATGGTCCATTTGGTGCCCTTGCCTAAGTTGCCTTCCTCCTCCGATTTGGTTCCTCTATTTTTTCAGAATGTGGTTCGCTTGCACGGCATCCCTGAAAATATTGTGTCTGACAGAGGATCCCAGTTTGTGTCCAGATTTTGGCGGATCTTTTGTGCTAAGATGGGCATTGATTTATCTTTTTCGTCTGCCTTCCATCCTCAGACGAATGGCCAAACCGAGCGAACTAATCAGACCTTGGAAACTTATTTAAGATGTTTTGTTTCTGCTGATCAGGATGATTGGGTTACTTTTTTGCCATTGGCCGAGTTTGCCCTTAATAATCGGGCTAGTTCTGCTACTTTGGTTTCGACTTTTTTTTGTAATTCTAGCTTTCATCCTCGTTTTTCCTCGGGTCAGGTGGAGCCGTCTGACTGTCCTGGGGTGGATTCTGTGGTGGATAGGATGCAGCAGATTTGGAACCATGTGGTGGACAATTTGAAGTTGTCACAGGAGAAGGCTCAGCGCTTTGCCAACCGCCGTCGCGGTGTGGGTCCCCGACTTCGTGTTGGGGATTTGGTATGGCTGTCTTCTCGGTATGTTCCTATGAAGGTCTCCTCTCCTAAGTTCAAGCCTCGCTTCATCGGTCCTTATAAGATTTTGGAAATCCTTAACCCTGTGTCATTTCGTTTGGACCTCCCAGCGTCGTTTGCCATTCATAATGTGTTCCATAGGTCTTTGTTGCGGAGGTATGTGGTGCCTGTGGTTCCTTCTGTTGAGCCCCCTGCTCCGGTGCTGGTTGAGGGCGAATTGGAGTACGTGGTGGAGAAGATCTTGGATTCTCGTATTTCTAGACGGAGGCTTCAGTATTTGGTTAAGTGGAAGGGCTATGGTCAGGAGGATAATTCCTGGGTTGTCGCCTCTGATGTTCATGCGGCCGATTTGGTTCATGCCTTCCATGTTGCTCATCCTGATCGCCCTGGGGGTTTTGATGAGGGTTCGGTGACCCCTCCTCAAGGGGGGGTACTGTTGTGAACTCTGTTTTTGGGCTCCCTCTTGTGGTCACAAGTGGTACTGTGTGAGTGCTATCTTTGGGCTCCCTCTGGTGGCTCTTTTTGTCATTCTGCAGGTCTGTGGCTGGGATCAGCTGTCTCGTTATCTGCTGGTTGGTTTCCTATTTAGCTCTCCTGGACTTTCAGTTGTTGCCTGCTGCCAATGTATTCAGTGCTATTTTGATCTCTCCTGACTACCTTCGTTATCAGTCTCTCCAAGAGAAGCTAAGTTTCTGTTTGTTCATTTTTTGATCATCAGTGTTCAATATGTTTCTTGGTTTATTATCAGTCCTTGTCCAGCTTGCTAATATGTGATTTCCTCGCTTGCTGGTAGCTCTAGGGGGCTGAGTTTCTCCCCTCACACCGTTAGTTGGTGTGGGGGTTCTTGAATTCTCAGCGTGGATATTTTGTATAGGGTTTTCTACTGACCGCACAGTTTCCTATCTGTCTTCTGCTATCTAGTATTAGCGGGCCTCATTTGCTGAATCTGTTTCATTTCTACGTTTGTATTTTCCCCTTGCCTCACCGTTATTATTTGTTGGGGGCTTTCTATATCTTTGGGGTTATTTCTCTGAGGCAAGTGAGGTCTTACTTTCTTCTCTCTAGGGGTAGCTAGTTTCTCAGGCTGCGTCGAGACGTCTAGGAATTCAGGCACGTTCACCGGCTACCTTTAGTGTGTTAGTTTAGGATCAGGATTGCGGTCTGTCCAGTTACCACCTCCCTAGAGCTTGTTCTATGTTCTGTAACTTAGCTAGTCAGTTCTGTGATCCTCAGCCACTAAGGATCATAACAGTGATGCCCTTCGGGCTCTGTAATGCCCCAGCCGTTTTCCAAGACTTTGTGAACGACATCTTCCGGGATATGCTCACCACCTCGGTCGTAGTCTATCTGGATGATATTCTCATCTACTCTCCAGATATTGACTCCCACCGGAGAGATGTTTGCAAAGTCTTCGACCTCCTGCGGGCAAACTCCCTCTATGCCAAGTTGGAGAAGTGTATGTTCGAGCAGGAGTCCTTACCTTTCCTAGGCTATATCATCTCCGCCCAGGGATTGGCTATGGATCCTGCCAAACTACAGGCTGTGATGGACTGGCAGGAACCCCATTCTCTTAAAGCGGTGCAGCGCTTTATGGAGTTCATTAATTATTATCGCCAGTTCATTCCGCACTTCTCAACTTTGGTAGCTCCCTTGGTTGCCCTCACCAAGAAGGGGGCAAATCCCAAATTGTGGTCTGAGGAGGTCTCCAAGGCCTTTAACTCCATAAAGTCACACTTCGCTAGCGCTCCCATCCTACATATGTTATGATCCTTAGTGGTTGAGGATCACAAATTACTCCAGCTAAGTAACAAACATAGGACAAGCTCTAGGGAGGTGGCAAACTGGACTGACCGCAAATCTGAACCTATCCAAACACACTAGAAGTAGCCGGTGAACGTGCCTAAAAATCCTAGACGTCTCGAGCCAGCCTGAGGAACTAACTACCCCTAGAGAGAAAGAAAAGACCTCTCTTGCCTCCAGAGAAATAATCCCCAAAGATATAGAAGCCCCCAACAGATAATAACGGTGAGGTAAGAGGAAGGCACATACACAGGGGTGAAAGCAGATTCAGCAAATGAGGCCCACTAATACTAGATAGCAGAAAATAGAAAAGGGAATCTATGCGGTCAGTAAAAAACCCTTACAAAATATCCACTCTGAGATTTCAAGAACCCCCACACCAACTAACGGTGTGGGGGGAGAAACTCAGTCCCCTAGAGCAACCAGCAAGCGAGGAAATCACATTTTAGCGAGCTGGACTAAAACATAATGAACACTGATAATCAAAAAATGATCAAACAAAAACTTAGCTTGTCTTGGAGAAACTGGGAGCAAGGTAGACACAAGGAATCTGAAGAGCACTGAATACATTGATAGCAGGCAAGGAACTGAGTCTCCAGGTGAGCTAAATAGGAAACCAACCAAGGATAACGAACCAGCTGATGCAGCCAACCTGCAGAAAGACAACACTACACAGTACCGCTTGTGACCACTAGAGGGAGCCCAAAAATAGAATTCACAACATACATAGCCCCGATGTAGATAAGCCATTTATCATGGAGGTGGATGCCTCATCTGTTGGTGCTGGAGCAGTCCTCTTCCAAAAGGATGTTCAAGGTCGGAAGCATCCTTGCTTCTTCTTTTCTAAGACCTTCTCACCAGCAGAGAGGAATTATTCCATCGGGGACAGGGAGTTGCTAGCCATGAAGTTGGCGTTCTCGGAGTGGAGACATCTCTTGGAAGGAGCTCGTTTTCCCTTCCAAGTCTTCACAGATCATAAAAATTTGGTGTACCTGCAGACAGCCCAGCGGTTAAATTCTCGCCAGGCCAGATGGTCCTTGTTCTTCTCCCGGTTTCATTTCACCCTCCATTTTCTTTCTGGGGAGAAGAACATTCGTGCCGATGCTCTCTCTCGCTCCGTTGTGTCATCTGTGGAGGAGGAAGAGGAGCCTCGGCTTATTGTCCCCACCGAGAGCCTGAGAACTGTGGCCCCGGTTTCGCTAGTGTCTGTGCCTCCGGGCAAGACTTTTGTACCATCCAGTTTGCGACCGGAGGTTCTCTCTTGGGCACACTCGTCCAGGGTGGGTGGACATTTTGGTTCCAAAAGGACATCTGAGTTACTGGCGAGGACATACTGGTGGCCACATATGGCTCGTGATGTCGCAGACTATGTTCGGGCGTGTGTCTCTTGCGCCAAGAACAAATCCCCTCGGCAATGGCCAGCTGGGTTGCTTTACCCTCTGCCGGTGGAGGACAGGCCCTGGGATATGGTCGGGATGGACTTTGTGGTGGGCTTACCCAAGTCTCGTAGTTGCACCATTATCTGGGTGATCACCTACCATTTTTCCAAAATGGTTCATTTGGTGCCTCTTCCACGGCTACCTTCTGCACGGGCTCTGGCGGCCTTGTTCATCAAGCATATCTTTTGCTTACACGGTATGCCGGACAAGATTGTCAGTGACTGGGGTCCCCAGTTTGCGGCTCGATTCTGGAGGGAGCTTTGTCGTCTACTCAGTATTGAGTTAAATCTCTCCTCGGCTTATCATTGTGTGCTTTGCGCCAGTGTGGTCACGTGAGAGTGTGTTCAGGGACCCGGCTGAAATAAGCCCCTAGAATGCTGGCACCTCCGGCGAGGAGTTTTGTGTGCATGCGTGACCACTGACTGCTCTCTGTTTGGGCAGTTAGCCTGTGCCTCTGTGAAGTCTAACAGGGCACAGTGCTTTGCTTTCACGGCTACTCGGTGAATTAACTGAGTTAGCCCATACCGCCATATAGTGCCGCCGTTTGCTAGCAGCAGGTACTCCTGCACGGTGGACCCCGGGCTGCGAACGCACCAATATCAATAAAAACATCTCTATTTACTCGGTGCGTTCCGCTAGCCCTAACAATGTTGAACAATGAGATTAAGCACATGGGCCAGGCATGGCACGTGTGTGAGCTTGCCTCGACACAGAGCAGCCACCAGGTTCCAGTCATTGTCGCACACGACCATGGCTGGCTGTAGGTTCAGCGGTGTCAGCCACAGATCTGCCTGCTCTTTCAGAGTTGTCGACAAATCTTCATCATTGTGCGGCTTGTCACCTAAGCATATTAGCTTAGCTCGCTTGGCTGAGGCAGTGCTGCAGTGCTTCCAGCTTGTGACTGATGTGCTACTTGCGGAGATGGAGGCTGAAGAGGAGGAGGTGCAGGAGCTGAAGACTGTGGGGGCAACCTTGATTGACGTAGGGCCCCCAATACTCGGGGTTGGTCGGACGTGCACCATCCCAAGGTCGGACTGGGTCCCGGCTTCCACTATGTTAACCCAGTGTGCTGTTAGTGTGATGTAAAGTCCCTGACCATAAGCACTTGTCCACGAGTCTGTGGTTAGGTTGACTTTACCAATAACAGCATCTTGGAGGGCACGGGTTATGTTGGTAACGTGCCTCTGTAATGCCGAAACGCCACTCCGGTACAAAAAGTCCGGCATGTTCGGGGCCTGGGGGGGATTCTCGACTCTGCCCTCTCTTTCAATATGAACCCTTAAAAAATTTCCTTCAGACCAGATTATATTAAATAAAATATATTTTTTATTAAAAATAAATTGCAATCACAAAAAACATCACCAAAACGTATGGAAATTTTTATTATTATTAAAATTGTATAATCTACAACAGATATTTATTTATTAAGAATATAAAACATACAACTATAGATAATATATATCTCCTCCAATCGAGGTTTACTTAGGGATAGATAAAAAATATATATATAAAAATCCCGTATGTGCAAGACAGGGCAAGTCCAAACTGATCAGTATAATAAACATAAAAATATATATAATAATATAAATATAATATATTAAATTATTAAATATTATATAATAAATTATATAAATATATATAATGCAGCAAATAATAATTTAATAATATAATATGTGATAAAAATCAGTCAAATAAATTTGTGAATAATATGTACACTCCCTGATGAAGCAGTGAGCGAAACGGCGTTGGAGTGGTGTGTGCAGGGCAGTGGTACTCCTAACTGGTCAGTATTCATAATATATTTTGGCACATTTGGCAGCGCTTTTACTGGGTAATATATAATTATTTGTTTTTTGTTTTTGGCTCACAACTTTTGTGGACACACTGGTTGTTTTGTATGCAATTTATTTTTTATTGCACTATTGCACTTTATTATGAATTGATTTATTTTGCTGCACACAATAGGTGTGTGTGTGTATATATGGATATACACACATATTATTCACAAATTTATTTGACTGATTTTTATCACATATTATATTATTAAATTATTATTTGCTGCATTATATATATTTTTATGTTTATTATACTGATCAGTTTGGACTTGCCCTGTCTTGCACATACGGGATTTTTATATATATATTTTTTATCTATCCCTAAGTAAACCTCGATTGGAGGAGATACATATTATCTATAGATGTATGTTTTATATTCTTAATAAATAAATATCTGTTGTAGATTATACAATTTTAATAATAATAAAAATTTCCATACGTTTTGGTGATGTTTTTTGTGATTGCAATTTATTTTTAATAAAAGATATATTTTATTTAATATAATCTGGTCTGAAGGAAATTTTTTAAGGGTTCATTTCTATAGTGTTTTTCCTCAGTTTATAAAAATTATTATCTCTAATGTTTCTTTCTATATAGGTTGTTGTTCTCTCTTTCAATATACCTATCCAAGCCCTTGCCTCCTCTTGCCCACTACAACTCAAAAACAGTTCTAGGATCTGTACATTCCAAGAAACTGCAAAAATGTTTGAGCACGCCCTCATGATCTCCCGCCTCTACTATTGCAACCTTCTACTGTCTGGCCTCCCCTCTAGCACTCTTGCACCACTCCAATCTATCCTAAAGTCTGATGCCCAAGTAATCCAACTGTCCCTCTGTTATTCCCCGGCCTCTCCTCTCTGCTAGGCCCTTCACTGACTTCCAATTGCCCAGAGGCTACAGTTCAAAACCCTAACTATGTCATGCAAAGCCTTCCACAAACTGTCTCCATACATCTATAACATGGTCTCCCAATGTCCGACTGGGTCATGGCTTCCTCTACGCTAACCCAGCGTGCCATCAGCGAGATGTACCGTCCCTGCCCACAAGCACTTGTCCACGTGTCTGTGGTTAGGTGCACTTTCCCTGTAACAGCATTGTTGAGGGCCCGGGTAATGTTGTGGGACATGTCCTTGCTTGTGTAATGTCGTGATGGCAGACCAGGCAAAATTGTGGCGGCTGGGTAACAAGTAACTTGTGATGGTCACCGCCATCAGGTTGCTGAAAGATTAGGTCTCACACGGGCCTAAAATGCAACATTTTAAGAGCATGCAGATAAGAAATGTGTGAATTTAGTACTGTGGCATTGGCTGCATATTTCCGCTTGCGTTCCAAAGACTGGGGTATGGACAGCTGAACTGTGCGCTGGGACAAGGACGTGAACGTGCTTGTTGATGGTGCTAGTTGAGTTTGTGTGCAACTGCAGATGCAGGGCATGAGGCATCTTTGCATGCAGCATGGACAGGGAATTAGCTTGCACGCACAATATCGGAAGAAGCAGTGGTATCACCCGCAGATATTGTTCATGGAGCCTTGTGTTCAACCAACAAAGTTGGGTGCTTTGCTGCCATGTGCCTGATCATGCTTATGGTGGTTAGGATGGGAGTTTTGCTACCCATGCTGATGTGGGCATGGCCGGTGGTGCAAATGGCCTTTTTGGGGGTTATCACCACAGTCTTTAAAAAACAACCAGGCTGTTATGGGGACATTCAGTGTCTCCCTCTCCCACACCACCTCCTCACGTCGACCCCAGTCTTTCAGGGTTCCCCAAGGCTTAGTTCTAGGACCCCTACTCTTCTCCATCTACACCTTCAGCCTGGGCCAGCTGATGTGATGGCACGGTTTGCAATATCATCAGTACGTCGATGATACGCAGTTCTACCTATCTGTACCTGACATCACCTCCTTACCAACCAAAATCACACATCTTCCTACTAATTCATCATTCCTTTCTGCTCGCTTTCAAAAAGAGGACATGGACAAAACAGAATACATCATCTTTCAACCATCTCAGGCTAAATAGACATGAGAGCTGTGTATGCATCATTCAGTACCACTTTAGTAAGAGGGAAAGTTTGCGCCCAAGAGAAAATGATTTTCATTCACGGCCTTTTTTGCACATTTTTTGCATCTGTGATCTTCATCTTCTTGGTGTGGATGTGGTAAATTTCAAAGCGGTCATCAATACCATCATCGTCCATATCTCGTAAAGAGGAAATCTGGTGTTTCCCAAGGTCGTGGTTATCTACATTTTGTGGCATTCCTTTAACAGTGTTCGTTGCACTAGAAGAAATAATTGTTGACTGTCACATTTGCATATTATTGGTAATATGTCTGGGTGAAGATGAAGAAGCTTGTGCCACTTGTGTGTTTATAGTTATGGACGATGCACTGCTCTTTAAACTTTGTTTTTCACAAGCATCCATCATTTTGTTTGGTTTATTTACAACACTGATCTGCTTTCTCTAATTCAGCATCTCTCGAACATGTTGCACTTTGCCCTTTAGACAGACACATGCGTCTTTGACAACATATTTTTGACAGGCATTTTTTGGGCCGAGTCTAACACGCGCATCTGTTACACAGATCTTCTGACGGACATGAAACACATTCTGGTCATTGGTGGTGGGGTGGCTAAACGACTAATCATTGTAGGCTGTATCCTGGATCTCATACCTCCCATAGCTACTGCTGTTATTAATCATGTACATTCCCATTCCTGTCATCACCATGCCCCTTTTCCTGATCACTTCATCCAACGATTCATCCGCCATATTTTTATTAAAAACCTGCACCTTCCCAGCAGCAACTGTGTAGGAAACCACTTTACAGTTTTACAAGGTGTTTATGATGCCCGATAACAAATTTTTTAAAAAATTAACCCCCCATGGGGAAATGTTTGACAGCCTATGCACTTAGTGTATGGGATTACAAGTGTAGGAGACCCGCTCCTTTACATTGGGAATAGGTTTTAATGAGGCCTTCCTCCACCTCTCATCATTCTCCACCACTAGATCACCAGGGTTCACGTGTTCCGTGCTGCTACAGACAGTCAATTTTTGGGCAAGGGTGTCTATGATCCCCATGAAATATTTTTAAAAAATGTACCCCCCATGAGCAAATGCTTGTCAGGCCATGCACTCCACTACAAGTCGCAGAGACCCACACCCCTACATTGAGCCTACTTCTTAACTCGTTTTCCTGCAATGTCTCTTCCTTATCTCTGACTACATGACCCGGGTGAATGTGTTCTGTACTGATATAGGCCAGTGAATGTTGGGAAAGAGGGGCTGTGATGGCAATAGTATATTTCTAAAAAAGGTACCCCCATTGGGGAATTGTTTGTCAGCTCATGCCCTACATTACAAGTCTCAGAGACCCACACCCATACATTGGGCCTACTTCTTAACTCTGTCTCCTGCAATGTCTCTTCCTTACCTGCCACTAGATCACCAGGGTTAAAGTGCTCTGTACTGTTATAGGCCACTGAATTTTGGGCAAGGGGGTTGTGATGGCACTCGTTTATTTATTAGAAAAGATACCCCCCATTGGGGAATTGTTTGTCAGCTCATGCACTCTATTAAAAGTCTCAGAGACCCACACCCCCACATTGGGCCTACTTCTTAACTCTGTCTCCTGCGATGTCTCTTCTTTAACTGCCAATAGATGTCCAGGGTGAATGTGCTCTGTACTGTTATAGGCTGGTGAATTAGGCCAGTGAATGTTGGGCAAGAGGGCCTGTGATGGCAATAGTATATTTTTTTTAAAAAAGTACCCCCATTGGGGAATTGTTTGGCAGCTCATGCACTCCATTACAAGTCTCAGAGACCCACACCCCTACATTTGGCCTACTTCTTATCTGTTTCCTGCAATGTCTCTTCCTTATCTCTGACAACATGACCTGGGTGAACGTGTTCTGTACTGTTATAGGCCACAGAATTTTGAGCAAGGAGGGCTGTGATGGCAATAGTATATTTTTTAAAAAGGCACTCCCCATTGGTGAAACCACATCCTTGTTGGCAAAGACTTCATAACATTTGTGTACCTTAAAGAGCTCACTTGAAAAGCTCCTTTTTGTGTTGCCTGGTTGCTCACATTGAACACCCATACACTTCATATAAATTTGATAAAGCAATGCTATTAGTTTGGCTCAGTAGTTCATTACAAATAATTCTTTGTCCACTATATTAGTTTCTCTCCTTGAGAGCCATAACTTTGGCTTCCTCAAATGTACAAATGGCGAATATACAAATGGCAATTTGGAATCCAGATTAAAATACTATATACCGAATGCATTCAGACAATCACAAAGCTACATTTCTTGTAAAACATTTACAGATGTGACAGACAATGCTCTTAGTGATATAATCTTGAGAAATGTTTGTTTATTCACTTCACAAACAGTTCTAAGCCTCTATATGTTTGCTGTTTGTCATTGTAAAACATTAAGGTTTACTGAAACTCTGCCTGTGGTGGTTTGATCTAAATCCTTGTGGCTTTTATTTTCTAGGGGTTTATGGCCCATCGTCTGATGACTCCATGATATCTCAGTTTCATACAACCTTGAAAGCTGGCCACTTGAAGGGCTGGGTGAAACTAGAGTTACTACATAGTGTAAATCACTATATGAGACCAGAGAAACATGACTAAGACAGATGCCAAAACTGGGGTACCTGTACATATACAGTGTGCTGATACCTGCATAAATGGGGATGCCCATGCTGTGTAGGTAATCTTCCAGGGGTTCTCTGTCTCCGTGTTGCTTCTCTGATATTCCAGACGGATGATGTTTAAAAGCCTCTTGTGGATGATGTAAGTATACTGTATGCAGTTAATCTTTATATATATATATATATATATATATATATATATATATATATATATACGTAATCACTATATGCATTTAATCCTTATATGTACTTATTAACCTTTGTATGCTGACATATACAAAAGTGTACGCACTCACACTATTCAATCATACTATTCCTTGAATTTTGTAGTTTGCAATATAATTGCATTGTATTAGCCTTCTTTAAAAGCCGTATCTGAACCTTAGGGTTAACAACATGGCAAATAAAATTGCCAAATTCCCCTGTAAATAATTCTGCAAAGAGGGAACTATAATACCATTAAAAAATACAAGTGGATTTTCATGGGCCCATCTAGTATGTGGGTTCCAAGGCGTAATGGCATGCATATGCCTATGCAGCAGGGCTGGCCTTGCTGCCAATGTGTAAAACAAAGGAGTACTGGAGTACAAAATGAATATTGTGAAGTGGATTTTCATGGGCCCATCCAGTATGTGGGTTACAAGGCGTAATGGAATGCATATGACTGACTATGCAGCAGGGCTGGCCTTGCTGCCAATGTGTAAAACAAAGGAGTACGGGAGTACAAAATGAATATTGTGAAGTGGATTTTCATGGGCCCATCCAGTATGTGGGTTCCAAGGCGTAATGGGGTGCATATGACTATGCAGCAGGGCTGGCCTTGCTGCCAATGTGTAAAACAAAGGAGTACTGGAGTACAAAATGAATATTGTGAAGTGGATTTTCATGGGCCCATCCAGTATGTGGGTTCCAAGGCGTAATGGGGTGCATATGACTATGCAGTAGGGCTAGCCTTGCTGCCAATGTGTAAAATAAAGGATTAGGGGAGTACAAAATGCATATTATGAAGTGGATTTTCATGGGCCCATCCAGTATGTGGGTTCCAAGGCGTAATGGGGTGCATATGACTATGCAGCAGGGCTGGCCTTCCTGCCAATGTGTAAAACAAAGGAGTACGGGAGTACAAAATGAATATTGTGAAGTGGATTTTCATGGGCCCATCCAGTATGTGGGTTCCAAGGCGTAATGGGGTGCATATGACTATGCAGCAGGGCTGGCCTTGCTGCCAATGTGTAAAACAAAGGAGTACTGGAGTACAAAATGAATATTGTGAAGTGGATTTTCATGCGCCCATCCAGTGTGTGGGTTACAAGGCGTAATGGAATGCATATGAATGACTATGCAGCAGGGCTGGCCTTGCTGCCAATGTGTAAAACCAAGGAGTACGGAGTACAAAATGCATTTTGTGAAGTGGATTTTCATGGGCCCATCCAGTATGTGAGTTACAAGGCGTAATGGGGTGCATATGACTGACTATGTAGCAGGGCTGGCCTTCCTGCCAATGTGTAAAACAAAGGAGTACGAGAGTACAAAATGAATATTGTGAAGTTGAGTTGAATGGGCCCATCTAGTATGTGGGTTCAAAGGCTTATTGGGGTGCATATGAATTGGGAGCAGGGCAAGCCTTGCATTCAATGCAACATTTTTTCAGGAGGCCCTCCTGGACATCTTATGAAAGGGGTATTGTGGTGCGTCATAATTCTTGGCAGCCCATCCACTGACAGCATAGGCTACAACAGTTTGGGAGACCCACTGTTTAATAATGGCCCTTTAAGAAGATTAATGCCGCCTGATGCACCAGTAAAAATAGGCTCTGTGACTTTAAGAGTCCCTCCTTCATAAATAAAACAAGATGTGCTTATGTGTCACACACCACATGGCCAGCTAGCGGTGTTAAATGTTACAATTACATTTCCCAGTGAATGCATTTGTAGTGGTTGAAAGCAATGTTAAAGTTAAAAAAGCTTCAAAAACGCTGCTTCTGAACTAAACCTAAGTGGGGGAGGAAATTTTCGGTCTGGGGTTAATAATTTGGCCTTACAGGCAAGTCATTCACCTGCAAAGGATGTACCTTAACATATTATATTTCCCAGCAAAATCCGTTTTTGTTTCGTTTTTTGTGGCTTCGGGAAAAATGGCATGAATCTCGGAAAAAATTGTTTAAAGCTGTGAACTGGGAGTCAGGAATGCTTCCAGGGGCGATCCCCATGATGTTCCTGTGTCATTTGAGCAGTGTTTCCATGATTTTCAGACATTTTTAGACCTTAAAAGGAAACATCCTGGAGTGAGGATAGATTTCAAGGCAACCTGTCAATTGGCCTAAATTTTTATTTTTTACTTGACGTAAATGGCTCTGTAATCCTCATTCTGACATTTTCTTTTCGTTCTTGTGCGTTTCCATTCCTGAGATATGGCCCCCTCGGTATGTATATTTAAGTCTTTTTAGCCAACTTGGCATGGTCCTGAAGAAGACTCTCATAGAGAAGGGTGAAGGGCCATGCACACTTCCCTAACAAGAGTAGCTTTGGATAAAAAAAAGAGGGGGCCATAAGTGAGGAAAGGAACAGTACAGGAGAAAAAGAAAAACAATGCCTGATTCAGGGAAAACAGTGCCATTTACAACAGGTAAAAAAAATACATATTTATGGCAAGTGACAGGTCCTTTTACAGAGAAATAAAATATAAAAACGCCCCTCTAAAACCAATCAGTCTTATAGTAACTAAAACTTAACATTCACAATGCAAAATATTTGATGGATTACTGTTGAACATCATATATTATGGCCGCAGTCTTGGCAGGATCCCTTACTCAATGGGTAATTAACCTTACATTTTCTCTAATATAATTCATATGTACAACACACACCAGAAAACATACGGTATATGTTACCCAACAGTAGATTGTGTATAACAGCATGTTGGAGACTGGTTCTAGACTGTTTACATGCCATGTTTGGGTATACAGTACCATATCAAAACAACTAGATATTGTTACCCTTTTTGTGCTGTTATCTCCTAAGGAATCTTCTTGATACAACATACTGGTGATCTGCTCCACAACTATGCAATCCTGACCATAGCCTGCGGCCACTGCTCTCCCTTCATCTTTGGATCAAAACTTTGTGTACCCACGTAAAATTTAATAGAATTAATGTGTATTTTTGATTAAAAAAAGTTTTTGTATTAATAAAACCCTTAAATTGGTATGTAAAGTGACTCTGATCCTCCTTTTTAAATAATTTAATTGATTACTGTTGAACTTCATATATTATGGAACTACATCCATGGAATATGAGTCACACTTGGTTTGGTTTTACAGCATTGGCTCAGTGGACAAGTGTTCCTGGAAATTATTTGAAAATGTTGGCAACTATGGTAGACTGATAACATTATCATTGTAACCAAGAACCCAGACAGTACTAACCAAGCCTAAACAATTACATACAAAAATGGTGCCCAGATTATTGCATCAAGGTTGATTCAATACTGTCTAAGAAATCCTGGTACTGCGGCGTAACAATCCACCAAAGCCAAGACATTGAAAAGCTGCTACAGTATACTGTGCTTTGTGAAAGTATTCCGCTCCCTGGAACTTTTCAACCTTTTCCCACATATCATGCTTCAAACATAAAGATACCAAATGTAAATTTTTGGTGAACAATCAACAACAAGTGGAACACAATTGTGAAGTTGCACGAAATTTATTGGTTATTTTAAATTTTTGTGGAAATTCAAATTTGGTTTAACTTCACAATTGTGTTCCACTTGTTGATTCTTCACCAAAAATTTACATTTGGTATCTTTATGTTTGAAGCATGATATGTGGGAAAAGGTTGAAAAGTTCTTTCGCAAGGCACTGTGTATAATATTGTGGTCCAAAAAGGATGAGATGTGGCTGAGGTCATCTGTGGTCTTTATTAGAGGCCTCACACTGGTCATATGTTATTTTGACCACAAGTGGAGCAAAGTCTTAGATCTTAACTCTATATAAAAGGGTTATCATTATCTCCTATCGATACGCAAGAGGATAACTTGCTGATTGGTGGGGATCCAAAATCAGGGACCTCCAGTGATCCTGAGTACAGGGCTCTGAAATCGGGAACTGGGCTATGCAGAACCTCACCTTGAATGGAGCAGAGGTGCACATACTCAATCTCCGCTCAATGTATTGTCTGTAGGGCTACTGAGAAAGCAAAATACAGTGATCAACTATTTCCGGCAGTACCATAGATAATTAATAGATCATAGGTTGAGCATGTGCACCTTTACTCCATGTAAGACAAGTTTCTGCAAAGCCCTGTTCCCGGGATCCAGACACTCATACTCAGAATCGCTGGTGGTCACAGCAATCGGATGCCCAATGATCAGTAAATTATCGAATAGGGGATAATGTACTATTTTGGGATTTACCCTCTATAGGAATTGCCCATGACTATTACATTAAAGACATATGTCATCAACATCAAACCGTGGAGGGTCTGCCAGCTGGCACCTTCACAAATCAGCTAGTAGCAGGTCTGCACACAGACATACACAGTGTACGAAACTGAGACACCATGGCTACATACACTGTATAGCAGCCATTCCAGGGTAGTGCAGTTCAACTCCTACTATCTTCAGTAGGACCCCAGAACAGCTACCAGTATGTTGAGCTGTGGTGTTACATGTTCTGTCTACATCTATTAGCCATAGGACTTGCCAATAGCTGATCTGTGGGGTCGGTGGCTGTCGAACCTATCATGATCTGATATTGATGACCTATTCTGAGGACCCCTTTGCTGTAGCTGCATGTTATGCCTCTGGCTTGTAATAACATAAATATCTGGAATATATTTCTATTATGGGGTCATCACATGTTACTTCAATCACCTGTTCCATATCCATGCCCACCCCTCCACATTATAAGGTACCTCACACAGTCGGAGAGCCCTCTAAACAGCACAATGTAAATATTAACCACATAGATCTCATTTTATGTCTGTCTGCTTTTATGTCTTTTAAATCCTTTATTTGACTTACAAAGTTTTATAAAGTGTTTAGGTTTGACAGCAGACCGTGCCGCCTGCCAGAGCTGACCTCTGTTAACCTGGCCTCTATACACAGCCTGTGCAGTTGTGCCACTAGTAATTGCAAGACTGTTTAAACAAAGATTTGGTGAAGCATCACATACGACCCTGCATACGAGTCCTGTCAAGTGCTAGATGTTTTTTTCTTTTTTTCTCGGGGTTTACTCCTCAGTTAATAGATTTTGACCCATCTCTGGACATCTGGCATGTTTCCAAACGTCAGACAGCCCTCCCAAAGTGTCTGGCTATATGACACTTAACGGCTATCCTTAACATTGACATAAGGATCAATAAAACCTAATAACATTGACCATAAAAGGACACAGTGAAAGACCATACTTGGCAAAGACTTTACCAAAGTTACTTCTAAGTTTGCTGTGGAAGTGTGCTGTGTGATGAGGTGATTAAGGAAAGGGAAAAAATGCTTAAAGGACAGAATAGGGAAAGATTGCTAAAGTATTAAAATGAATCATTATTATTTAGTACAGCAAAACGTTATTTTATAACAAAGAAAAAAGAGATGAACGGCACTGCTTCCAATTCTGTGACTGAAAAAAACGGAATAAATAAGCAAGGATCCTTAATTATATAGCAACCACATCGAACGATTCCGGGTGCACATCCATGAAAAAATAGCTGTATTCCACGAGTATGAAAGAGAAAAACAGGAGTGCACTGACCAATCTTCACAAAATGAACTTTATTGAATCTTCATAAAAAATTCCATGGCCGGGAGGTAGAGGAATGGGGCTCAAGCGAGCAGGTAGAGACTACGGCCGTTTCGCGCAGTGCTGGCGCTTCAACGGGTCTGCATGTGTAAAGGCTGAACGAAGGTCAGGATATGCCGTGAGATCGACACTCCCCCCGCCCGAGTCCTTCCCCCCACACAGCGAAATACAATTAATTTAAAAAGCACTTATTAAAAACAAAATTACCAAATTGACATGAGTATAAAAATATTGGAAGTCAATGCCCCTCATCATTGTTGCCCTTTTATCTTATTCTTCTTATTATATTTTTTCTTTTTTAGAGCAACCTATGGAATCGGAAGTGATATCACCGATATCGTGCATGCCGGACTAGCAATCAAAGGAAAAAGATAAAGGTACGAGGAAATACATCATAAATAGCATCAAACTCCGCAGAGTATTAGTTACAAGTTATTTCAACAAATCAATTATATGACACAATTTTTCACACCATTTTTTTACAAAAAAATAGACATGTCGACTCTGTCATTGAAGCCAAGTGGACCCATAGCCCCAGTTCGCATAATCCACCTGGCTTCATGCTGCAGCAACAAATTATTCCAATCGCCTCCATGGGCAGGGGAATTAACCCTTTCAATCCCTGCAAAGGTCAAAACAGCGGGATTACCATCATGTATTTCTCTAATATGAGAGATCAACCTGGGTACACCTTTGCCAGAACATATAGACCTGGAGTGTTCCCGAAATCTAACATATAGGGGCCGAATCGTTTTCCCTATATAAAAATACCTGCAAGGGCAAAAGATGACATATACGACATGATCCGTTTTACAGGTAATGAGCTCATTGACACAGTGATCCATATTCCCTATGTGTAACACACGATCTATAATATGCTGACTGCAAAAGGAACAATGTCCACATTTGAAATTCCCCTTAGGGATACTAGAATTTAACCAGTTAGTATTTTGTTTCACAATACGATTCTTAACAAGTTTGTCTCTTAGTCTCGTACTGCGTTTATTTGCTATAAGTGGGCCCCTCCTAGCAATATCTACCAGATCTTTGTCATGCTCTAAAAGATGCCAATTTTTTCTGATAGAAGAGCGTATATGAGTGTACGTAAGACGGTTGGAGCATTATAGTATCGCATAACGCTTCTGACCAAGTGGAGTAGTACCTGGCAACTACCTGCCAGACAAGCCTGACCTCACCATCAGAGGCTCCAGTGAACACCAAGGTAGCTGCTTAGTCACGCCCCTTCTAAGGGAAGTCTGGTTTGTGGCACAGTGGGGCCACACCCTCACACACTCAAGCCAACCAGTCTGGGCACAAGCGTTACACAGTGGATTCCATGGCCTGTGTAAACTGTAATGGGCTGGGTGGTGGAACTACTGTGCCAAAGCCCAAGGAAGACCTAGAGCGATGTGACTAGGAGCCTCACCCAACTCAGAGCTTCAACTCCCTCCATAAGTTATCAATGGGATTAAGGTCTGGAGACTGGCTAAGCCACTCCATGACCTTAATGTGCTTCTTTTTGAGCCACTCCTTTGTTGCCTTGGCTAGACAAACCAGCCACGACCCGTTTTTAATGTCCTGGCAAAGAGAAGGAGGTTGTCACTCAGGATTTTACGGTACAGCACTCCATCCATTATCCCATGATGCAGTGAAGTAGTCCTGTACCCTTAGCAGAGAAACACCCCCAAAACAAAATGCTTCCACCTCCATTCCTGACAGTGGGGATGGTGTTCTTTGGGTCATAGGCAGCATCTCTCTTCCTCCAAACACGGCGAATTTAGTTAATGCCAAAGACCTCAATTTTTGTCTCATCTGACCACAGCACCTTCTCCCAATCACTCACAGAATCATCCAGGTGTTCATTGGCAAACTTCAGATGGGCCTGCACATGTGCCTTTTTAAGCAGGGGGACCTTGCAGGCACTGCAGGATTTTAAACCTTTACAACATGATGTGTTAGGAATGGTTTTCTTGGTGACTGTGGTCCCAGCTGCCTTGAGCTCATTAACAAGTTCCCCTGTGTAGTTTTAGGCTGATCTCTCACCTTCCTCATGATCAAGGATACCCCGCGAGGGGAGATTTTGCATGGTACCTCAGATCGATGTCGATTGACAGTCATTTTGTATTTCTTCCATTTTCATACTATTGCACCAACAGTTGTTTCCTTCTCACCCAGCGTCTTATGGTTTTGTAGCCGATTCCAGCTTTGTGCAGGTCTATATTCTTGTCCATGACATCCTTATAAAGATCTTTGGTCTTGCCAATGTTGTAGAAGTTAGAGTCTGACTGACTAATTGAGTCTGTGGACAGGAGTTTTTATAAATGTGACTATGTAAGACAGCTGTCCTTAATGCAGATAACGAGGGTCAAACTGGTCTTTAGGAGCCAGAACTCTTAATGGTTGTTAGGGGATCAAATACTTATTTCTCACTGCAAAATGCAAATAAATTTCTACAATTTATGCAATGTGATTTTCTGGATTTTATTTTTGATATTCTATCTCTCAATGTTAAAATTAACCTACCCTTAAAATGATAGACTGTTCATGTCTTTGCCAGTGGGCAAACCTATAAAATCAGAAAGGGATCAAATACTTATTTCTCCCACTGTATAACTGAGGAATGCATCGGGGAGTGGAGGATGGGGTTAAACCAAAGTAAGACAAGAAAGAGATTTATTACAGGCTCAAAACCTAGCAACAGTCACACATAAATCCCCAAACCGCCTTCTACTATAATAACCAACAACAATCTCCAGCCATTCAGCATAAGCTAGCCAGGAACTAGTTTATATAGGTGATGGGAGTGGCTAACAGTGCACAGCTGAAAGCCTTAAGCCTCCAGGAGCTCTCAACAGGGCAGATTAACACCTGCACTGACAAAAGAAATTTACACAATTTAATAAGAAGGTGAAGTGCTTCTATTCAGTGCAGGAGTAGGAGAAATCAGACTCTGTGGTCTTCTGCCTCCTCTCTGTTGAAGTAAATCCATGACATATAATCAGTCTCATAAGTTCAATGCGTGTGATCTACACTCTCCGGAGATTTCTAATAGATGTTAATTTCTTTCTTTGACATGCAGCATAAATCAAGTGACATGTTCCCATTAAACACCATAGTTGTCCATCTAACTTGTGAAAGTAAACCACATGTCCCCCTGATGACATTGTGTCAACACGTGACAACTAGTGATGAGGGAATATGCTTGAATATAGCATTATCCAAGCATGCTTTTGTGCTGAGTGTCTTTGGCGTGCTCGAATCATATGTTCAAGTCCACGCGACTGCGTCTAGCGGCTGTTTGATAGCTGTAACACATGCAGGGGTTGCCTAACAAACATGCAACCACGGTGACTCAAACATATGTTTTGAGCATGCTGAAGACACTCGGTTAGCACCCGAGCATGCTCGGATAAGACCTTATCCGAGCACGTTCACTCATCACTAGTGGCAACCCCTAGTCCTTCAGGTTG
Source organism: Ranitomeya variabilis (assembly GCF_051348905.1). NCBI lineage: Eukaryota > Metazoa > Chordata > Amphibia > Anura > Dendrobatidae > Ranitomeya > Ranitomeya variabilis. Next base: position 690,394,810 of record NC_135232.1, read on the forward strand.
ATCAGCACTGCTAAACAATGACTATTTAAGCAGTCAAAGTCTTATCATGGACTCACTATGTTGCTTAATGGTAGCATTCTGTTTATGGTATATGTAAGAGTTGTGGCACTGGTTACTTCATTCCCATTCATCTTGGTTACAAATTACCTATTTGTAATAGTCTGCTTTACATTGTAAAGAAGGACAAAGAGTCATAGATCTGCTTAGACCACACCCAGAGACATTTGAAGCCAGTTGGCAAAAAAACCTCCACTGGAATCAAAATTAAAGGTTTTGTTATGTGTGAATGTTATCATAGTATCATATCTATTGCACCTGCTCCAGCATGTGGCCCTTGTTTGCTTTTGATCAAGGTCATCCAGGAATTATATACTCATCGTGGCGTTTGTCAAAGTTAAATACTTACAAGAAGGTGCTTGAGGCGTGCCTGCAGAAGGAAGCAAGCCTGGGCTTCTTACGAGAGTGATTCCCCTTAAATCATTGGCAAATATGAGTTAGTAACCAGCATTAAACCTGTGCAGAAGTTTCTTATCTAGAAAGCTGAATTGCAAATCTGCCTATATATGAAATCATATGAAGGAAGGGGATATATATGTGCACTACAAAGCGGATTTGCCTTTTAGGAATATTGCAAAGTTATGTGACAGCACCTTTGTATGGGTGCGTTTACACGGCATTGACCATCCATCGTCTACATATAACCTGATAGGTGGTCATTTAATGCCCAGTTTAGACAAGCCAACAGCACTTCTCATACTCACAGAACAATCGGTCACAGATCGTTCTGTGCTTTAGATCGTCAATGTTCTCAGTAGCATATGCACTATTTATAAAGGATGATGTGCTGCCAGGAACGATGATATTTAAGCAAGCTGAACAATCACTTAACCAGATGAACAAGCGTTTTGCTCATTCGTTGGGTGTTGGTTGGCCTATTAATACTGGCTGATTATCTGTAAACAAGTGTTCTTAGGAAGGCTCGTTCATGAGAATTGGCCAGTGGAAATGCACCCTAAGGCAGGTTCACATTATATTTTTACATTACGTTTGTCGAAACGGTTTAAGAAATCCTTGTCAATATAAAATTACTGTTGACTCGCATTCAAAAACAAGCATTTACTGCAGGTTTTGTAAGCAGGTTACTTGGATGCAACAGCGCAGACAATGAGGAGACGGTGGAACTTAACCAACACTATTTATTTGACTAACACAGAAGAGAAATCTATATATAAGTGTGTGTGTGTGTATATATATATATATATAATATATGTAAACACTATATGGCGGGTTACAGTTGCAGAGTCAATACAGTGTTAGGGCTAGCGGAACGCACCGGGTAAATATAAATGTTTTATTGAAGTAGATGCGTTCGCAGCCCGGGGTCCACTGTGCAGGAGAACCTGCTGCTAGTAATCGGCGGCACTATTTGGCGGTATGAACTAGCTCTGTTAGTTTCACAGAGTAGCCGAGAAAGCAAAGCTCTGTGTCCTGTTTGACTTCACAGAGGCACAGGCTAACTACCCAAATGAGAGCAGTCAGTGGTCATGCATGCACACATAACTCCTCGCCGGAGGTGCCAGCATTCTAAGGGCTTATTTCAGCCAGATCCCTGAATACATACACACACAATCTCCTCGCCGGAGGTGCCAGCATTCTAGGGGCTTATTTCAGCCGGGTCCCTGAACACACACTCACATGACCACACTGGCGCAAAGCACATAACTTTAGAAAGACACTAGCGCATGGCCGTGCGGCCATGCAAGCCTTAAATAGTTGCAGCACGTACAGGACCTTCCTAGGAAGACCAATGAGAGGCTGCTACAGAGCCTGCGAACCGACAGGACCTTCCTAGAAGGACCAATAGATAAGACTGCAGTATCTGAACATGTGACCCTCGATCTCCACTGAGAGATCTTAACCTGGGCATGCTCAGAACGGGAAAAGCAGGACTTAGTCCCAGAAGCGTCTGCTCGCCGCTGCCCAACACTGACTTCAATGGCAGAAGCAGGAGAAGCAGCAGTAACTCTTTGTACAGAGTCAGCCTGAGCGAGGCGCTGGGACCGACGTCTACGCTGAGCAGGCTCCACTGCGGCAGGAGAAGGATGGGAGACCGCAGCGGAGATGGCCCGAGACTCCCCCTGTGCAGAGGGGGAAACTCGACCCCTAACATACAGCATATTAAAATATAAAAATATCTACCTGAAGAAGATGGCGCATGCCGTTGAAACGCATTGTGGTTTTACCCTAAACTGGTGTCTGTGTTCTCCTTCTGAGATCCTGAGACCGGCTATTCTGTTCCTGTTGCAAGTCTTTCTCCCCCGTTGTGGGGTATCCGGCTGGAGCTGCGGGGACCTGCGCACTTATTTCCTCCTCATTGGGACAGCCGCTAGCGCTCCTTCCACAAACCGCCATTTGTTGTTCTACAATACAGCATATTATGACACAGCAATACAACTAAGTACAATATCTATGCAACATTCTATTGCATACACCATTCTTATTATCCAGTAGTTAATTGATGGTTAATGCCTTTATTTCTCAACTTTATTGGGTGTAACTCTCAGCAAGAGGCCCATCCCCGTCGTAGTCTCTATAAACACCTATGATTGTTACACTGGCCCTATCCGGGATCACCAGTATTTCCCACTAGGCCACAAGTCCTGGATCTGCGAGTCACTGAGTATATCGTGTGCTTGTCGCACTGACTGTGTCCATTCCCGGAATCACGGCCTCAACCCACTCCCTGTACTATATGTCTTCACTGGAAGTAACATCCCACAGGAACTGTCCACTGTTATAACTAGATCGTCTCCCAAGCTTAGTTAGAATCTGTTAATGGGCTTATACTGGCACTGCTCATGGTCTTTTACTGGCGCTGCTTATGCTCTTCTACTGGCGCTGCTTATGGACTACTGGCACTGGTCATGGACTTCCACTGGTGCTGGTTACGGACTTCCACTGGAACTGGTTACAGACTTCTACTGGAGCGGGGCACAGATCTTTCTCACAGCTCAGGCCTTCTCCGGCACCTGACTGCTGTTAAACCCTTCTCTGGCGATGGTGGCTGTAAGCCCACTTAACAGCCACACAATCTGTGCTGGTACAGGTTCTGGTGCAAATTGCCCCTTCTCGGCCAAGCCAGACCTTTTATTATTAGTAACTGCAACACAGGTGTCACCTGACCTAGCGTTGTTTTTAAACTCTTCCTGAGGGATCATTGGTTCCCACTATTAAGTTCTTACTACTGTAATACTTTATTTACTTTCACTTTCAGCCTTTGCAAGCAGATACGGTGTTCGCTTGCAACTACTCTACTAGGCATCAACTTAAACTATTTTCTTCTCTCTTGTCCACTTCCTTACAGTTGGACTACACTTTTTGATCTAAATGTATTAAATAGGGACACTCAATTGGCATATTTTTGGATAAATATAGTTTTGGGGCACATTCAATGTACAGTATATATGGGGAGAATTTCTTAGAGAAATTCTGTATACACTGAACATAGTGGCAAAACCTGAGCTATAGAAAAACTTGAAAGAAGAGACGCTGGGCATTCCGACAGGTAGGAAGCAGTTCAAAGTGCAACTGTCTGGCTTTACTGATGTGGCCAATAAACCAAGGTCTTGGTAATTGATTTGCACATTTTTAACATATATATATATATATATATATATATATATATATATATATATATATGTTTACTGATCACCTGGTTGGCTGACAACTATCTCTCCTAACCAACCAATAAAATTAAGGGACACCTGTCAAGCAGCTCAGGTGGACGGGGATTCAGTTAAATTTTCAGAAAGGATTTTGCACTCATTTTGACATGGATTTTCAAAACAAAGTAAACCAGCCTCATTAGGTCTAGGATATCTATTTAGCAATATTTGCAGCCTGTGTTATGAAATCTGATGATAGATCTGCTGTAATCGAATGTATGTAAGGGGCATGACAAATGAAAACTGAAAACAAGAACAGCACCTTGTAGGAAACATAGTCCTAATAAAAATTGCTTCTTTTAGTGTTTTATTTCGTTGCTGCTTGTGTACAAACTGCATTCAAGTATTTTAATGAGGTGTTCACTAAAGGGTTTATCCAGGACTTTATTCTTTTTTTCCTATAGGGCTAAGCACTTATCAGCAGGGAGAAGGAACTGCTCTGTTGACGTGACACCACAGTAAGCAGGAGAATTGCTGGCAGGAGCGGGAGTGGTCTATGACTACTCAGAGCTGGGAGAGGTCATTGCAGGGCAAAACAGGGAGGTAGTTAGCATCTGTTAATAAGAGCTTAGCCCTATGGGGTTATGTAGTTGCACTGAACCACTTGGCCACACCAAGAGTGCACTGAACAACTAATTAGCATATTAAAATTAAAAAAATATTTGGCGCAAATGCAGCAACCCTTACATGGTGCTGTGTTTAGTTTGGACACTTGTTTTATGCTGGCAGAATTCTTTTTAAGTTCTTGGGCTCCTCAACTTTGCAAAGGGAATTTTCAGGATTCAGTGTCCTCTGCATCCTCTATAGTTACACCCCATGTCATAGCAGTGTATGTATTGAAACATATTTTGGATCCTAATTTTAATCCTGAGAACCAGAGAACTACAAAAAGAATGGTGCATCTACAAAGATCTTGTGGATCAAATGGGCAAAGTCTCCAGTCCAAGGTTAATCATTTCAACTTTTTTTTGCCCAAACTCTACAAAATATATTTTACATTTTCACTTTTGATGTTCTTCTGCCCTAACATGTGTTTTGTTAATTCTTTTGGGACATGTGTTGGAAGAGAATAAACAGTTTACTTTTATTATTCGGTTTCATGTACTTTCCAAACACAAGTTATATAACATCACCATGTTCAACCTTTCCCGATAACATGCCCCTTAGGTTGAAACTCAGTAACGGTAATCTAAGACCACGGGTTTTAGCTTACGAATAATGCGGAGGATAAAGGAAAAAAAAACCTATCAATAAGGAATGCTCTTACTGGTAAACTTTAAGATCTTTGCAATCTGCTGCCACAAATGAAACCAACACAGTTACCCTATGAAGAAACCATATATAACCCTTGGCTCAACACATATCTTGTCTCGTATCGTTTTTTTCCATTGCCAATATGGGAAATGCAACAATTTTCTTCAATTCAATAATGAGCAACATCTTTTACATCAATGTTAATTGTTTTTAGAAATAATTTAAAAAATGCATTGCTTTATTCAGAGTATTGTTACATTTTCCTGTGTTTTTTTTATTTCATTTTACAAAGGAATGTTTCAATGGTAATAGTCTAGGATCTTGGTGTCACACTTCCTGAACATACAAAGGACTCTTTTCTAAAATAACAGTTTTTCAATTCCACTTGGCAAAGCAACAAGGTTAAATTATTTAAAAACAACTGTTTTGCATAGTCAGACAAGGTTTTGACTAAAGAATAGTACTTGTGATTGCCTCTAATATACAAGTTATTGTTCTTTACCTGTCTGCGCTCAGACATAAGACATAAACATATCAGATTCTTGAGCTTTAAACAAAATCCATTCTATGCTTAAAAAAAGATTCAATTTTTTTTACTGTTATTGAATTGAGTGATCAACTAATCATTAAAACAATAAGACTCAAGAAGGAATTTGAAGTAATTTCAAGAGACATTTTTTTTATTTTTCCTTTGCCATATGAGGTTTTGTCTTTTGTGGTACAAGCTGTAGTTTTGAATCCCACCATTCAATTTACAAAAAGTGTACTAAAAAAGGGAAAATGATGAATAAGAAAAAAACTGCAATTCTGACCTTGTTGGTTGAGCTTTGTTTATGCTGCTGCTGTGCAGAATAAAACAGACTTTATAAGAGCACAAAGATGGAGGATGAAGAAGTGTCCAATAATTTCCGCCTGCCGTGACAACCCATAGGGCAAAAAAGTTCCCTCTTTTTTTTTGTCTGACCATTTAGATGTTGCTGTCACTAATGACAGCAATATCTAAAGGGTTAACTTGACACAATTAGAGCTACTGGCAAGAGTGCAGATACAGATAGGTGTCAGCTGTACAATTTAGCCACCACCTGATGTGTATGGATTGGGCTCGATTGTACAAATTGATTGTACAAATATGGTTGATGTTGAAACGTTGGGATCTGGTTAAAGGTTTGCTCCAAATTACTGAAATGAAACAAATATAATTTACTTACCTAAATTTCCCTTAAGTGTACTGATGTGGATACATGGACTAGCTTCAGCAGTTACAAACCAAATATATTAATGGGCAGTGGAGAGGAAACATTGCAGAATTTAAAGAGTAACAGTACTTTCAAGTAACGTTTTAGAATACATTATGTGTGTACATGAAGAGTAACATTATTGTTGGTGGTTATTACATGACTTGTATCCTGCATTTTCACCTGTTTTCCTCTCTAAGGGCTATATCTCTTAATTTGCTATCCACACTGAGCTGGTGGAAGGAGACTAGCTGTCTTCATTTATTTCTTTAGCACATAGAGAGAAGCAGCAGTACCTTGGAGGACCTTATACCGCAGTGTTATGTGTTGTGAATCTGCTTTTGGGCTCCTTCTGGTGGTGGCTAGTGGTACTGGTGACTCGGGTGTGTTTTCTTTCTCAGTTCACCTGTTTTCATCAGTAGTGGGGAGTTCCAATTTATTCCTGCTCTTCAGTCATTGCCTTGCCGGCCATCAATGTAACTAGAGCCTTTCTGTTGCATGTTCCTGCTCCTAGACTACTGATCAGCTAAGTTGGACTCTTAGTCCTAAGTTTGTTTGCATTTTTGTTCCAGTTTACAGTTAAGTCTTTCTCTGTAGCTGGAAGCTCTTGTGGGCTGAAATTACCACTCCGGTGTCATGAGTTGACACATGAGTTTTAAAGTAATTTCAGGATGGTATTTTAAAAGGGTTTTCAGCTGACCGTGCAGTTCCCTTTTGTATCTTTCTACTATCTAGTAAGCGGACCTCGCTTTGCTGAACCTACCTTCATACTGCGTATGTCTTTTCCTCTGAACTCACCGTCAATATATGTGGGGGGCTTCTGTCTCCTTTTTGGGGGAATTTCCCTAGAGGTAAGCCAGGTCTGTTTTTTCCTCTACTAGGGTAAGTTAGTTCTCCGGCTGGCGAGAGACGTCTAGGGATAAAATGTAGGCACGCCCCCCGGCCACTGTTAGTTGTGTTGTAGGTTTAGCTCACGGTCAGCTCGAGATTCCATCACCCAAGAGCTCGTTCGTTATTTATGTGTCCTGACGTTCCCCTGCCATTGGGAACCATGACAGTATGGCCGGCCAAGTGTTAAAACTGTTGGCAGAAGAAAGGAGAGAAAAAGAAGTCTGCAAATTTATTTTATTTTTTTTCCCCCTTGGTGCTTGCTCTATAGTTGAATCAGTTGCATTTCAGCTCTAATTGCAGTCTTTGTCTCCCTCTCCTTCTAACCCTTGAATGGCTCTGATCTCACCTGCTTAAAATGGATCCTCAGAGTTTGGCTACAGGTTTGAATAATCTTGCCACAAAAGTTCAAGATTTACAGGATTTTGTTATACATGCTCCTATATCTGAACCTAGAATTCCTATACCAGAATTTTTCTCCGGAGATAGATCTCGTTTTTTGAATTTCAAATATAATTGTAAATTATTTCTTTCTCTGAGACCTCGCTCCGCTGGAGATCCCGCACAGCAGGTTAAGATTGTAATTTCCTTGCTGCGAGGTGACCCTGAAGATTGGGCATTTGCATTGGCACCAGGGGATCCTGCGTTGCTCAATGTGGATGCGTTTTTTCTGGCTTTGGGGTTGCTTTATGAGGAACCTAATTTAGAGATTCAGGCTGAAAAAGCCTTGATGGCCCTGTATCAAGGGCAAGATGAAGCTGAAATTTACTGCCAAAAATTTCGTAAATGGTCTGTGCTTACTCAGTGGAATGAGTGCGCTTTGGCGGCGAATTTCAGAGAGGGTCTCTCTGATGCCATTAAGGATGTTATGGTGGGGTTCCCTGCGCCTACAGGTCTGAATGAGTCCATGACAATGGCTATTCAGATTGATCGGCGTTTGAGGGAGCGTAAACCTGTGCACCATTTGGCGGTGTCTTCTGAGAAGGCGCCAGAGAATATGCAATGTGATAGAATTCTGTCCAGAAGCGAACGGCAGAATTTTAGGCAAAAAAATGGGTTGTGCTTCTATTGTGGTGATTCAACTCATGTTATATCAGCATGCTCTAGACGCACAAAGAAGGTTGATAAGTCTGTTTCAATTGGCACTTTACAGTCTAAGTTTATTCTATCTGTGACCTTGATTTGTTCATTATCGTCAATTACCGCGGACGCCTATGTCGACTCTGGCGCCGCTTTGAGTCCTATGGATTGGTCCTTTGCCAGGCGCTGTGGGTTTAATCTAGAGCCTCTGGAAGTCCCTATACCTCTGAAGGGTATTGATTCTACGCCATTGGCTAGTAATAAACCACAATACTGGACACAAGTGACTATGCGTATGACTCCAGACCATCAGGAGGTGATTCGCTTCCTTGTGTTGCACAATCTACATGATGTTTTGGTGCTCGGATTGCCATGGTTACAATCTCATAATCCAGTCCTTGACTGGAAAGCAATGTCTGTGTTAAGCTGGGGATGTCAGGGGGCTCATGGGGATGTACCTTTGGTTTCCATTTCATCATCTATTCCCTCTGAGATTCCGGCATTTTTGTCTGATTATCATGATGTTTTTGAGGAGCCTAAGCTTGGTTCACTCCCTCCTCACAGAGATTGCGATTGTACCATAGATCTGATTCCAGGCAGTAAATTTCCAAAGGGTCGTTTGTTTAATTTATCCGTACCTGAACATGTTGCTATGCGAGAGTATATTAAGGAGTCCCTGGAAAAGGGACATATTCGTCCTTCTTCATCTTCCTTAGGAGCCGGTTTTTTCTTTGTGTCTAAAAAAGATGGCTCTTTGAGGCCGTGTATTGATTATCGACTCTTGAATAAAATTACAGTCAAATATCAGTATCCTTTGCCACTGCTGACTGATTTGTTTGCTCGAATAGAGGGGGCTAAGTGGTTCTTTAAGATTGATCTTCGTGGGGCGTATAATTTGGTGCGAATTAAGCAGGGGGATGAGTGGAAAACCGCATTTAATACGCCCGAGGGCCATTTTGAGTATTTAGTAATGCCTTTTGGTCTTTCAAATGCCCCTTCAGTCTTTCAGTCCTTTATGCATAACATTTTCCGTGAATATTTGGATAAATTTATGATTGTGTATCTGGATGATATTTTGATTTTTTCGGATGACTGGGACTCTCATGTCCAACAAGTCAGGAGGGTTTTTCAGGTTTTGCGGGCTAATTCCTTGTGTGTGAAGGGTTCTAAGTGTATTTTTGGGGTTCAAAAGATTTCTTTTTTGGGGTACATTTTTTCCCCTTCTTCCATTGAGATGGATCCTGTCAAGGTTCGGGCTATTTGTGATTGGACGCAACCTACTTCTCTTAAGAGCCTTCAGAAATTCTTGGGCTTTGCTAATTTTTATCGTCGATTTATAACTGGTTTTTCGGATGTTGCTAAACCTTTGACTGATTTGACTAAAAAGGGTGCTGATGTTGCTGATTGGTCCCCTGCTGCTGTGGAGGCCTTTCGGGAGCTTAAGCGCCGCTTTTCTTCTGCCCCTGTGTTGCGTCAGCCTGATGTTGCTCTTCCTTTTCAGGTTGAGGTCGACGCTTCCGAGATCGGAGCTGGGGCGGTTTTGTCGCAGAAAAGTTCCGACTGCTCCGTGATGAGACCTTGTGCGTTCTTTTCTCGAAAATTTTCGCCCGCCGAGCGAAACTATGATATTGGTAATCGGGAGCTTTTGGCTATGAAGTGGGCTTTTGAGGAGTGGCGTCATTGGCTTGAGGGGGCTAGACATCAGGTGGTGGTATTGACCGATCACAAGAATCTGATTTATCTTGAGTCTGCCAAGCGCCTGAATCCTAGACAGGCGCGCTGGTCGTTGTTTTTCTCTCGGTTTAATTTTGTGGTCTCATACCTACCAGGTTCTAAAAATGTGAAGGCAGATGCCCTTTCTAGGAGTTTTGAGCCTGATTCCCCTGGTGATTCTGAACCTACAGGTATCCTTAAGGATGGGGTGATATTATCTGCTGTTTCCCCAGACCTGCGACGGGCTTTGCAGGAGTTTCAGGCGGATAGACCTGATCGTTGCCCGCCTGGTAGACTGTTTGTTCCTGATGATTGGACCAGTAGAGTCATCTCGGAGGTTCATTCTTCTGCGTTGGCAGGTCATCCTGGAATCTTTGGTACTAGGGATTTGGTGGCTAGGTCCTACTGGTGGCCTTCCCTGTCTCGAGACATACGAGTTTTTGTGCAGTCTTGTGATGTTTGTGCTCGGGCCAAGCCTTGTTGTTCTCGGGCTAGCGGATTGTTGTTATCTTTGCCTATTCCGAAGAGGCCTTGGACTCACATCTCTATGGATTTTATTTCTGATCTCCCTGCTTCTCAGAAAATGTCTGTCATCTGGGTGGTGTGTGGCCGTTTTTCAAAGATGGTTCATTTGGTACCTTTGCCTAAGTTGCCTTCCTCATCCGAATTGGTTCCTCTGTTTTTTCAAAATGTGGTTCGCTTGCATGGTATTCCGGAAAATATCGTTTCTGACAGGGGGACCCAGTTCGTGTCTAGATTTTGGCGGGCATTCTGTGCTAGGATGGGCATTGATTTGTCTTTTTCATCTGCGTTCCATCCTCAGACTAATGGCCAGACGGAGCGAACTAATCAGACCTTGGAGACTTATTTGAGGTGTTTTGTGTCTGCGGATCAGGATGACTGGGTTGCCTTTTTGCCGTTGGCGGAGTTTGCCCTCAATAATCGGGCTAGTTCTGCCACTTTGGTTTCTCCTTTCTTTTGCAATTCGGGGTTTCACCCTCGTTTTTCTTCCGGTCAGGTGGAGTCTTCGGATTGTCCTGGAGTGGATACTATGGTGGATAGGTTGCATCGGATTTGGGGACAGGTGGTGGACAATTTGAAGTTGTCCCAGGAGAAGACTCAGCATTTTGCCAACCGCCGTCGTCGTGTTGGTCCTCGTCTTCGTGTTGGGGACTTGGTGTGGTTGTCTTCCCGTTTTGTCCCTATGAGGGTTTCTTCTCCTAAGTTTAAGCCTCGGTTCATCGGTCCTTATAGGATTTTGGAGATTCTTAACCCTGTATCCTTTCGTTTAGACCTTCCGGCATCTTTCGCTATCCATAATGTCTTCCATCGGTCGTTGTTGCGGAGGTATGAGGTGCCGGTTGTTCCTTCTACCGAGCCTCCTGCTCCTGTGCTGGTTGAGGGTGAATTGGAGTATGTTGTGGAGAAAATTTTGGACTCCCGTATTTCCAGACGGAGACTACAATATCTGGTTAAGTGGAAGGGTTATGGTCAAGAAGATAATTCTTGGGTAACTGCTTCTGATGTTCACGCCTCTGATTTGGTTCGTGCCTTTCATAGGGCTCATCCGGATCACCCTGATGGTTCTTGTGAGGGTTCGGTGCCCCCTCCTTGAGGGGGGGGTACTGTTGTGAATCTGCTTTTGGGCTCCTTCTGGTGGTGGCTAGTGGTACTGGTGACTCGGGTGTGTTTTCTTTCTCAGTTCACCTGTTTTCATCAGTAGTGGGGAGTTCCTATTTATTCCTGCTCTTCAGTCATTGCCTTGCCGGCCATCAATGTAACTAGAGCCTTTCTGTTGCATGTTCCTGCTCCTAGACTACTGATCAGCTAAGTTGGACTCTTAGTCCTAAGTTTGTTTGCATTTTTGTTCCAGTTTACAGTTAAGTCTTTCTCTGTAGCTGGAAGCTCTTGTGGGCTGAAATTACCACTCCGGTGTCATGAGTTGACACATGAGTTTTAAAGTAATTTCAGGATGGTGTTGTGAATTTGCTTTTTGCTCCCTCTAGTGGTTACTAGTTTTTTGACTCTGGTTTTTCTGTCATTCCTTTTATCCGCACCTGGGTCGTTAGTTAGGGGTGTTGCTATATAAGCTCCCTGGACCTTCAGTTCAATGCCTGGCAACGTAGTTATCAGAGCTAGTCTGCTGTGCTCTTGTCTACTGATCCTGGTTCCAGTTATATCAGCTAAGTCTGCCTTTTGTTTTTTGCTATTTGTTTTGGTTTTGTATTTTTGTCCAGCTTGTTCCAAATCTACGTCCTGACCTTTGCTGAAGCTCTAGGGGGCTGGTGTTCTCCCCCCGGACCGTTAGACGGTTCGGGGGTTCTTGAATTTCCAGTGTGGATTTTGATAGGGTTTTTGTTGACCATATAAGTTACCTTTCTTTATTCTGCTATCAGTAAGCGGGCCTCTCTGTGCTAAACCTGGTTCATTTCTGTGTTTGTCATTTCCTCTTACCTCACCGTCATTATTTGTGGGGGGCTTCTATCCAGCTTTGGGGTCCCCTTCTCTGGAGGCAAGAAAGGTCTTTGTTTTCCTCTACTAGGGGTAGCTAGATTCTCCGGCTGGCGCGTGTCATCTAGAATCAACGTAGGAATGATCCCCGGCTACTTCTAGTGTTGGCGTTAGGAGTAGATATATGGTCAACCCAGTTACCACTGCCCTATGAGCTGGATTTTTGTATTCTGCAGACTTCCACGTTCCTCTGAGACCCTCGCCATTGGGGTCATAACAGTTTGCCAGGCCAGTATTAAATGTTTAATGCATTGCAGAAGAGGGATTATAAGAAAGAAGATTCTGAGTTTTTTTTTTTTCTTTTTTCTTCTTCCCCTTTACCTCAGAGTGGCTATGCTTGCTGCAGACATGAATGTCCAGACCTTGATTACAAGTGTGGACCAGCTGGCTACTCGTGTGCAGGGCATACAAGACTATGTTATCAGAAATCCTATGTCAGAACCTAAAATACCGATTCCTGAACTGTTTTCCGGAGACAGGTTTAAGTTTAGGAATTTCGTGAATAATTGTAAATTGTTTTTGTCCCTGAGACCCTGTTCATCTGGAGATTCTGCTCAGCAAGTAAAAATTGTTATTTCGTTCTTACGGGGCGACCCTCAGGATTGGGCTTTTTCGCTGGCACCAGGAGATCCGGCATTGGCTGATCTTGATGCGTTTTTTCTGGCGCTCGGTTTACTTTATGAGGAACCCAATCTTGAGATTCAGGCAGAAAAGGCCTTGCTGGCTATGTCTCAGGGGCAGGACGAGGCTGAAGTGTATTGCCAAAAATTTCGGAAATGGTCCGTGCTGACACATTGGAACGAGTGTGCACTGGCCGCTAATTTTAGAAATGGCCTTTCTGAAGCCATTAAGAATGTTATGGTGGGTTTTCCCATTCCCACAGGTCTGAATGATACTATGGCACTGGCTATTCAAATTGACCGGCGGTTGCGGGAGCGCAAAACCGCAAATTCCCTCATGGTGTTGTCTGAACAGACACCTGATTTAATGCAATGTGATAGAATCCTGACTAGAAATGAGCGGAAAATTCATAGACGCCGGAATGGCTTGTGCTACTACTGTGGTGATTCTACACATGTTATCTCAGCATGCTCTAAACGTATAGCTAAGGTTGTTAGTCCTGTCACCGTTGGTAATTTGCAACCTAAATTTATTCTGTCTGTAACTTTGATTTGCTCACTGTCATCTTATCCTGTCATGGCGTTTGTAGATTCAGGTGCTGCCCTGAGTCTCATGGATCTCTCATTTGCTAAGCGCTGTGGTTTTACTCTTGAACCATTAGAAAATCCTATTCCTCTTAGGGGTATTGATGCTACACCATTGGCAGCAAATAAACCGCAGTATTGGACACAGGTTACCATGTGCATGACTCCTGAACACCGCGAGGTGATACGTTTCCTGGTTTTACATAAAATGCATGATTTGGTTGTTTTAGGGCTGCCATGGTTACAGACCCATAATCCAGTCCTGGACTGGAAGGCTATGTCAGTCTCAAGTTGGGGCTGTCGTGGTATTCATGGGGATTCCCTGCCTGTGTCTATTGCTTCTTATACGCCTTCGGAAGTTCCGGAGTATTTGTCTGATTATCAGGATGTCTTCAGTGAGTCTGAGTCCAGTGCACTGCCTCCTCATAGGGACTGTGACTGTGCTATAGATTTGATCCCAGGCAGTAAATTTCCTAAGGGAAGACTGTTTAATCTGTCGGTACCTGAACATACCGCTATGCGTTCATATATCAAGGAGTCTCTGGAGAAAGGACATATTCGTCCGTCTTCTTCCCCTCTTGGTGCGGGATTCTTTTTTGTGGCAAAAAAGGACGGATCTTTGAGACCTTGTATTGATTATCAGCTTTTAAATAAGATCACTGTCAAATTTCAGTATCCTTTACCGCTATTGTCTGACTTGTTTGCCCGGATTAAGGGTGCCAAGTGGTTCACCAAGATAGACCTTCGTGGTGCGTACAACCTTGTGCGCATTAAGCAAGGTGATGAATGGAAAACCGCATTCAATACGCCCGAAGGTCATTTTGAGTACTTGGTGATGCCTTTTGGGCTCTCCAATGCGCCTTCAGTTTTTCAGTCCTTTATGCATGACATTTTCCGGAAGTATCTGGATAAATTTTTGATTGTTTATCTGGATGATATTTTGGTTTTTTCTGATAATTGGGATTCGCATGTGGAGCAGGTCAGGTTGGTCTTTAAAATTTTGCGTGAAAATTCTTTGTTTGTCAAGGGCTCAAAGTGTCTCTTTGGTGTACAGAAGGTTCCCTTTTTGGGGTTCATTTTTTCCCCTTCTGCTGTGGAGATGGACCCAGTCAAGGTCCGAGCTATTCTTGATTGGACTCAGCCCTCGTCAGTTAAGAGTCTTCAGAAGTTCTTGGGCTTCGCTAACTTCTACCGTCGTTTTATCGCTAATTTTTCTAGCATTGTGAAACCTTTGACGGATATGACCAAGAAGGGCTCCGATGTAGCTAACTGGGCTCCTGCTGCCGTGGAGGCTTTCCAGGAGTTGAAACGCCGGTTTACTTCGGCGCCTGTTTTGTGCCAGCCTGACGTCTCACTTCCCTTTCAGGTTGAGGTGGATGCTTCGGAGATTGGGGCAGGGGCCGTTTTGTCGCAGAGAGGCCCTGGTTGCTCTGTTATGAAACCTTGTGCCTTTTTCTCTAGGAAGTTTTCGCCTGCCGAGCGAAATTATGATGTGGGCAATCGGGAGTTGTTGGCCATGAAATGGGCATTTGAGGAGTGGCGTCATTGGCTCGAGGGTGCTAAGCATCGTGTGGTGGTCTTGACTGATCACAAAAATCTGATGTATCTCGAGTCTGCTAAACGCCTTAATCCGAGACAGGCCCGCTGGTCATTGTTTTTCTCCCGCTTTGATTTTGTTGTCTCGTATTTACCAGGTTCAAAGAATGTGAAGGCCGATGCTCTTTCTAGGAGCTTTGTGCCTGATGCTCCTGGAGTCGCTGATCCTGTTGGTATTCTTAAAGATGGAGTTATCTTGTCAGCTATTTCTCCGGATCTGCGACGTGTGTTGCAGAGATTTCAGGCTGATAGGCCTGAGTCTTGTCCACCTGACAGACTGTTTGTCCCGGATAAGTGGACCAGCAGAGTCATTTCCGAGGTTCATTCCTCGGTGTTGGCAGGTCACCCGGGAATTTTTGGCACCAGAGATCTGGTGGCCAGGTCCTTTTGGTGGCCTTCCTTGTCAAGGGATGTGCGGTCATTTGTGCAGTCCTGTGGGACTTGTGCTCGAGCTAAGCCTTGCTGTTCTCGTGCCAGCGGTTTGCTCTTGCCCTTGCCTGTCCCGAAGAGACCTTGGACACATATCTCCATGGATTTCATTTCTGATCTTCCGCTATCTCAGGGCATGTCCGTTATCTGGGTGATATGTGATCGCTTCTCCAAGATGGTCCATTTGGTTCCTTTGCCTAAGCTGCCTTCCTCTTCCGATCTGGTTCCTGTGTTTTTCCAGAACGTGGTTCGTTTGCACGGCATCCCTGAGAATATTGTGTCAGACAGAGGATCCCAGTTCGTTTCCAGGTTCTGGCGATCCTTTTGTAGTAGGATGGGCATTGATTTGTCGTTTTCGTCTGCTTTCCATCCTCAGACTAATGGACAGACGGAGCGAACCAATCAGACTTTGGAGGCTTATTTGAGGTGTTTTGTCTCTGCTGATCAGGACGATTGGGTGACATTCTTGCTGTTGGCTTAGTTTGCCCTTAATAATCGGGCTAGTTCCGCCACCTTGGTTTCGCCTTTTTTCTGCAACTCTGGTTTCCATCCTCGCTTTTCTTCGGGTCATGTGGAGCCTTCTGACTGTCCTGGGGTGGATTCTGTGGTGGATAGGTTGCAGCAGATCTGGAATCATGTGGTGGACAACTTGAAGTTGTCACAGGAGAAGGCTCAGCGCTTTGCCAACCGCCGCCGCGGTGTGGGTCCCCGACTACGCGTTGGGGATTTGGTATGGCTTTCTTCCCGCTTTGTTCCTATGAAGGTCTCCTCTCCCAAATTTAAACCTCGTTTTATTGGGCCTTACAAGATATTGGAAATCCTTAATCCTGTATCTTTTCGTCTGGATCTTCCTGTGTCGTTTGCTATTCACAATGTATTTCATAGGTCCTTGTTGCGGCGGTACATTGTGCCTGTAGTTCCTTCTGCTGAGCCTCCTGCTCCGGTGTTGGTTGAGGGCGAGTTGGAGTACGTGGTGGAGAAGATCTTGGATTCTCGCCTCTCCAGGCGGAGGCTTCAGTACCTGGTCAAGTGGAAGGGCTATGGTCAGGAGGATAATTCCTGGGTGGTCGCCTCTGATGTTCATGCGGCCGATTTAGTTCGTGCCTTTCATGCCGCTCATCCTGATCGCCCTGGTGGTCGTGGTGAGGGTTCGGTGACCCCTCACTAAGGGGGGGGTACTGTTGTGAATTTGCTTTTTGCTCCCTCTAGTGGTTACTAGTTTTTTGACTGTGGTTTTTCTGTCATTCCTTTTATCCGCACCTGGGTCGTTAGTTAGGGGTGTTGCTATATAAGCTCCCTGGACCTTCAGTTCAATGCCTGGCAACGTAGTTATCAGAGCTAGTCTGCTGTGCTCTTGTCTACTGATCCTGGTTCCAGTTATATCAGCTAAGTCTGCCTTTTGTTTTTTGCTATTTGTTTTGGTTTTGTATTTTTGTCCAGCTTGTTCCAAATCTACGTCCTGACCTTTGCTGAAGCTCTAGGGGGCTGGTGTTCTCCCCCCGGACCGTTAGACGGTTCGGGGGTTCTTGAATTTCCAGTGTGGATTTTGATAGGGTTTTTGTTGACCATATAAGTTACCTTTCTTTATTCTGCTATCAGTAAGCGGGCCTCTCTGTGCTAAACCTGGTTCATTTCTGTGTTTGTCATTTCCTCTTACCTCACCGTCATTATTTGTGGGGGGCTTCTATCCAGCTTTGGGGTCCCCTTCTCTGGAGGCAAGAAAGGTCTTTGTTTTCCTCTACTAGGGGTAGCTAGATTCTCCGGCTGGCGCGTGTCATCTAGAATCAACGTAGGAATGATCCCCGGCTACTTCTAGTGTTGGCGTTAGGAGTAGATATATGGTCAACCCAGTTACCACTGCCCTATGAGCTGGATTTTTGTATTCTGCAGACTTCCACGTTCCTCTGAGACCCTCGCCATTGGGGTCATAACAGGATGGTATTTTAAAAGGGTTTTCAGCTGACCGTGCAGTTCCCTTTTGTATCTTTCTACTATCTAGTAAGCGGACCTCGCTTTGCTGAACCTACCTTCATACTGCGTATGTCTTTTCCTCTGAACTCACCGTCAATATATGTGGGGGGCTTCTGTCTCCTTTTTGGGGGAATTTCCCTAGAGGTAAGCCAGGTCTGTTTTTTCCTCTACTAGGGTAAGTTAGTTCTCCGGCTGGCGAGAGACGTCTAGGGATAAAACGTAGGCACGCCCCCCCGGCCACTGTTAGTTGTGTTGTAGGTTTAGCTCACGGTCAGCTCGAGATTCCATCACCCAAGAGCTCGTTCGTTATTTATGTGTCCTGACGTTCCCCTGCCATTGGGAACCATGACAGTTATGCATTGATACTGTGAATCAAGTTCTGGTGTGAGGTAAAGGACTTGTTAGAAAGCTCAGCATCATTTTATGAGTTTCCCTTTGCTTGTTTACTCTCTCTTCTCCTTAATCCTTCTTCTCCTCCCCTGTCAAAAGAGTATAATCGGAGGTGTAACCTGACATCTCACTGATGGCAGTCTGTTTTGTTTGAGCAAGACATATTTGAGCTGTTTTTTATTTTTAAATGAAATGATAGTGGTTTCAGGGTGGAGATGAAAAATTGGTTGATAGGTCGAGAAGGACCTCTTTGCACACTCTTGGCATTCTCTTGATGAGCTGCAAGAGGTAGTCACCGGAAATGGTTTTCACTTCACAGGTGTGCCCTGTCAGGTTTAATAAGTGGGATTTCTTGCCTTATAAATAGGGTTGGGACCATCAGTTGTGTTGAGCAGAAGTCTGGTGGATACCCAGTTGATAGTCCTACTGAATAGACTGTTAGAATTTGTATTATGGCAAGAAAAAAGCAGCTTGTAACGAATGGAAATGGAGGCACAGAAGTTGAAGTTTACATTCGTTTTTATTTACGTTTAATGTGGAACCTCGGGACCACGGTCCGGAGGGCTCCGAAGGGGGCATGACTACGTGAGCCCCAGACACCTGTGGTAAGTCCCCTCGAACAGGGACAGAATTGTATGCCTGGGGGACACGGGTGCTACCTCCAGTTAGACCTTGAACTCGTGGCAGCTGTCCCAGTGGGACAATCGGACAAGCAGGGTAAGCAGGAAACGTGGAGCTAGCCAGGTGATACCGGGTGTACGGGTAGAAGCTGGTTCCAATGGTACTGGCGTTGTCAGGAGATGAGGATGGCAGATTGGTGAGACGAGACGGGATTGCGTGGATTGAACAGTCGTCCAGAATAGCCGGCGAACCCCAGGAAGCATTGTATGGCTTTCAGGCCGGATGGAGGAGGCCATTTTAGGATAGCGGATACCTTCTCCGGGTCCATCTTTAAACCTGTGGACGAAACTATGTATCTAAGGAAGGGCAGAGAGGTCTGTTCAAAAAGACACTTTTCAAATTTAGCATAAAGTCTGCTCTCCCTGAGTCTTTGTAAAACCAGACGTACTTGTCTACGGTGAGAAGCTAAATCTGGAGAGAAGATCAGGATGTCGTCTGTTATGACCCCAATGGCAGAGGGTCTCAGAAATAATAACCAAGTCTGCAAACACAAAAAACCAGCTCATAGGGCAGTGGTAACTGGGCTGACCATATATCTAATCCTAGCACCACAAATAGAAGTAGCCGGGGAACGTGCCTACGTTGGTTCTAGACGTCTCGCGCCAGCCGGAGAACTAACTAACCCTAGAAGGGAAAAGAAAGACCTTTCTTGCCTCCAGAGATAAGACCCCAAAAAGTTGGATACAAGCCCCCAACAAATAATAACGGTGAGGTAAGAGGAAAAGACAAACATAAGAATGAACTAGGTATTTAGCAAAGAGAGGCCCACTAGCTAATAGCAGAATATAGTAAGATGACTTATATGGTCAGCAAAAAACCCTATTAAAATATCCACGCTGGATATTCAAGACCCCCCGAACCGTCTAACGGCCGGGGGGAGAACACCAGCACCCCTAGAGCTTACAGCAAGGTCAGAAATCACATTTAGTACAAGCTGGACAAAAATAGAAGCAAAGCAAATAACCAAAAAGCAAGACTTAGCTTAATTTTGCAAAAACCAGGACCAGCGGACAGGAGCAAACAGAAGGATCTGATTACAACGATGCCAGGCACTGGACTAAGGATCCAGGAAGTTAATATAGCAACACCCCTGGACTAACGGCCCAGGTGAGTGCCAAAGTGAAGAAAGACAATCCCAGAGTCATATCACTAGTGACCACAAGAGGGAGCCAAAAGGTCTAATTCACAACAGTACCCCCCCCTTAAGGAGGGGTCACCGAACCCTCACCAAGACCACCAGGGCAATCAGGATGAGCAGCGTGAAAGGCACGAACTAAATCGGCCGCATGCACATCAGAGGCAACCACCCAGGAATTATCCTCCTGACCATAGCCCTTCCACTTGACCAGATACTGAAGCCTCCGCCTGGAGAGACGAGAATCCAAGATCTTCTCCACCACGTACTCCAACTCGCCCTCAACCAACACCGGAGCAGGAGGCTCAACAGAAGGAACCACAGGCACAACGTACCGCCACAACAAAGACCTATGGAACACGTTGTGAATGGCAAACGACACCGGAAGATCCAAGCGAAAGGACACCGGATTAAGGATTTCCAATATCTTGTAAGGACCGATGAAGCGAGGCTTAAATTTAGGAGAGGAGACCTTCATAGGAACAAATCGAGAAGACAGCCATACCAAATCCCCAACACGAAGTCGGGGACCCACACCGCGGCGGCGGTTGGCAAAACGCTGAGCCTTCTCCTGTGACAACTTTAAGTTGTCCACCACATGATTCCAGATCTGCTGCAACCTATCCACCACAGAATCTACCCCAGGACAGTCAGAAGGCTCCACATGTCCCGAGGAAAAACGAGGATGGAAACCAGAGTTGCAGAAAAAAGGCGAAACCAATGTAGCGGAACTAGCCCGATTATTAAGGGCAAACTCAGCCAACGGCAAGAAGGTCACCCAATCATCCTGATCCGCAGAAACAAAACACCTCAAATAAGCCTCCAGAGTCTGATTAGTTCGCTCCGTTTGTCCATTAGTCTGAGGATGAAAAGCAGACGAAAACGACAAATCAATGCCCATCCTAGCACAAAAGGATCGCCAGAACCTGGAAACAAACTGGGATCCTCTGTCAGACACAATATTCTCAGGAATGCCGTGTAAACGAACCACATTCTGAAAGAACACAGGAACCAGATCGGAAGAGGAAGGCAGCTTAGGCAAAGGTACCAAATGGACCATCTTAGAAAAGCGATCACATACCACCCAGATGACAGACATGCCCTGAGAAACCGGAAGATCTGAAATGAAATCCATGGAAATGTGTGTCCAAGGCCTCTTCGGGACAGGCAAGGGCAAGAGCAACCCGCTGGCACGAGAACAGCAAGGTTTAGCCCGAGCACAAGTCCCACAGGACTGCACAAACGACCGCACATCCCGAGACAAGGAAGGCCACCAAAAGGACCTAGCCACCAGATCTCTGGTGCCCAAAATTCCCGGATGCCCTGCCAACACCGAGGAATGAACCTCGGAAATGACTCTGCTGGTCCACTTATCAGGAACAAACAGTCTGTCAGGTGGACAAGAATCAGGTCTCCCAGCCTGAAATCTCTGCAACACACGTCGCAAATCCGGAGAAATGGCTGACAAGATAACTCCCTCTTTAAGAATACCAACTGGTTCTGCGACTCCCGGAGAGTCAGGCACAAAGCTCCTTGAAAGAGCATCAGCCTTCACATTCTTTGAACCTGGTAAATACGAGACCACAAAGTCAAAACGGGAGAAAAACAATGACCAGCGGGCCTGTCTAGGATTCAGGCGTTTAGCAGACTCGAGATACATCAAATTTTTGTGATCAGTCAAGTCCACCACACGATGCTTAGCACCCTCGAGCCAATGATGCCACTCCTCAAATGCCCACTTCATGGCCAACAACTCCCGATTGCCAACATCATAATTCCGCTCAGCAGGCGAAAACTTCCTAGAGAAAAAGGCACAAGGTCTCCTCACAGAGCAACCAGGGCCTCTCTGCGACAAAACGGCCCCTGCCCCAATCTCAGAAGCATCCACTTCAACCTGAAAGGGAAGTGAGACATCAGGCTGGCACAAAACAGGCGCCGAAGTAAACCGGCGCTTCAACTCCTGGAAAGCCTCCACGGCTGCAGGAGCCCAGTTAGCAACATCAGAACCTTTCTTGGTCATATCCGTCAAAGGTTTAACAATGCTAGAAAAATTAGCAATAAAACGACGGTAGAAGTTAGCAAAACCCAAGAACTTCTGAAGACTCTTAACTGACGTGGGCTGAGTCCAATCATGAATAGCTCGGACCTTGACTGGGTCCATCTCCACCGCAGAAGGGGAAAAAATAAACCCCAAAAAGGGAACCTTCTGTACTCCAAAGAGACACTTTGAGCCCTTAACAAATAACGCATTCTCGCGCAAAACCTGAAACACCATCCTGACCTGCTCCACATGCGAGTCCCAGTCATCAGAAAAAAACAGAATATCATCCAGATAAACGATCATACATTTATCCAGATACTTCTGGAAAATATCATGCATTAAGGACTGAAACACTGAAGGAGCATTAGAGAGCCCAAAAGGCATCACCAAGTACTCAAAATGACCTTCGGGCGTATTAAACGCGGTTTTCCATTCATCTCCTCGCTTAATGCGCACAAGGTTGTACGCACCACGAAGATCTATCTTGGTGAACCACTTGGCACCTTTAATTCGGGCAAACAAGTCTGACAACAGAGGCAAAGGATACTGAAATTTAACAGTGATTTTATTCAAAAGCCGATAGTCAATACAAGGTCTCAAAGATCCGTCCTTCTTGGCCACAAAAAAGAATCCCGCACCAAGAGGGGAAGAGGATGGACGGATATGCCCCTTCTCCAGAGATTCCTTGATATACGAACGCATTGCGGTATGCTCAGGTACAGACAGATTAAATAGTCTACCCTTAGGAAATTTGCTACCTGGAATCAAATCTATGGCACAGTCACAGTCCCTATGAGGGGGCAGAGCACTGGACCTGGACTCGCTGAACACATCCTGATAATCAGACAAATACTCAGGAACTTCCGAAGGAGTAGAGGAAGCAATAGACACCGGCGGGGAATCACCATGAATACCCTGACAGCCCCAACTTGACACAGACATTGCCTTCCAATCCAAGACTGGATTATGAGTCTGTAACCATGGCAAACCCAAAACGACCAAATCATGCATTTTATGCAGAACAAGAAAACGAATCACCTCCCGATGTTCAGGAGTCATGCACATGGTTACCTGTGTCCAAAACTGCGGTTTATTTTCCGCCAATGGCGTAGCATCAATACCCCTCAGAGGGATAGGATTAACCAACGGCTCAAGAACAAAACCACAGCGCTTGGCAAATGACAGATCCATAAGACTCAGGGCAGCACCTGAATCCACAAACGCCATAACAGGGTAAGAGGACAATGAGCAAATTAAAGTTACAGACAAAATAAATTTAGGTTGCAAATTACCAATGGCGACAGGACTAACAACCCTTGTTAGGCGTTTAGAGCATGCTGATATAACATGTGTAGAATCACCACAGTAAAAACACAACCCATTCTGATGTCTATGATTTTTCCGCTCATTTCTGGTCTGAATTCTATCACATTGCATCAAATCAGGTGCTTGTTCAGACAACACCACCAGAGGATTAGCGGTTTTGCGCTCCCGCAAACGCCGGTCAATTTGAATAGCCAGCGCCATGGAATCATTCAGACCTGTAGGAATGGAGAAACCCACCATCACATTCTTAATGGCTTCAGAAAGGCCATTTCTGAAATTTGCGGCCAGAGCGCACTCATTCCACTGTGTAAGCACGGACCATTTCTGAAATTTTTGGCAATACACTTCAGCTTCATCCTGGCCCTGAGAAATAGCCAGCAAGGCTTTTTCTGCCTGAACCTCAAGATTGGGTTCCTCGTAAAGCAATCCAAGCGCCAGAAAAAACGCATCAATATTTGCCAATGCCGGATCTCCTGGCGCTAGCGAGAAGGCCCAATCCTGAGGGTCACCCCGTAAAAAAGAGATAACAATTTTAACTTGCTGAGCTGAGTCTCCAGATGAACGGGGTCTCAGAGATAGAAACAATTTACAATTATTCCTGAAATTCCTAAACTTAAATCGATCTCCAGAAAACAGTTCAGGAATAGGTATTTTAGGTTCAGACAAAGGACTCCTGGTAACAAAATCTTGTATGCCTTGCACACGAGCAGCAAGCTGGTCCACACTTGTAATCAAGGTCTGGACATTCATGTCTGCAGCAAGCACAAGCCACTCCGAGGTAAAGGGGAGGAAGAGAGGAAAAAAAAAAAAAAAACTCAGAATTTCCTTTCTTATAATCCCACTTCTGCAATGCATTAAACATTCAATGTAGGCCTGGCATACTGTTATGACCCCAATGGCAGAGGGTCTCATAAATAATAACCAAGTCTGCAAACACAAAAATACAGCTCATAGGGCAGTGGTAACTGGGCTGACCATATATCTAATCCTAGCACCACAAATAGAAGTAGCCGGGGAACGTGCTTACGTTGGTTCTAGACGTCTCGCGCCAGCCAGAGAACTAACTAACCCTAGAAGGGAAAAGAAAGACCTTTCTTGCCTCCAGAGATAAGACCCCAAAAAGTTGGATACAAGCCCCCAACAAATAATAATGGTGAGGTAAGAGGAAAAGACAAACATAAGAATGAACTAGGTATTTAGCAAAGAGAGGCCCACTAGCTAATAGCAGAATATAGTAAGATGACTTATATGGTCAGCAAAAAACCCTATTAAAATATCCACGCTGGATATTCAAGAACCCCCGAACCGTCTAACGGCCGGGGGGAGAACACCAGCACCCCTAGAGCTTACAGCAAGGTCAGAAATCACATTTAGTACAAGCTGGACAAAAATAGAAGCAAAGCAAATAACCCAAATAACCAAAAAGCAAGACTTAGCTTAATTTTGCAAAAACCAGGACCAGCGGACAGGAGCAAACAGAAGGATCTGATTACAACGATGCCAGGCACTGGACTAAGGATCCAGGAAGTTAATATAGCAACACCCCTGGACTAACGGCCCAGGTGAGTGCCAAAGTGAAGAAAGACAATCCCAGAGTCATATCACTAGTGACCACAAGAGGGAGCCAAAAGGTCTAATTCACAACAGTCGTCCAGATAAACGACAACACACGAATAAAGCAGATCTCTAAAAATATCATTAACAAATTCCTGAAAAACTGCAGGTACATTGCTTAGGCTGAACTGCATTACCAGGTATTCATAGTGTCCATCCCGGGTGTTAAAGGTGGTTTTCCACTCATCTCCCTCACAACTGCGTATCAGGTTGTAGGCTCCTCTAAGGTCCAATTTGGTGAAAATTTTAGAACCCCTAAGACGGTCAAACAACTCAGAAATTAGTGGCAACGGATACCTGTTCTTTACCGTAATCTGATTCAGCCCCCGGTAATCGATACAGGGCCGTAAAGAACCATCTTTTTTCTTCACGAAGAAGAATCCTGCTCAAGCTGGCAAGGACGACTTCCGGATAAATCCCCTGGCCAGGTTCTCCTGAATGTACTCAGACATGGAGTGAGTCTCTGCTTGAGAAAGAGGATACATTTGCCATCGAGGAGGAGATGTTCCGGGGATTAGATCAATGGGGCAATCATACGACCTGTGTGGAGGTAATTTCTCTGCCTCCTTTTTCCCGAAGACATCAGCGAAGGGCCAGTAAGAAGGCGGTAGACCCGGTAGAGCAGTGGGCTGAACTGGAGGAATGACAGGACGGACGGGGATGATACACCAATCCAAGCAGGAGTCTCCCCAGTGCAGAACCTCTCCCGTCTTCCAATTTAAGACTGGTTCATGTATCCGAAACCAAGGTAGACCTAAAAGCAAGGGGTGAGACGAATCTGGCAACACATAAAAGCGGATTCTTTCTGAATGCATTGAACCTACCCAGAGATCCAAAGACTCAGTCTGGAACCGAATGGACTCGGACAGGGGTTTACCATCCATGGATTTCACCTGCAACGGCTCTGGAAGATGCTGGACTGGAATATGATATTGATCCACCAACGCCTGCTGAATGAGATTTCCGGCAGCTCCGGAATCCAGGTGACAGAGTTCTGAAAATTTTACCTTGCCGAAGTCCACAGAGACAGTTATTTGCAGTGAAGGAGAGAGATGATCCTTACCTAGGGTAGCCTCTCCTACAGACCCTAGGTACTGGAGTTTCCTGACTTCTTTGGACAAGTGTGGATATAATGCTTGGAACTGCCACAATAGAAACAGCTCCCCTCCAGGCAGCGTGCCTCCTGGCAGCGGTTGCCCAAGCTTACTCGATCCACCTCCATAGCCATAGGTGAGGGAGACGAAGTCGAGGAAGTCATGGATTTAGGAGAATTAGAACCTTGATGATAGGACCCCTTTTCATGTTTGGTCTCTTTGGATCGTTCTTGAAACCGTAGATCAATCCAAATTGCCAGGGAAATCAGGTCATCCAGAATTGTAGTTATGTCCCGTCCCACCAGCTCATCCTTTATTCTTCCTGAAAGATCCTGCCAGAAGGTAGCTACCAAGGCTTCGTTGTTCCAGGCTAGTTCAGACGATAGGGTACGAAACTGCACTGCATACTGAGCCACTGTAAGACCCTCCTGTCGTAGTCGAAAAAGAGCCGAAGCTGTCGACGTAGCACAACCGGGTTCATCGAAGGTCCTGCGAAATGCCTCTAGAAAGGACTGAAGATTAGTAACCACAGTATCCATTCTCTCCCACAGCGGATTCCACCAGGTAAGAGCCTCTCCATCTAGGTGGGACATGATGAAGCCCACCTTGGCCCAATCAGAAGCAAACATATGCCCCAGGAGTTCAAAGTGCAACGTACACTGGTTAATGAACCCCCGACACTGAACGGGATCGCCACGGAAGCGGGTGGGAGCTGCCAGGCGAGGACCTTTACTTGTTGTACAGCTAGGTACCTGGATACCAGTAGCAGAGACAGGTGCAGTCGAAGCGACCAGGGTATCCATGCGAGCAGACACGTTGTACAGAAAAGACATGATCTTGTCCTGTTGGCCCTTCAGATGGGTAACTTGACATAGCTCCACGGCCGGTAGAGTCTGGGATCCAGTGGGTTCCAAGGCCGAAGCAATCTGTAACGAATGGAAACGGAGGCACAGAAGTTGAAGTTCACATTTGTTTTTATTTAGGTTTAACCTCGGGACCACGGTCCAGGGGCTCCGAAGGGGGCGTGACTATTTGAGCTCCAGACACCCATGGTAAGTCCCCTCGAACAGGGACAGAATGGTATGCCTGGAGGACATGGATGCTACCTCCAGTGAGACCCCGAACTCGTGGCAGCTGTCCGAGTGGGATAATCGGACAAGCAGGGTTAGCGGGAGACGTGGAGCTAACCAGGTGATACCAGGTGTACGGGTAGAAGCTGGTTCCAATGGTACTGGTGTTGTCAGGAGATGAGGATGGCAGAATGGCGGGTCGAGACGGGATTGCGTGGATTAAACAGTCGTCCAGAATAGCCGGGTAACAGGTAGCTGATGATCTGTGGAAACAGACAGTATAAGCGGAGTACTAGCAAAAGCACTTCAAAAACAGGAGCACATGCAGACAGGAACTGGAAGTAAGCAACAGTGGATACTTGTTGCTCCGGCACCCTCCCTATGGTGGAGGAGCTAGAAATAGCAATGAATAACACGCCATTGGCCAGAAGCATATTTTAAAGAATGTGTGCTGTCTCTTTAAGAAACCTTGAACGAGCACGCGCGTGCCCTAAGCACTCTGCCCGAGAACCTGCTGGCAGCACGCCAGGAAGCAGGAGAGGAAGGAGGGGGAGAAGCTGCGTCCTGACAGCGTGGAGCCAGCACAGAGCAGGAGTCCCGACTGGGACCCCGCAAAGGTACAGAGACCGGACCGGGTGTAACACAGCTAAGTAAAGAAAAACAAGTGGCCATCATTACTTTAAGAAATGAAGGTCAGTCAGTCCGAAAAATTGGGAAAACTTTGAAAGTGTCCCCAAGTGCAGTTGCAAAAACCATCAAGCGCTACAAAGAAACTGGCTCACATGAGGACCGCCCTAGGAAAGGAAGACAAAGAGTCACCTCTGCTTCTGCGGATAAGTTTATCCAAGTCACCAGCCTCAGAAATTGCAGGTTAACAGCAGCTCAGATTAGAGACCAGGTCAATGCCACACAGAGTTCTACCAGCAGACACATCTCTACAACAACTGTTAAGAGGAGACTTTGTGCAGCAGGCCTTCATGGTAAAATAGCTGCTAGGAAACCACTACTAAAGACAGGCAACAAGCAGAAGAGATTTGTTTGGGCTAAAGAACACAAGGAATGGACATTAGACCAGTGGAAATCTGTGATTTGGTCTTTGTGCGACGCAGGAAAGGTGAACGGATGGACTCTACATGCCTGGTTTCCACTGTAAAGCATGGAGGAGGAGGAGTGATGGTGTGGGGGTGCTTTGCTGGTGACACTATTGGGGATTTATTCAAAATTGAAGGCATACTGAACCAGCATGGCTACCACAGCATCTTCCAGCGGCAAGCTATTCCATCCAGTTTGCATTTAGTTGGACCATTATTTATTTTTCAACAGGACAATGACCCCAAACACACCTCCAGGCTGTGTAAGGGCTATTTGACCAAGAAGGAGAGTGTTGGGGTGCTACGCCAGATGACCTGGCCTCCACAGTCACCAGACCTGAACCCAATCGAGATGGTTTTGGGTGAGCTGGACCGCAGAGTGAAGGCAAAAAGGGCCAACAATTGCTAAGCACTCTGGGAACTCCTTCAAGATTGTTGGAAAACCATTTCCGGTGAATACCTCTTGAAGCTCTTCAAGAGAATGCCAAGAGTGTGCAAAGCAGTCATCAAAGCAAAAGGTGGCTACTTTGAAGAACCTAGAATATAAGACATATTTTCAGCTGTTTCACACTTTTTTGTTAAGTATATAATTCCACATGTGTTAATTCATAGAGTTGATGCCTTCAGTGTGAATTTACAATTTTCATAGTCATGAAAATACCGAAAAATCTTTAAATGAGAAGGTGTGTCCAAACTTTTGGACTGTACTGTATATTTTTAGTAATTTAGCTTGAGGTACAATTGGAAACTCCATTTATTAAACACAGAGTAGGAAATACTAGGGCATAGTTATAGGGGGCCAAAGATATTGGTCACTCCCAGGTATTGCTGCCAAAAATGTCTCTGCAACATAGGAAGACATTGGCATAACTAAATGGCACATGGTAGGTGGGGACCCCATTACAAATTTTGCATTGGAGCCCAGGAGCATCAAGGAGCATCAAGTTACACCTGAGGGGACAAACACAGCCTAGGTAAATGTGATTAACAAAGGCAAATCCTAAAGTTGGCTGAACCCACTGACATCAGTGGGATTGGCCAACAGTTGAATGATGTATGAAAACATCAAACATCATACAGGGAGCCCGGAAAGGGATTAGTGGTGCCTCACCGGAATCTAAATGAACACGTGCCAGGAACAAGTGGCTGGATACCACTCAGTAGCAATAGCAGTAAAGGAGAAAAAAGTTCCAGCACCAGGCATCTCTTCATAAAATCTTCAAAATTTTATTCTCATGTCAAGAAAAGCCCCTAAACACCAGAGGCGTTTCAAACAAAGTTCTTAGTCATAGGCATTTGAAGAATACATAAAAAATCCCAACTATCCCTCAACAGACTGTCAGAGGAGGGAAGGATACTGCCTTTTGAATTTCAAGAGTAAACTAACTGCATGTTCTAACTGGTTCCAGCTCATAGGGGTCTCCGACCATTCCTGTCCTTGATTTAACTTCTACACATCAACAGATCAGCTCTTTTTCCGGGCTGTTCTGTTAACAGGGTGTGATTGCTGACATCATGCTGATTGACAGCCGACTTTCGTCTGCCTAACGTTAGGAAGCTCGCTGTCAATCAGCATGTTGTCAGTAGTCATACCCCATCAACAGAGCAGGGTGGAAGAGAAGCCACTGCTTTTTCGATGTGATGTCACAGGAAGCTGCTGAATCACCGTCAGGAGCAGTCTGTGACTGTTCTATGCCACTACAGATCACCGTCATGCACAATAGGCAGGTAGTTAGCAACAATCTGTTAGTTCGTTCTATAGGCCCATAGTAAAATATATATATATATATATATATATATATATATATATATATATATATATATATATACTGTATATAGTCCTGCGTAACCCCTTTAAAGGGTTTGTACATTTGAAAATAAGGTGGAACCTGTCTGATATCTTATTGATCGTGAAGGTCTGACCGCTGATTCGCAGAATGAGGCACTTTTAGCTCCTTTAGGATGGGGCAGCAGTGCGCATGCTCAACCTCTACTCCATTCATTCTCTATGGGG
Source organism: Ranitomeya variabilis (assembly GCF_051348905.1). NCBI lineage: Eukaryota > Metazoa > Chordata > Amphibia > Anura > Dendrobatidae > Ranitomeya > Ranitomeya variabilis. The sequence continues at coordinate 690,424,873 of NC_135232.1, forward strand.
CTGCCGAGTGCGGCTCTGCTTTTTCGGCAGCGCTGTAGAGAATGAGTGGAGTGGCATTTGAGCATTTGCGCTGCTGATACATTCTAATGGGGATAAAAGTGCCCCATTCTGCTGATTGGTGAGGGTCCAACTGCTGGGACCCATACCAACCTTTATGTTATCACTTATCCCATGGATATGTGATAACTGATCTGCACCGGACAACACCTTTACGGTTGCAGTAAGCTTCACCATGCAGAACTGTCAATAAGATTCTCATAGAGTTATAATACAACTGCGGCACCTATTTAGCAAAAATTTCGAGCCAGTTCTGACATATTTTTAATTGTGCTCTGTTGTATTTTGCGGTTTGTGCTTTTTTATATGGGATATCTTTTAGAGAAGGGCTGTAATTTCATTTACTATTGTAAGAATTGCACACAAACCAATTATCGAATGCAGCTTTATCCTATGATTTCTTTTATTAAACATTATTATACTATACACACAAATGTGTCAGAATGTAAAAATATTTTGTTTTTAAAGAATAATATCACAGCTAGGATTACTCGGCTTTTTCCCTGTGCAGCAATGAAAGAAATGGTCCTTTTGGTTGTACTATCTTGGAAGGCCCTATAATCGTGTGTGAATCTGTAACAGGAGATGTCAGAATGTGCTCCTCTATGTCTATATTTAGGTCGAGTGGCAGACATACTGTATTACTGAAAAAAACCTTCCAGGAGGGGATTCAATGTCCACGTGACACACGAGTAGTACTGATTGAATTTTCTAGATGTCTGTGTAAACTTTTTATAGCAACGTACGCGGCCCGCAGTGCTCACACACCTCACTAAATAAACAGGGGTTCATCGCTATCAAACATGTTAGTTGAAAGCAAGTGATTTGCTACTTGAGCTTAGGAAAACAGCACTGGCAGCTGCTGAATGGAAAAAAATCCTATAGTGGTTAGGAGGACGGTATATTCCATTAACTGTCGTAGGCACATAAGCCCATCATCCATGTTTTGTTATAACAGTATAAATTCATTAAATATAATTTTCCAACTATTTTCTAAAACAAATAGCAAAACCAGTGTTTTTTTTAGTATTACACGTATTGATATTGGCATTTGTTTATGCAATTTTTTTTCCTAGTTGAAAATATGTTTAATGTCTGAGCAGCACAGGACGTCTGATTTTTTCCCCTCACTGATGTTCACACAAGCATATTTTCAGTCCAAGTGCTGTCCGTGAAAAAAAAAACCTGAACCTACACGGACAACACTTAACACCAATGTTATTCAATAGACCCATTCAGATGACAACTGCAACACCAATGTTATTCAATAGACCTGTTCAGATGACAATTGCAGCATGCTCAAGTGTCTTCCGTGTTTTGAATGAGACTCGCCTATTTAAGTTTTGATTATGGCTTACAGCCAATGAAAACCCAAAAGTCATTATCTCAGTAAATTAGAATAACAAAAAACACCTGCAAAGGCTTCCTAAGCATTTAAAAAGGTCCCTTAGTCTGTTTCAGTAGGCTCCACAATCATGGGGAAGACTGTTGACTTGACAGGTGTCCAGAAGGCAGTCAGTGACACACTACACAAGGAGGGTAAGCCACAAAAGATCATTGCTAAAGAAGCCGGCTGTTCACAGAGTGCTGCATCCAAGCATATTAATGGTAAGGCTACTTTCACACTAGCGTTAACTGCAATACGTCACAAATGCGTCGTTTTGCCGAAAATACGCATCCAGCAAAAGTTCTTGCTGGATACGTTTTTTCGTCATAGACTAACATTAGCGACGCATTTGCGATGCATTGCAAAACGTTGCGTCCGTTTTGCGACGCTTGGGCGTGTGGTAGCGGACCGTCGGGAGAAAAAAACGTTACATGTAACGTTTTTTGCTCCCGACGGTCCGCTTTTTCCGACCGCGCATGCGCGGCCGGAACTCCGCCCCCACCTCCCCGCACTTCCCCGCACCTCACAATGGGGCAGCGGATGCGTGGGAAAAATGCATCCGCTGCCCCCGTTGTGCGGCGGGGACAACGCTAGCGTCGGGGACCTCGGCCCGACGCACGGCGACGGGCCGAGCCCGACGCTAGTGTGAAACTAGCCTAAGTTGCTTGGAAGCGTCTTTACCTGGGCCAAGGAGAAAAAGAACTGGACTTTTGCTCAGTGGTCCAAGGTGTTGTTTTCAGATGAAAGAACATTTTGCATTTCATTTGGATATCAAGGTCCCAGAATCTGGAGGAAGAATGGAGAGGCACACAATCCAAGCTGCTTGAGGTCTAGTATGAAGTTTCCACAATCAGTGATGGTTTGAGGAGCCTGCTGGTGTAGGTCCACTGTGTTTTATCAAGACCAACATCAGTGCAGCCATCTAACAGGAAATTTTAGAGTACTTCATGCTTCCCCTTGCCGACAAGCTTTTTGGAGATGGAAATTTCATTCTCCAGCAGGACTTGGCACCTGTCCACACTGCCAAAAGTACCAACACCCGGTTTAAAAACAACAGTATCACTGTGCTTGATTGGCCAGCAAACTCGCCTGACCTTAATCCCATAGAGAATCTATTGTCAAGAGGAAGATGAGAGACTCCAGACCCAACAATGCAGATGAGCTGAAGGCTGCTATTAAAGTAACCTGGGCTTCCATAACACCTCAGCAGTGGCACAGGCTGATCGCCTCCATGCCACGCCGCATTGATGCAATAATTGATGCAAAAGGAGCCCCGACCAAGTATTTTGTGCATTTACTGAACATAAAATTCAGTAGGCTAACATTTCGGATTTTAAAATCATTTTTCAAGCTAGTGTTATAAAGTATTCTAATTTACTGAGAAAGTGACTTTTGGATTTTCATTGGCTGTAAGCCATTATCATCAACATCAACTACCAGCTGGTTCTATCACCTGAGCTATCTGCGTGTGACTCTGATACCAAGAAGCAAAAAACGGATGGCTGGTGCTCACGCTTGAAATGAGTCCAAAACACCGCTGCAAATGAGTAGAAGAAAAAGCGGACACTCACCATCCAGGTAAAATCCAAACTTTATTCTGACAAAATGTCAAATGCAGGACAGGCAGGGAAAAATGGGCTTCCACAAGACGACGGCCGTTTCGCGCAAATGCTCTTCCACGGGTCTTGACACTGACTGAAGGTGGTTCTGGTAGAGTAACCCTTTCCAATCCAATAAACCACAGCACTGACGTATTACCCCCATGAGAATTATGCATATGAGAAATTAAACGGGGGACAGCCTTCCCTGTACTAATGGATCTCAGATGCTCTCTAAATCTAATATACAGGGGTCTGATCGTTTTCCCGATATAAAAAAAGCCACAAGGACAAAAAAGCGCATACACTGTGTATGTGGTTTTACATGTTATAAAATCGCGGACCCGGTGTGTATGGGAACCAATCCTAATCACTTTGTCTGTTATGTGGCAACTGCAAAAATTGCAGCTGCCACACCTGAAGTTACCTTCTGGTGTACCTGCTTCCAACCAATTGAGCTGCATTGTAGCAAGTGTAGTGTCAAGACCCGTGGAAGCGCATTTGCGCGAAACGGCCGTCGTCTTGTGGAAGCCCGTTTTTCCCTGCCTGTCCTGCATTTGACATGTTGTCAGAATAAAGTTTGGATTTTACCTGGATGGTGAGTGTCCGCTTTTTCTTCTACTCATTTGCAGCGATTAACAGAAATAAACACTTGAAATAGATCACTCTGTTTGTAATGACTCTATATAATATGAGTTTCACTTTTTGTATTGAAGAACTGAAACAAATTAACTTTTTGATGATATTCTAACTTTGTGAGAAGCACCTGTATATATGCAAGTAGACAAGTGGATAGATAGATAGATAGATAGATAGATAGATAGATAGATAGATAGATAGATAGATAGGTAGACAGATTAGATATAGTTTTTATGCCATTTTTACGTTGATTTCAGGGCGTTCACAGGATTGAGTGAAAACAGTGTAAACAAATCACAGACCAGTTTTACATGTTTAATTATTTTGTGATTTGGTACCTGATTTTTTATTTTGGATGATCTCCATCTAAGTAGTTATCCTTTGCGTAGAAAGCCCCAAGGTGCAAAATACCTAAGAGGAACCCCTAAACGAGTTTGGGACTTATTACAGAATTGACAAATGCTAATTCACTTTTGAGAAATAACTTGCTTACCTTTGACATTCCTCCTTTAAAATATTGCCAGAACTGTCAATTACAGTCTACGTTTATCACATACCTGGTTTCCATACAGCACTGCCATTTTAATTTTCTACAAAACTTTTCTATAAAAAGAGGGTGGTGGCTGCAAACTGGCAGAAGAACAAAGGTGACTCTCTTTTTATAGTGGTGAATTACTGGAACCCATCCTCTGAGATGGAGGCTTAGTTAAATGAGCTGTAGAGTTTAGAAACTCATTTTCAGAAGAACATATGAAAACTGTTCTTTTTATTTCTTGAAAAAAATGGATGAATTTTTATTTGAATGGTGCTAAGATTCATATGTCCATTTTTACATCTGTTTTTTACATTCATAATAGGAAAAAAAAGGTTCAATTTAGTTTACCGTATGTAATATTTGCAACGGATCTTTCAAAAATTGGTGTAAGAGTCATGTCGGCCTGGTAGTCGGGGGCAGGTATATCTCGCCCAGGTATTTGTCCTATGTGAATTAGGCCGCTCAGTATCTTCAGGATACCGAGGGGTTAATAACTGCAGGAATAAAGGCTGACCAGCTGGAGGTTTCAGGTGTCAGCCTGGGGCACACAGAATGTCTGTCTGTGTGAGACACATGTGAGTAAGAGCTGTGCTCATGACCTGTGTTATGTTTGCTGGGTGGGAGTAGCCCCCCCAGTTGTTAGATAGGAACGTGTTTGTTTAGTAAGTGCCGGACAGGCAAGGATTTATTTTTATGATTTGTTTTCTGTATTTGCTTTCACTTTAATAAACCTGACCTGAGGTCAGTCTACCTGGAAACCTGCTGTCGCCTCAGAGTTTAATGCACAAACCACGTGACCTTTGACCCCAGCAAAGGCGATCCCGGAGTGTTTTGTTACATTGTGGTGGAGAACGCGGGCACTCCGTGGCACAGGCGACAGTATGGAAGACGTGGTGAAAGCCCTGGTACAGTCCACTGCCGTACAGCAGCAGGCTACTGCCGCACAGCAGGAAGCTAATCGCTTGATGGCCGCACAGCTGAAGGAGTTACTGGACATGACGGCTGCAGATCGCCAGCTTCTCTAGCCTGAGGCTAACCCGGAAGCAGAGTCCAGGAGGATCCATGTGAGTCGATACTGGCAAAAGCTGACCGCAGAAGATGACGTCGAGGCGTACCTGACAACGTTTGAGCGGACAGCGTTGAGAGAGAAGTGGCCGAAGGAACGATGGGCCGATCTAATTGCTCCGTTTCTTTCCGGCGAGGCCCAAAAAGCTTACCATGACTTGGACCCGGAAGTCGCGCAGGACTTTGAGAAGCTGAGAGCTGAGATCCTGGCCCGGCTCGGTGTGACGATGGCTGTCCGTGCACAGAGGGTACACCAGTGGACATACCAGCAAGATAAACCGGCGCGGTCTCAGATGTTCGACCTGATCTACTTGACAAAGAAATGGCTGCAACCCGAGGAACTGACAACGCCCGAAATAATCCAGCGGATTGTCTTGGACAAGTACCTGAGGGTACTACCACCAGCGCTGAAAAAGTGGGTAAGCCAAGGAAATCCCACGACAGCGGATCAACTTGTGGAGTTGGTCGAGCGTTATTCCGTGGCAGAAGGACTTCCCGACGACACCGCCAGCACCCGGTCTGTGCCTCCTCCTCGTGGAACCGGTAAGACTGTTCCAGCGATTACGGGTGAAGGAAAATTGGCAAAAACTGTGGGGGAGGAACCCGGGACTGCTCGCGCTCCGAGACCGAGAGTATGGGATGGTGGTCTCAGTAGGGGGCCTGTTAGGTGTTTTCGTTGCCGTGAGAAGGGCCATGTTTCTGCGAACTGTCCTGTTACCACTGAACCCATGCAGTGCGATGTTATAGACTCTAAGAAACGCATGTCTTTGGTTACACAGCTGGTGAATGTGAATGCGGGCCAAAATGATATAGCAAAACACCTGTGTGAATTATCTGTTGATGGGAAAAGTGTTGTGGCGTTACTAGACTCTGGAAGTGTGGTGACTCTGGTGAAAGCTAGTCTGGTGGCACTTCCGTCTGGTTCGTCTGACAAATTCTCTGTAACGTGTGTGCATGGTGACACCTGCTCGTACCTAACAGCGGTCATACTGATTTCCACTCCCTATGGGTCTGTGCAACACAAAGTGGGACTCGTTCCCGCATTGTTACATGATGTAATTCTGGGCCGGGATTTTCCCCATTTCTGGCAGTTGTGGGAGAGTCAGTTGCTCCTTCACGGTAGCTGTGAACCTTCCCCCATGCCATCTCGAGGTCCCGAGTTCCTAGATGAGACCCCACAGGAAGATATTGCTGGGGAGGTTATTGAATCTAACCTTCAGTTCCCCTTCTCAGTTATGGCGGGGGAAACTGAGGAAACTGAGGAAATTCAGCGAGAGGCGGAGGCCGATAGCCATCCAGCACCCGGCCTGCCAGATTTGGGAGTTCAGTTGGATGACTTCCACAGCGAACAAATGAAAGATCCTACCCTGACTCAGGCTAGGAAAAATGTAAAAGTGATAGATAGCGTACCCGTGGAACCTGACACTAGGCTAGCGTACCCGTACATGGTTCTTGAAAATGATTTACTCTACCAGGTAGAAAAAAAAGGGGAAGACACTGTGCAACAGTTAGTGGTACCCAAACCTTACCGGCGGAAGGTACTGGACCTGGCCCACGGACATATAATGGGGGGACACCTGGGGGTACAAAAACCATAGAAAGGATATTGCATTGTTTTGTGTGGCCCGGAATACACAATGATGTGCGTAACTATTGTGAGTCCTGTCCAGAGTGCCAAATCTCGGCACCTAAACCTCGGTTCCGTAGCCCTTTGGTACCCCTCCCTATTATTGGTGTCCCGTTTGAGAGAATTGGGATGGATTTGGTTGGGCCCCTTCCCCGGTCCGCACGTGGGCATCAACATATCCTCGTCATCATGGACTATGCCACTCGTTACCCAGAAGCCATCCCTTTGCGTAACACTGCTACCAAAACGATCGCCAAAGAGTTGGTACAAGTGTTTAGTCGGGTGGGAATTCCAAAACAGATACTCACCGACCAGGGGACTCCCTTTATGTCAAGGGTGATGAAGGAGCTCTGCAGGCTCTTACAAATAGACCAGTTGCGTACGTCTGTCTATCACCCTCAAACAGATGGCCTGGTTGAGCGGTTCAATAAAACCTTAAAACAGATGCTCCGGAAGGCGATAGACAAAGATGGGAAGAACTGGGATTACTTGTTACCCTATTTGCTGTTTGCCATTAGGGAAGTTCCCCAGTCTTCCACAGGATTCTCGCCTTTCGAGCTATTATATGCCCGTCGTCCCCGTGGACTGTTGGACGTCGCAAAAGAAACCTGGGAAGGTCAAGTCACTCCCTTTAAAACGGTGATAGACCATGTAACGCAAATGCAGGACCGGATTGCTGCTGTCATGCCCCTTGTTAGGGAACATATGTTACAGGCCCAGGGAGCCCAAAGGCAAAGTTATGATAGAGGCGCCAAGGTCCGTACGTTTGCACCCGGGGATAGGGTGTTGGTCCTAATCCCTACGGTGGATAGTAAATTTCTGGCAAAATGGCAGGGCCCCTTTGAGGTCATGGAACGAGTTGGAGAAGTGAACTATAAAGTGCACCAGCCTGGTAAGAGAAAACCAGAGCAGATTTATCATGTGAATCTGATAAAACCCTGGAAAGACCGCGCTGCCCTAACAGCGGATCTGCCCCGTCCGGTTTGCTCACCTACCATACCGGAGGTACAGATTGCCGAGACTCTCTCGGAATGACAAAAATCTGAGGTTAAGCAGTTTTTGTTACAGAACCAACAGTTTTTCTCGGAAAAACCTGGCCAGACTAGGCTAGTGAAACATGAGATTGTCACAGAGCCTGGTGTCACAGTTCATGTGAAGCCATACCGGATTCCGGAAGCACGCCGTGAAGCCGTCTCCCGGGAGGTGAAGGCCATGTTGGACTTAGGAGTCATTGAAGAGTCGCACAGCGCCTGGTCCAGTCCAATCGTGTTGATACCTAAGCCGGATGGCTCTATACGGTTTTGCAATGACTTTCGGAAACTGAATGCGGTTTCTAAATTTGATGCCTACCCTATGCCCCGGGTCGATGAATTGATCGATCGGCTGGGTAAAGCCCGATATATTACGACCCTGGATCTAACAAAGGGGTACTGGCAAATCCCTCTGGCCGAGGCGGCCAGAGAGAAGACGGCATTTGCTACACCAGAAGGGCTGTTCCAGTATATCTACATGCCGTTTGGACTTCACGGAGCCCCAGCAACGTTCCAGAGATTGATGGATCGAGTCTTGAGGCCCCACAGGCAGTACGCCTCTGCCTACCTAGACGACATCATAATTTACAGCGTGGACTGGGAAGCTCACCTCCGGAAGGTACAGGCGGTGATTGATGACCTGAGAGACGCAGGCTTAACGGCGAATCCCAAGAAATGTCACATCGGCCTTGAAGAAGCCCGATACTTGGGCTACGTGATTGGCAGAGGAGTGGTTAAACCCCAGATCGACAAAATACAGGCAATTCAGGGCTGGCCGCAACCAGTGAACAAGAAACAAGTTCAAGCTTTCTTGGGCATTGCCGGCTATTATCGCCGGTTCATACTCAACTTTGCGGCCATGGCTACCCCCTTGACGGATCTTACCAAAGGGAGGGATTCCGTCATGGTAAAATGGACCTCAGCGGCTGAAGAGGCCTTCCACAGTCTGAAACGGGCTTTGTGCTCTCAGCCCGTACTAGTGACTCCTGATTTCAGCAGCGAGTTTGTGGTGCAAACGGATGCTTCTGATACTGGTATTGGAGCTGTACTTTCCCAGGTCAGGGACGGAGTCGAACACCCGGTCCTCTACCTCAGTCGGAAACTGAATGTGCATGAGCAGAGGTATGCCGTGGTTGAAAAAGAGTGCCTAGCCATCAAATGGGCTCTCGACTCCCTCAAATATTACCTGGCAGGTAGGAAGTTTAGGCTGGTCACGGACCATGCCCCTCTCAAATGGATGCACCTCCACAAGGACCATAATAGTCGGGTAACCCGGTGGTTCCTTGCCCTGCAGGCTTACTCGTTCACGGTGGAGCACCGCTCCGGGGTACAGATGGGGAATGCTGATGCCCTGTCCCGAGTGCACTGTTTCAGGAGTGTCTTTGCTCGACCGGAGTGGTCTGAGCAGGGGGGGAGGATATGTAAGAGTCATGTCGGCCTGGTAGTCGGGGGCAGGTATATCTCGCCCAGGTATTTGTCCTATGTGAATTAGGCCGCTCAGTATCTTCAGGATACCGAGGGGTTAATAACTGCAGGAATAAAGGCTGACCAGCTGGAGGTTTCAGGTGTCAGCCTGGGGCACACAGAATGTCTGTCTGTGTGAGACACATGTGAGTAAGAGCTGTGCTCATGACTTGTGTTATGTTTGCTGGGTGGGAGTAGCCCCCCCAGTTGTTAGATAGGAACGTGTTTGTTTAGTAAGTGCCGGACAGGCAAGGATTTATTTTTATGATTTGTTTTCTGTATTTGCTTTCACTTTAATAAACCTGACCTGAGGTCAGTCTACCTGGAAACCTGCTGTCGCCTCAGAGTTTAATGCACAAACCACGTGACCTTTGACCCCAGCAAAGGCGATCCCGGAGTGTTTTGTTACATTGGTGTGACATATAAAGGAGATAAGGTCTCTGTTTTTTTGCTCACCCATTAAATTCAGTTGTGAATTTCATTCTCAAACCAGACTTAACTAATACATGCTGCAATCTTGTTTAGTACCTCCTTTAGAGGAGAGAAAATGAAAAGGGGGTCTACTAGACCTAGCACAGATCCAGCACACACATTTATTATGAAGATGGCCCAATGGCACTATGTAATTTCCCGATACGTAATTGAACAGTTGCTGTCAGGTTCCCCCACAATTTACGGCTGATTTCAGGCACACTAGTGGGACACCCTATGATCAGCTTATCATCAAGGGACTCATCTAACAAAAACAGATTGTTTAAAATGTATAGCCCCTCTAAAAGCATGTTTATAAATTACAATGCCCAATATAATAGGTGTCATGCGCAACATATTTTCCTTAAGCAGTACACCTTGTTGGCCAATACTTTGCCAGACTGATCCATTCTGGTACATTTTACCTTATAAATGACAACAATATCTGTGACCGTGTATTATGCTATTTCTGATCTGTTGATATGTTATTAGCGCAATGCTTTAGAAATGGACATTCAATAACATTTCCAAGAAATAGACCCTGTTTCTCAGTGTAGTGCACATGGCAGTAATTGAAGCCATACTGCCTCTTTATAGTTTAGAAAAACAACATGCATTGGAAATGGAGAATTGTGTTTGACTTGCAGGTGGAAAAACAATGTCCCCCTCCGTTTGATCTCCTAAAATTAACAGTTGCTGCAGTGTGAAATGTGATCTCACCCACTGTTACATGTCTCGAGATCTGGAACATAAACTATAGGATTACATAGGGAAAAAATAATAAAAAATGAATACAATAAATAAAACAATTCTCTTGTGTCCCCTTTATCTGAACCTTGGAATTTACAAACCTGATTTACTTAGATATTTAGTTCTATAAAAGTAGACTTATAGGAAACTGATGTCTTAAGAACAGATCCCGCTACATGAGTGCATCTTCAGGATGACCCCAAATTTATTACAGTGTAGTGGCTTTATATGTACCCAATAAACAGCACGCCAATGTCTTTAAGTCCTTAAGACAGAAGCACAGAGAGCACCCTAATGAGATACCATAAGACCATAAGGTTTTCTGCACATGGCAAAGCCTTGTGAACGGTATACAAAATTCCCAAAGGTCCATACTATGAGGTCTTAATGCATGACATGTGTGTCAGTATAGTGCTTCTGTAGGGCACCATGATCCCCTAATAAGAAGAAATTGACATGGCTTGCATAAAGCTTTGGGGCACATGCACATGTTTTTTAATGAGTTTTTTTGGAGCTAGTTTACGCCTGAAAAATTGCTAAAAAAATGCTGGAAAACTCTTACTATTCATTATTTTGTAAACCCACCATGTTAACCATATGTTCAGTCTTTTGAACCTTTTTCTCCTGCGTCAGGTATTTAAACATGCCCGGTCATATTTATATATATATATATATATATATATATATATATATATATATATATATATATATATAGTGACTCCTGAAGGAATCTTCTCTAAACCAGGTGCTGTTCAATCAGAAGGCTGCAAAAAAAAATTTTTTTTTTTAAATCTCTTCACATTCGTTTCAGAAAATATAAAAATCCCCCAAAAGGAGTATTTCCTGAAGCGGTTTCCACTAGAAAACTCATAATCTTTGACTGAGTTAAAAAAGTGTGTTACATATCTGCCTCGGCTAGGCAGGGCTTCGCCACTTTCCCCTATGGCTTCTGCCCTCTGCTGTATTCGACGTTGGGTTTTGCAAGTGACCTAGCATGCTCCCATGACATCATTTGCCTAGACCTATTGAAGGCCCACTAAGACACACTCCTGTGTCTTGGTATCAAAAGCGTTGTCCAGTCCAAATCAATAGGTTTGCAGTCACTGTGTGACTACAGAATAATGAATCCCCTCAGTGCACGCCCTGTGCACCTCAGGGATTCACTGGTTTCTCATCCGGGACCGGAGGCTATGTATGTATTATACATACACCCAGCCAGTGGGCGCAGCCTCACTCTCCATACACTTGTGTGGAGCGAGGCCGTGCCCTGTAGTCGGACGCTCCCACTGGACAGGCACCTTAATAAGAGTGACTGCAGATTTATTAATTTGGACCAAACAACCCCTTTCAGACATCTGGTCCAGTTTGTTTTGCTGTGCAACCTCTACCTCCTCCTGGCATTCATCTGCTTGCATTGTTTTGGACTTTCCAGTGTCACGTCTGCGAATACTCACCCGTCCGCCGCCTGCCTCCGGCGCACCTCCAAAGGGGTCCCTCGCTGCTCCCCGCCTGTCTTCTCAGGCTCGTGGCGCCGCTAAGCCCTCTGGGAGGTCGTGACCCACTGGCTCCGCCTCATCATGGCGGCGCCCATCGGATATTCTTGGCATCTGCACAGGTAAGACACCTGGTTATCTTTTGCGGTTACGCTAGCCTTCCTGCTGGTGTACCCCCTTGGTCCCTGGCTCCCTTTCTCTGTTCGCTCTGCTCCGTGTCTCAGCCGTACCTGCCCTGTGCCTCAGCCGTACCTGCCCTGTGCCTCAGCCGTGCCTGCCCTGTGTCTTACCTGTGTCTGCCCTGTGTCTCAGCCATTCCTGCCCTGTGTCTCAGACGTACCTGCCCCATGCCTCAGCCGTACCTGCCCTGAGTCTCAGCTGTACCTGCTTTGTGCCTCTGCCGTACCTGCCCTGTATCTTACCCGTGTCTGCCCCATGTCTCTCCTGTACCTGCCCTGTGTCTCTGTCATACCTGCTCAGTGTCTCAGCCATACCTGCCCAGTGTCCACTCGTGCCTACCAGTTCCGTTTATTCCTGCTACTTATTACCTTTTTTCATTCCTTTCTTCCAGCATTGTGCCACCGCCCCGTATCTGGTCCTCCTGGTCCCATCTACCACCCATATTAAATAGTGTCCGGTTGTTCTCATCCCCCACCTTCATACCCCAGTCTCTTCCCTCTCTTCGTTTACCGTTAGTCGCCCCTTTGGCTCCAGCCGTTGTGGTTCCATACCCCTTGGGCCTGCCCCTAAAACTCCCTGTATAGGGGGTGGTTCCATCAGGTCTGCTCACCCTTGGGGGCTCTAGAACTATAACCCACAGAGTCCACTTTCGGGTCTTTCCTTCGAGCCCTGATATCCAGCTTCCTGTCTGCCTTTGGCCTTCAGTGTTCCAGGTCCTTGCTCCACATGTGCCATCCTGCTGAATCAATACCCACGATCTATGTGTCCACCCGGACCTGGGGCTTAGGTTCACCCTTGTGAGGTGGATCATCTAGCAGTGCGCATTGCCTTAGTCTGATGGTATCTCACTTGAGTGCTCTTGGAGGTATTATCTGTCTTAGAGAACTATGTAATCTTAGGCAAAATGAAGACCGCGCTCACGGGATATATTTTAGATAGTTTATTTGAGCCTACGCGTTTCAAGAGCGGTCTTGCTCTCTTCCTCAGGGCATGTGATACATAACACAATATGGAGTATATTTATAGAAAGGAAGGGGAGGGGCGGCCATGCTCTTATATTATAATACATAAACTAGATTAAAAACATATATATATAGTAATACAGAAGGAATACCCATTACTATTAATAACCTAAAACGATAATTAATATAAAAACAAAAACATTGAAGAAATAAAAAGGAAAATATAAAAAGAAAAAAATGGGAAAAAATAAGCCGGGATCTAAATATAAAAAGGCAGGGATCTCAGGTAGCCCAACAGATGTTCGAACCAGGGACCCTTGTGTGGTAATTCTATTATTTAGGCTGTTCAAGTCGGTGTGCCACAGGTTACTAATGGATTCTTTTTTGATATTTCTTGTGGAGATAAACCCAAAACTAAGAAAAAAGGAGAACACACAATCTTGCAAGAAGGATGTGCACTGTTGTTAATTAAACAATACATAATGTTATAATTTTTATACTATAATATGTACTAAAAAAATATTATAGTATAAAAATTATAACATTATGTATTGTTTAATTAACAACAGTGCACATCCTTCTAGTTTATGTATTATAATATAAGAGCATGGCCGCCCCTCCCCTTCCTTTCTATAAATATACTTCATATTGTGTTATGTATTACATGCCCTGAGGAAGAGAGCAAGACCGCTCTTGAAACGCGTAGGCTCAAATAAACTATCTAAAATATATCCCGTGAGCGCGGTCTTCATTTTGCCTAAGATTACTACCCCCAACATCCTTTCGGATTTCTGTGGAGACCTGCTGCTACGGTTACACCTGCATGGGAGTTGTGACCTATTTTCACAACTGCAATAGGTGAGCACATTCCCTACAAAGTCTGTATTTATTCATATACAGTGTGACACATTGGGGGCGCCTTGTGTTTTTTTCCTTTTCATTAGAGAACTATGTGACATAGAAGGTGTGCTGCATATGGTGCAGCACACATTTTGGCCCCCTCAAAAAGTCATTAGTTTGTACAACAGGGCTGCTTGGGCCCATGGACAACATAATCCCAATGGGCTCCTCCTCTGTTTTGAGTTTTCCTTTTTGCTTTACAAGAGAGTTGCAACAGGGCTTGTTTTTCATGATAAAAGCTGTAGTCAGTAGCTAGTTACCATTCTGGAATCCATACAACTTTTGATCCCTTTAAAGGGAACCTGTCACCCCCAAAATCGATGATGAGGTAAGCCCACCATCATCAGGGGCTTATCTACAGCATTCTGTAATGCCGCCCAGGTGAGTATAATCTAATGTCTTTTTCTCCTCTTTCAGGTAACATTGAGGGCTTATCTACAGCATTACAGAATGCTGTAGATAAGCCCCTGATGATGGTGAGCTTAACTCACCATCGATTTTGGGGGTGACAGGTTCCCTTTAAGTAATTTTTTAACCCCTTAATCCCATATGACGTACTATCCCGTCAAGGTGACCTGGGACTTAATTCCCAGTGACAGGATAGTACGTCATACTGTTTAATGCGACATCGCGACTTAAGTCGCGGTGATCGCATTAAATTTCCAGCGCCATCTTACCTGCAGGAAGATGGCATCGGCATCCCAGGGCCTGGCTCCGCCCCCCAGGCCTCACGATCGCTGTGATTGGCTGTTCAGAATTCCCTTCTAGGAATTTAGGACCTGAGGGATGACGTCACGGCTTGTGATTGGTCGCGTGGCGGTCACATGGGCGGCCGCGACCAATCACAAGCCGTGACGTCATCTAAGGCCCTGAACGCGCTCATTCTTAAGATGGAAGGCTGCCGGAAAGAAGCAGGGCGTGTCCGAGGGTGAGTATATACCTAATAGGAATATACTCACCCTCGGCTTCTTTCCGGCAGCCTTCCTTCCTAAGAATGAGCGCGTTCAGGGCCTTAGATGACGTCACGGCTTCTGATTGGTCGCGACCGCCCATGTGACCGCCACGCGACCAATCACAAGCCGTGACGTAATTCTCAGGTCTAAATTCCTAATTCTAGGAATTTAGGACCTGAGAATTATGTCCCGGCTTGTGATTGGTCGCGTGGCGGTCACATGGGCGGCCGCGACCAATCAGAAGCCGTGACGTCATCTAAGGCCATTCACGCGCGCATTTTAAGCAAAGAAGGCTGCCGGTTCCCTCGGTAAGGTGCAGGCTGCGTCGGAGAGGTGAGTATATCAATATTTTTTATTTTAATTCTTTATTTTACACATTAATATGGATCCCAGGGCCTGAAGGAGAGTTTCCTCTCCTTCAGACCCTGGGAACCATAGTATCCCATTGCACTGCATTGGGTTTCGTGTTTCGGCCGACCCCGACCCCGACTTTTTTATAGGATCTGCCGATTTCACTCGACCCGACTTTTGAGAAAGTCGGGTTTGGTGAAACCCGACCCGATCCTATAAAAATAAAAGTCGCTCAACCCTAATAGTTACCAATAAAGTACACCCAAGCACCACACTTACAAAAAAAATGTCCCGTTCGTCCCAACAGCGCTATTCAGCGGAGGAGGCATATTCTTTCCTTGCCTCCGACACTGATAGCGAGGGAGAGGATCCCACTTTTCTTTATTTTTCTGATTCTTCCTCATCCTCTTCCCACTCCTCATCTTCCTCCTCCGGCCCTGCAGAACCGCCACGCAGACGCCGCAGGACAGAAGATGAGGCAAGGCCCATCGTTGATGAAGATGAAGATGAAGCGCCCACCATTGCTGAAGACGAACCAGCGCACCCCACTGCGGACCCCATATGGACCTCGCCACCCGAAAATTACGAGCCACTGATTCCTGATTTTGTGGCAGAATGAAGAATCAAGTTTGACACCACTGGCCTCACAGAACTAGACTTTTTCAAAGTCTTTTTCTCTGAGGCTTTCGTTAACCTAATGGTGGAGCAAACTAACTTGTATGCTCGGCAATTTTTGGACCAAAACTCTGGTTCATCATATTCTAACTGGTCTCCTGTAGACGCAGTTGAAATGATGCAGTTTTGGGTTCTGGTCCTCCACATGGGGATCCTGAAGAAGCCTGAACTTTGGCAATACTGGAGTAAAGATATTTTATATAACACTCCAGTATTCCGAATGGTCATGACCCGGACGCGTTTTGAGGCCATCCATAAGTTCCTTCATTACAACGATAATGCACGGTGTCCCGCACGAGATGACCCCAACTTTGACCGTCTGTTCAAAGTTCGGCCGGTCATCGAACACTTCAACAAAAAGTTTGCTGAAGTGTACGTGCCTCAAAGGGACATCTGCATGGATGAGTCCTTAATTCATTTTAAGGGGCGGATAAAATTCCGTCAATACCTGCCCAGCAAAAGGGTCAGGTACGGAATCAAACTCTACAAGCTGTGTGAGAGTACCTCAGGGTACACTGTTGTGAATTTGGTTTTTGGGCTCCCCCGGTGGTCGCTGGTGGTACTGGACTTGTGTGCTTCACTTTCTCTGTTCACCTGTTTCCATCAGGATGTGGGAGTATCCTATTTAGCCTTGCTGCTCAGTTATTCTAGTGCCGGCCATCAATGTAACCAGAGCCTTTCTGTTGCATGTTCCTGCTTCTAGACTACTATCAGCTAAGTTGGACTCTTAGTCCTAAGTTTGTTTGCATTTTTGTTCCAGTTCACAGTTATGTTATGTTTCTGTAGCTGGAAGCTCTTGTGGGCCGAAATTACCACTCCGGTGTCATGAGTTGACACATGAGTCTTAAAGTAATTTCTGGATGGTATTTTAATAGGGTTTTCAGCTGACCGTGAAGTTCCCTATTGTATCTTCTTACTATCTAGTAAGCGGACCTCGCTTTGCTGAACCTACCTTCATACTGCGTATGTCTTTTCCTCTGAACTCACCGTCAATATATGTGGGGGGCTTCTGTCTCCTTTTTGGGGGAATTTCCCTAGAGGTAAGCCAGGTCTGTTTTTTCCTCTATTAGGGTTAGTTAGTTCTCCGGCTGGCGCTGGGCGTCTAGGGATAAAACGTAGGTACGTCACCCGGCCACTGTTAGTTGTGTGGTAGGTTTAGCTCACGGTCAGCTCGAGATTCCATCACCCAAGAGCTAGTCTGTTATTTTAGTTCTCTGACTTTCCCTTGCCATTGGGAACCATGACAGTATGGCCGGCCAAGGGTTAAAACCGTTGGCAGAAGAAAGGAGAGAAAAAGAAGTCTGCAGTTTTTTTTGTTTTTTTTTCTTCTGAGCTTGCTCTATAGTTTACTCAGTTGCATTTCTGCTCTAATTGCAGCCTTTGCCTCTCTCTCTCCTTCTAATCCTTGAATGGCTCTGATCTCACCTGATTAAAATGGATCCTCAGAGTTTGGCTACAGGTTTGAATAATCTTGCTACGAAGGTTCAAAATTTACAGGATTTTGTTATTCATGCTCCTATATCTGAACCTAGAATTCCTATACCAGAATTTTTCTCCGGGGATAGATCTCGTTTCCTGAATTTCAAATATAATTGTAAATTATTTCTTTCCCTGAGATCTCGCTCCGCTGGAGATCCCGCACAGCAGGTTAGGATAGTAATTTCCTTGCTGCGGGGTGACCCTCAAGACTGGGCATTTGCATTGGCACCCGGGGATCCTGCGTTGCTCAATGTGGATGCGTTTTTTCTGGCTTTGGGGTTGCTTTATGAGGAACCTAATTTAGAGATTCAGGCTGAAAAAACCTTGATGGCCCTATCTCAAGGGCAAGATGAAGCTGAAATATACTGCCAAAAATTTCGTAAATGGTCTGTGCTTACTCAGTGGAATGAGTGCGCCCTGGCGGCGAATTTCAGAGAGGGTCTCTCTGATGCCATTAAAGATGTTATGGTGGGGTTCCCTGCACCTACAGGTCTGAATGAGTCCATGACAATGGCTATTCAGATTGATCGGCGTTTGCGGGAGCGCAAACCTGTGCACCATTTGGCGGTGTCTTCTGAGAAGGCTCCAGAAAATATGCAATGTGATAGAATTCTGTCCAGAAGCGAACGGCAGAATTTTAGGCGAAAAAATGGGTTGTGCTTCTATTGTGGTGATTCAACTCATGTTATATCAGCATGCTCTAAACGTACAAAAAAGGTTGATAAGTCTATTTCAATTGGTACTTTACAGTCTAAGTTTATTTTGTCTGTGACCTTGATTTGTTCATTATCGTCAATTACCGCGGATGCCTATATCGACTCTGGCGCCGCTTTGAGTCTCATGGATTGGTCCTTTGCCAGGCGCTGTGGGTTTGATCTAGAGCCTCTGGAAGTTCCTATACCTCTGAAGGGTATTGACTCTACACCATTGGCTAGTAATAAACCACAATACTGGACACAAGTGACTATGCGTATGAATCCAGACCATCAGGAGACGATTCGCTTCCTTGTGTTGTACAATCTACATGATGTTTTGGTGCTCGGATTGCCATGGTTACAATCTCATAACCCAGTTCTTGACTGGAAAGCAATGTCTGTGTTAAGCTGGGGATGTCAGGGGGCTCATGGGGACGTACCTTTGGTTTCCATTTCGTCATCTATTCCCTCTGAGATTCCGGAATTTTTATCTGATTATCGTGATGTTTTTGAGGAGCCTAAGCTTGGTTCACTACCTCCTCACATAGATTGCGATTGTACCATAGATCTGATTCCGGGCAGTAAATTTCCAAAGGGTTATTTATTTAATCTATCTGTACCTGAACATGCTGCTATGCGAGAATATATTAAGGAGTCCCTGGAAAAGGGACATATTCGTCCTTCTTCATCTCCCTTAGGAGCCGGTTTTTTCTTTGTATCTAAAAAAGATGGCTCTTTGAGGCCGTGTATTGATTATCGACTCTTGAATAAAATTACAGTCAGATATCAGTATCCTCTGCCACTGCTGACTGATTTGTTTGCTCGAATAAAAGGGGCTAAGTGGTTCTCTAAGATTGATCTCCGTGGGGCGTATAATTTGGTGCGAATTAAGCAGGGGGATGAGTGGAAAACCGCATTTAATACGCCCGAGGGCCATTTTGAGTATTTAGTAATGCCTTTTGGTCTTTCAAATGCCCCTTCAGTCTTTCAGTCCTTTATGCATGACATTTTCCGGGAATATTTGGATAAATTCATGATCGTGTATCTGGATGATATTTTGATTTTTTCGGATGACTGGGATTCTCATGTCCAACAGGTCAGGAGGGTTTTTCAGGTTTTGCGGGCTAATTCCTTGTGTGTGAAGGGTTCTAAGTGTATTTTTGGGGTTCAAAAGATTTCTTTTTCGGGGTACATTTTTTCCCCCTCTTCCATTGAGATGGATCCTGTCAAGGTTCGGGCTATTTGTGATTGGACGCAACCTTCTTCGCTTAAGAGCCTTCAGAAATTTTTGGGCTTTGCTAATTTTTATCGTCGATTTATAACTGGTTTTTCTGATGTTGCTAAACCTTTGACTGATTTGACCAAAAAGGGTGCTGATGTTGCTGATTGGTCCCCTGCTGCTGTGGAGGCCTTTCGGGAGCTTAAGCGCCGCTTTTCTTCCGCCCCTGTGTTGCGTCAGCCTGATGTTACTCTTCCTTTTCAGGTTGAGGTCGATGCTTCCGAGATCGGAGCTGGGGCGGTCTTGTCGCAGAAAAGTTCCGATTGCTCCGTGATGAGACCTTGTGCGTTCTTTTCTCGAAAATTTTCGCCCGCCGAGCGAAATTATGATATTGGTAATCGGGAGCTTTTGGCTATGAAGTGGGCTTTTGAGGAGTGGCGTCATTGGCTTGAGGGGGCTAGACATCAGATGGTGGTATTGACCGATCACAAGAATTTGATTTATCTTGAGTCTGCCAGGCGCCTGAATCCTAGACAGGCGCGCTGGTCGTTGTTTTTCTCTCGGTTTAATTTTGTGGTCTCATACTTACCAGGTTCTAAAAATGTGAAGGCGGATGCCCTTTCTAGGAGTTTTGAGCCTGATTTCCCTGGTGATTCTGAACCTACAGGTATCCTTAAGGATGGGGTGATATTATCTGCTGTTTCCCCAGACCTGCGACGGGCTTTGCAGGAGTTTCAGGCGGATAGACCTGATCGTTGCCCGCCTGGTAGACTGTTTGTTCCTGATGATTGGACCAGTAGAGTCATCTCGGAGGTTCATTCTTCTGCGTTGGCAGGTCATCCCGGGATCTTTGGTACCAGGGATTTGGTGGCTAGGTCCTTCTGGTGGCCTTCTCTGTCTCGAGATGTACGAGTTTTTGTGCAGTCTTGTGATGTTTGTGCTCGGGCCAAACCTTGTTGTTCTCGGGCTAGCGGATTGTTGTTATCTTTGCTTATTCCAAAGAGGCCTTGGACTCACATCTCTATGGATTTTATTTCTGATCTCCCTGTTTCTCAGAAAATGTCTGTCATCTGGGTAGTGTGTGACCGTTTTTCAAAGATGGTTCATTTGGTGCCCTTGCCTAAGTTGCCGTCCTCTTCCGAGTTGGTTCCTCTGTTTTTTCAAAATGTGGTTCGCTTGCATGGTATTCCGGAGAATATCGTTTCTGACAGGGGGACCCAGTTCGTGTCTAGATTTTGGCGGGCGTTCTGTGCTAGGATGGGCATTGATTTGTCTTTTTCGTCTGCGTTCCATCCTCAGACTAATGGCCAGACTGAGCGAACTAATCAGACCTTGGAGACTTATTTTGAGGTGTTTTGTGTCTGCGGATCAGGATGACTGGGTTGCCTTTTTGCCGTTGGCGGAGTTTGCCCTCAATAATCGGGCTAGTTCTGCCACTTTGGTTTCTCCTTTCTTTTGCAATTCGGGGTTTCATCCTCGCTTTTCTTCTGGTCAGGTGGAGTCTTCGGATTGTCCTGGAGTGGATACTGTGGTGGATAGGTTGCATCGGATTTGGGGACAGGTGGTGGACAATTTGGAGTTGTCCCAGGAGAAGACTCGGCATTTTGCTAACCGCCGTCGTTGTGTTGGTCCTCGTCTTCGTGTTGGGGACTTGGTGTGGTTGTCTTCTCGTTTTGTCCCTATGAGGGTTTCTTCTCCTAAGTTTAAGCCTCGGTTCATCGGCCCGTATAAGATTTTGGAGATTCTTAACCCTGTGTCCTTTCGATTGGACCTCCCGGCATCTTTTTCTATCCATAATGTCTTCCATCGGTCATTATTGCGCAGGTATGAGGTATCGGTTGTGCCTTCCGTTGAGCCTCCCGCTCCGGTGTTGGTTGAGGGTGAATTGGAGTACGTTGTGGAGAAGATCTTGGACTCCCGTGTTTCCAGACGGAAACTTCAGTATCTGGTCAAGTGGAAGGGCTACGGTCAGGAGGATAATTCTTGGGTGTTCATGCCTCTGATTTGGTCCGTGCCTTTCATAGGGCTCATCCTGATCGCCCTGGTGGTTCTTGTGAGGGTTCGGTGCCCCCTCCTTGAGGGGGGGGGGTACTGTTGTGAATTTGGTTTTTGGGCTCCCCCGGTGGTCGCTGGTGGTACTGGACTTGTGTGCTTCACTTTCTCTGTTCACCTGTTTCCATCAGGATGTGGGAGTATCCTATTTAGCCTTGCTGCTCAGTTATTCTAGTGCCGGCCATCAATGTAACCAGAGCCTTTCTGTTGCATGTTCCTGCTTCTAGACTACTATCAGCTAAGTTGGACTCTTAGTCCTAAGTTTGTTTGCATTTTTGTTCCAGTTCACAGTTATGTTATGTTTCTGTAGCTGGAAGCTCTTGTGGGCCGAAATTACCACTCCGGTGTCATGAGTTGACACATGAGTCTTAAAGTAATTTCTGGATGGTATTTTAATAGGGTTTTCAGCTGACCGTGAAGTTCCCTATTGTATCTTCTTACTATCTAGTAAGCGGACCTCGCTTTGCTGAACCAACCTTCATACTGCGTATGTCTTTTCCTCTGAACTCACCGTCAATATATGTGGGGGGCTTCTGTCTCCTTTTTGGGGGAATTTCCCTAGAGGTAAGCCAGGTCTGTTTTTTCCTCTATTAGGGTTAGTTAGTTCTCCGGCTGGCGCTGGGCGTCTAGGGATAAAACGTAGGTACGTCACCCGGCCACTGTTAGTTGTGTGGTAGGTTTAGCTCACGGTCAGCTCGAGATTCCATCACCCAAGAGCTAGTCTGTTATTTTAGTTCTCTGACTTTCCCTTGCCATTGGGAACCATGACAGTACACCCACAGCTTTAGAGTTTACGAAGGGAAGGACACCAGGACTGAACCACCTGAGTGTCCTTCTATCCTGGGAGTGAATGAGAAAATGGTGTGGGATTTGGTGCACCCACTGCTGGATAAAGGTTATCACCTCTATACCGATAACTTTTACACCAGCATCACACTCTACAAATCTCTCTCTGTGCGAGGTACCGCAGCCTGTACAGCCTGTAGCGGTACTGTCCGCAAAAATCAGAGAGGCCTCCCGAAGACGCTACATGGGCAGACTCTCAGAAAAGGTGAGAGCAAAGCCCTATGTAGCGACCACCTGCTGGTGGTCAAGTATAAGGACAAAAGGGATGTCCTTCTATTGACCACCATACATGGTGATGGCAGCGCCCTCAGCACTGTAAGGGGTACCTCTACAGAGGTCAGCAATCCGACCTGTGTACTGGGGTACAACAAAAACATGGGGGGCGTTGATCTCTCTGATCAACTCCTTCAACCGTACAGTGCTTTGAGAAAGGCCAGGGTGTGGTACAAAAAGCTGTCCGTGCACATTGTACAAATGGCAATGCTCAACGCTTTCCTGCTGTCACGATGTGCACACAACACCGATACGTTGTACCTTAATTTCCAGGAGGTAGTGGTTAAGGCCCTGATGTTTGGCACGAGGGAAGGAGCGGGCCCCAGTACTTCTGGAACTGAAGGTACACGTATCGTACCTGGTCAGCATTTTCCGGGGGTGGTCCCGCCAACTGGTAGAAAAGGAAAGCGCAAAAAAGGTGCCAAGTGTGCTACAAAAGAGGAATACGCAAGGACACCATCTATCAATGCGACACCTGCCCCGACAAACCTTGCCTGTGTATGAAGGATTGCTTTAAATTGTACCACACCTCCATGCACTACTAATTTACAGGAAACAGATTTATTCCAAAGGAGGCACATCTACGTAAGTTCTTTGGGGACCTACTTTCCAAAATGTTGTCACTTGTGGGTTTTTTTCCTGTTTAGGCACATCAGGGGCTCTGCAAACGGAACATGACGCCCGCAGACGATTCCATCAAAGTCTGCATTCCAAAACTTCAGTACTTCCCTTTCGAGCCCCAACGTGTGCCCAAACAGTTTTTTCCCACATGTGGGGTACCAGTGTTCTCAGGACAAATTGGACAACAACTTTTGATCTGCAATTTCTCCTGTTACCCTTGGGAAATTAAAAAAATGGGGACTAAAAGATCATTTTTGTGGGCAAAAAATAGGATTTTTTATTTTCACGCATGGGCGGTATAGGCTTCTGTGAAGCACTTTTGGGATAAAAGTGCTCACTACACATCTAGATAAGTTCCTTAGGGGGTCTAGTTTCCAAAATGGGGTCACTTGTGGGGAGTTTCCACTGTTTAGGCACATCAGGGGCTCACCAAACGCGACATGCGTCCGATCTCAATTCCAGCTAATTTTAGCTTGAAAAAGTCAAATGGCGCTCCTTCATTTCTGAGCCCTGCCATGCGCCCAAACAGTGGTTCCCCCCCACATATGGGGTATTGGCGTACTCAGGACAAATTGGACTACAACTTTTGTGGTCCAATTTCTTCAGTTACCATTGTGAAAATAAAAAATTGGGGACTAAACGATCATGTTTGTGGAAAAAATAAGTTTTTTTATTTTCACGCACGGACGGTATAAACTTCTGTGAAGCACTTGGGGTTAAGAGTGCTCACCCACATCTAGAAAAGTTCCTTAGGGGTTCTAGTTTCCAAAATGGGATCACTTGTGGGGGGTTTCCACTGTTTAGGCACATCAGGGGCTCACCAAACGCGGCATGGCGTCCGATCTCAATTCCAGCTAATTTTAACTTGAAAAGTCAAATGGCGCTCCTTCCCTTCTGAGCCCTCCCATGCACCCAAACAGTGGTTCCCCCCCACATAAGGGGTATTGGCGTACTCAGGACAAATTGGACTACAACTTTGGTGGTCCAAATTCTTCAGTTACCCTTGTGAAAATAAAGAATTGGGGACTAAACGATCATGTTTGTGGAAAAAATGTTTTTTTATTTTCACGCACGGGCGGTATAAACTTCTGTGAAGCACTTGGGGGATAAAAGTGCTCACCACACATCTAGATAAGTTCCTTAGGGGGTCTAGTTTCCAAAATAGGGTCACTTGTGGGGGGTTTCCACTGTTTAGGAACATCAGGGGCTCACCAAACGCGACATGGCGTCTGATCTCAATTCCAGCTAATTTTAGCTTGAAAAAGTCAAATGGCGCTCCTTCGCTTCTGAGCCCTGCCATGCGCCCAAACAGTGGTTTCCCCCCTCATATGGGGTATCAGCGTACTCAGGACAAATTGGACAACAACTTTTGCAGTCCAATTTCTCCTGTTACCTTTGGGAAAATAAAAAAATTGTTGCTAAAAGATCGTTTTCATGACTAAAAAGTTACATTTTCATTTTTTCCTTCAACATTGCTTTAGCTCTCATGAAGCACCAGAAGGGTTAATAAACTTCTTGAATGTGGTTTTGAGTATCTTGAGGGGTGCAGTTTTTGGAATGGTGTCACTTTTGGGTATTTTTTGCTATATAGACCCCTAAATGTGACTTCAAATGTGAGGTGGTCCCTAAAAAAAATGGTTTTGTAAATTTTGTTGTAAAAATGGGAAATTGCTGGTCAACTTTTAACCCTTATAACTCCCTAACAAAAAAAAAATTTGTTTCCAAAATTGTTCTGATGTAAAGTAGACTTGTGGGAAATGTTACTTATTAAGTATTTTGGGTGACATATCTCTGTGATTTAAGGGCATAAAAATTCAAAGTTGGAAAATTGCGAAATTTTCAAAATTTTTGCCAAATTTCCGTTTTTTTCACAAATAAACGCAGGTAATATCAATGAAATGTTACCACTATCATGAAGTACAATATGTCATGAGAAAACGGTGTCAGAATCGCCAAGATCCATTGAAGCGTTCCAGAGTTATAACCTCATAAAGGGACAGTGGTCAGAATTGTAAAAATTGGCCCGGTCATTAACGTGCAAACCACCCCCGGGGCTTAAGGGGTTAAGTGGTCGAGTGAACAATAAACTATGATTCTGCCCTTTTGATTAAATGGAAAGAAATTGTTTTCTTGAGATGTGTCTAGAAGTTAGAAAATACACCAGTCTTTAGAGGTGTTTTTCATAAGGAATATTTTGTCCCAATCATTTGCATCCTGGACTGCCTATCCATTCAAACTCCTTATTACAATGACCATGCAATGAAGAAGAACGGAGAACTCAAGACCTCTATTGCTGCAATCGATAGGGGTTCCAGCTACTATATCTTTATCACTTATCATATACGGTACCGTAAATGATAAATGCCCTAACAAAAAAAAACATTTGATAAGGTTAAAAAGTAAAGCACCACTTAAAAATGATAAATTCTAAAAAAAAACAAAAACTTTTGAATTAGGAAACCTGGATCTTTTCACTTAGAATTTAAATTCCATTTTGGGACTAAACATTCCGCTTTTAGTAGAACGTTTTCAAAATTAAAAGTATTCCATTTTACTGGGAGTAAACCCAAAATGTAGGTGTGCTCTAAATTAAATATTGTCCGGACTACACGTGGCGCTTAGTGTTCAGACATAAAATACATCACGTTGTGGTTTACGGTTACACATGTAAAAGTGACAGAAACCTTGAAACATCCCATAAAAGGTAAAGTGTCTCTTTTCTTGTAAAAACGCAGGAGAATTGTAGATCCTATTTCCTTAACTATTATCAGCACACTTGTATATGTAGTAAAGAAAACAAGGACAGATGCCAGCCGGAGGGATTACCCAGGCTGCATAATCTTTAATCTTTTCGTTTTTTTTTTTCTTTTGACCAGAAAGCCTTGGACAATAAATCACTACACAACTCTGTACTTCTGGGCTGCTCATACTGATACTATGTAACCTATCACCATACATAAACACTTTATTTTACTAATGTATACTTATGTAGCCACCCAAATAGTGGTCCTGAAGAGACGTCTGTAAGAAAGTAAGATACTTAAGATTTCGTGAAGTCAAGACATGAGGGTTTTTAGATATGAAAATTGTATCCTAGATTCTTTTATTTTTTTCCTACACCTTTACTATTCTGGTAGATACTGAAATGTGAATTGACTAAAAGGGATTATCTACTGGCAACTCTACCTTAATTAATTCAGGACCTTAAAATAAAAATGGTGGACAATCCCCTCCCGCAGCGGGACCGTTCCAGGTATGTGACATAATGTAGTGTCACGTGCA